>NC_056744.1:439070725-439420725 GCF_019279795.1 Protopterus annectens | reverse complement strand
GATGCTTCCCCTTTCGGCTCCGTCTGCTCCGATTTCTTCAATGGTTCCATCCTTGGAGGGATCTGGGCGCTGGGACTTCCTCGTCGGCTCCGAGGGGGCGAGTGGCATCGGACTCTTGTCCGACCCCGTTCTCCCTCTCGGAGCCTCAGCGCAGGTAAGCTCGGCTCGTACATCGGCCTCGGAGCTGTCCCTTTCGGTACCGGAGAGGATTCCTGTCTCTTCGGAGCGGGGGCCCTCTTCTCTTCCAGACAGGGGTGCCTTCGAGGTCATGAGGAGCATACTGACTTCTGAGTCTGCACCGCGATCAGCCCCTTCAGCTCCTCCCCCCAGGGTGCCTGCTTCGGTCTCTGCCCCTCCTCCAGACCCCAAGCGAGGGGATCAAATGCTCCAGGTCACCCCACTGAGTGTATCTTCCGAGACCTCCTCTGAGATTTCAGAGGAGCCCCCTCGAAAGAGGAAATGTAAGAGGAAACATGTTGACTCCCCCGAGTCTGTCACGTCAGATACTGACTTGGAGGATTCGGAAGGGTCCCCAAGATCCCCCTCTGAGGATGTCTCTTTCTCAGACATCCTTGATATCCTTAAGCAGAGGGGGAACTGGACTGCCCTTAACCCTTCTCAGGATGAGTCGGTATACTTGGATGTGTTTGGTTCTCACCCCTCCACCTCCTGGGTGTCTTTGCCTTTCGATCCATTGATGGAAGCAGTGGCTCGGAAGGCGTGGTCAGCCCCGGACACACTGCAACCAACCCCCCGCAGGCCCACTAAGTTTATTACGGCCCCTCAAGATAAACAGTTTTTGACAAAGGGTGTCCCCGTTGATGCCATGGTGGTAGCAGCTGCCACAAAAAAGGAGTTGGCTGACACTTCTGTACCTGTCCATCCCCCTAATAAACAGTCTAGGACGATGGACAGATACGGGAAGTGGATGTTTTCCTCAGCAACCTTCTCCATGCAGTCGCTGAATTACTTATGCCACTTCACCCGTCTTGAGAGGGATCTCCTGAAGAAGCTAGGAGATACCCTGCAAGATCCATCAGCTGCAGGAACTCAAGACAAGATTAACTCCCAGCTGGCGACTCTTAATTCAATCGTCAACTCCTCCATGCGGCTCATTTCGTATGTGGCTGATGGGGCAAGTAGGGCCGCAGGCACAGGCGTGGCTTTGAGAAGACATACCTGGATGCGGTTATGTAATTTCACTGATCCCTTCAAGGCGTCTTTCACCAACACCCCTTTTGATGGTTCGGCTCTGTTTGGACCTCAGGTGAAAGATACCCTTACCAGGTGTGAGCAGGAAGGCCAGACTCTCTCTGCCGTGGGAGTCCGTTTTTCCTCTCCCTCTAGACCATACCCTTGACGATTGGATGGGAGAAAGGAAATTCACCCCAGGGATCACATCAGTCGCCCTGCTAGACAGGGGTCCAGGAAAATAAATAATGTGGGAAGAAATAGCCAGGGAATTGTTATGGCTAGGCTTGTATAGGCCCTAGGGCTGATAGCCTAGTACCAACCTATGAACCTAAAGGTCAGAAGAGTGGAAAGATGTGGTTCTGGAAACCCCAGAGAGCCGTGCCTGACACACGTGGCAAGTTTCCCTCCAGGGGCAGAGGAGGGAACAACAATAGACACCGCCCGCGGGGCAGAGGGGGTCCGCAGAATCAGGGCAGCAGAGAATCCTTCTTTGACAAGCCCTTCCTGCACCCCTGAGGGGCTGCCCAGCTGTCCGCCTTCGGAGGCAGTCGGGGGAAGGTTGTCTCTGTACCCAGAAGCCTGGCGTCTCATCACTCGAGACAGATGGGTACAGTCTATCATATCCGGAGGTTACAATATCCCTTTTGTCCACACCCCCTTACAATCAAACAACCCCATCCCAGATGTTCCACCCAGTCTAAGGGAACAGGCAGTACAAGAAATTTCAAAACTGCTAAAAAAACGGGCCATCCAACAAGTCCCAGCAGATCAGCAAGGATCCAGAATTTACTCAAAGTTCTTTTTGGTACCAAAAAAGACAGGGGACTGGAGACCCATTTTGGATCTCAGCAGACTAAACAAGTCTGTTCAAAGAACGAAGTTCCGGATGGTCACGCTTCAGTCCATTGTACCCTTTTTGGGTCCGGACAATTGGATGTGCTCCATAGATCTTCAGGATGTGTGCTACCACATCAAAATAGACAGGCATTCCAGAAGGTTTCTCCGTTTCCGGCTGGGAGCCAGTCATTACCAGTTCAGAGCCCTGCCCTTTGGTCTCACCACATCCCCCAGGGTGTTCACCAAATGCATGGCAGTGGTTACCGCTCACCTGAGATGGCAAGGATTCCAGGTGTTTCCATATCTAGACGACTGGCTCCTTACTGCTACCACCAGGCATCAATTGCTGAGAGCCAGGGTTATACCATCCAAACATGCTCCAACCTAGGTATCTCAATAAATTTCGAAAAGTCTGCATTGTCGCCTTGTCAGTCTTTAACCTTTATAGGTGCAAGATTAAAGACGAAGGATCTGTCCGCAAGACTTCCAATAGACAGAGTGGCAGACATTTGCCGACACGTACAGGTATTATTAGGATGCAGAAAGATTCAGGCCAGATTCATCCTAAAAACCTTGGGTCTCATGGCAGCAGCGATCATATTAGTTCCCCTGGCTCGCTTTCACATGAGGATTCTCCAGTGGATACTTTTCACCCAATGGTCCTTTCAACAACTCCCTTTGTCTCACAAGATATTAATCACACAGTCGTGCAAAGACCACTTGGCTTGGTGGATGGTCTCCTCATCAGTACCCCAGGGCATACCATTTGTCCTTCCTCTTAAAGTTGCCACGGTGACCACGGATGCCTTCCTGATCAGGTGGTGGGGGGCATTTTCAGGGCAGGACTGTCCAGGGCACCTGGCAACCCCACGAGTACCACTTGCACATAAATGTCTTGGAGATGAGGGCGGTTCTTTTAGCGTTGCAAGCTCTTCAGAGCTCTCTACCCACTGGGACCACTGCAATTCAGACAGACAATATGTCTGTAGCATGGTACATCAACAAGCAGGGCGGAACCAAGTCATATCCCTTTTGTCGAGAAGCACTCAGACTATGGCAGTGGGTGATCTCCTCTCAATGGTTTCTGACAGCAACGCACATCCCTGGGAAGTCCAACGTCATAGCGGACAGGCTAAGCAGAGCTATTCTCATGCCTCACGAGTGGTCTCTCAATCGGACAGTAGCGGACAAAATCTTCCGCAAATGGGGTCAGCCTTGCTGCAACCTTTTCACAACTCCTCTCAACAGCAAGTACGACAATTTCTTCACTCTCTTCCCTCTTCCCGGACACTCCTCCAGAGACGCTCTAGTTCACAATTGGCCCCAGGGACTTCTGTATGCATTCCCACCCTTTCCCCTAATTCCCAAACTAATTCAGAAAGCTACTGTGCTGGGTTGCAGGATGAACCTCATTGCCCCCTACTGGCCTCGACAAATCTGGTTCCCGTTTCTGCATCGTCACCTTCTAGAGCAGCCTTGGAATCTGGACCCAGTTCCAGACCTCCTGATCCATCAGTCGGGCAGGCTTCATTAATCTCTCCAGTCTCTCAACCTCACTGCTTGATTGCTCCTCTTCCAACCTTAGCCAGGCTTCCCAGTATTTCCAATTCAGTGCTTGAGATTATCCTTTCTTCACACAAACCTACAACCAGGAAGACTTATGCTAGTAAGTGGAAACATTTCTCTTTCTGGGCAGAGGCTAGAAATATAGATCCTTTCATGGCCCCTGTCCATAACGTTCTAGACTTTTTAGCAGAACTTTTTCAAGCGGGCTCCTCTTCTGCCACCATTAGAGTTCAATTAGCGGCAATCTCTAATTTCCATACGGGCATGTCAGAAACCAGCATCATGTCCCATAAGCTTTGCAAAGCCTTTCTTAAAGGAACAATCTTGCTCAGGCCTCCAGTGAGAGATCCCCCGCCTCCGTGGGACTTGAATTTGATCCTAGCTTCCTTGATACTGCCTCCTTTTGAACTGGCAGCTTCCTGTTCTTTGAAATTGCTTTCTTGGAAAACCCACTTTTTGGTGGCCATTACTTCAGCGAGGAGAGTTTCTGAACTTCAATCCCTATGTGTTCATCCTCCTTACCTAATTTTCCATAAGGATAGGGTTTCACTCAGGACTAATCCTTCATTCCTTCCTAAGGTGCCCTCCGAAAATAATTTGAATCAATCCATTGATCTGACGTTTTTTTTTCCAAATTATTCCAACAAGGCTGAACACAAATTACACCAGTTGGACGTTCCTAGGGAATTACGTTAAGGACTGAGCAAATAAGGAAATCAGACCAACTCTTCCTGTCCTATACGGAGGGTAAGCAGGGTCGGCCAGTGTCTAAAGTAACCTTATCCAGGTGGTTGTCCTCTATTATTACCTTGTTTATCAGTTGAGAAATAAAGAACTCCCTGCTAAACCTAAAGGCCACTCTACTAGGGCTTTAGCTACATTGGTAGCCTTTCAAGCAAGACTACCAATGGAAGCCATTTGTGCGGCGGCCACATTGGCCACCCCTCATACCTTCATTTCACATTATAAATTGGATGTGGCCTCTAATAGTAGAGCTGATTTTGGTTCCACTGTGCTCAAGAGTCTGTTCCAATGAGCCACCCAGGACTAAGGTGCTAGAGACGCTGTCCCAACCAGCAAGAATAAAGGCGAGAGAGACAACTTAACATTAAGAAGTTATGTACCTACCATAACGTTCCATGTTAGTTGTCTTCTTCTCGCCTTCTTTCTTGCGTCCCACCCTCCATCCCCCTAGCCTAGATGGACCGAGAAGAGTTCTCCTACGAGTCTTTTCACTGGCTGAAACTTAACTGATTTATGTCCTCTACCTTTTCTTTAGCCCTATAGCTGAAGTTTTGCTATTGGGACGGTTGTCCTCTTGTATTGTGATGGTGTTAGGTCTTCCAAACAAGATCTGGGGATCTAGTGCCAGGCATTGTGGGATATAGGGAGGCCTCGAGCCAGTAAGTAGCTCTCGAGTTTTAGAAAATGGCCGAGTCGGTGCCGAAGATCAGCTCCGAACCCAACCAGCAAGAAAGAAGGCGAGAGGAAGACAACTAACATGGAACGTTATGGTAGGTACATAACTTCTTATTTCTTATTCAGTTGTAATTCATATGGAAATGTAAGAAATGATAAAAATGTTTTAATGCAAATACACAAGACTTCTAGTGCTTTTGTATGTTGAAGTTCATTGTACTTAATACTGTTTCTTGATGTGAAAGATCAAAAACAGTCTTGACAGTGTCAGAGAAAATGAATATATAAATTTTCAGATTTAGTCCTTTTATTTAACATTGATTACATTTATTTTTATTTATTTATTTACTCATTGTTAACCAAGTTAGTCCTGCTAGGCCAATGTGCTCTTTTTTTAAACAAGAAACATCTTTATTAAATTATCACATATGACATAGGCAATCTTACATTTATATAAATGAAAGCAATCCATACCAACATAATTCCAGTTGCAAACATTATATATCACTTATAATCTATCCAGTCATTGTCATTCAGACATTTCATACCTCATTGAAGTCCTGCCTTCTTTTAAATATTGTTCCTCTTCTGCATGTATTGTTCCCACAATTCCCATTTTCTCTACTGAAATTTCTCCAACCCTTTTCTAAAGATACCAGTTTAGGCCAATGTCCTCTTGTCAGGTGAGACCCAAGTTGGTATTCAGACTAACTAGGGGAAATTTAGCTAGGGCACTGAGGAACTTCCCTTATTCCTTTGTCAAAGTGACAGCAGATGGAACCTCGGGTTAACACCTTATCTGAAGGAAGGCACATTCAGGAGAGCAACACCCCCCCCCCCCCGACCCCTTATGATGAACTCTAGGGTGAGTATTGGATTAAGTACCTGGTGTGGGAATAGAACTCAAAGCCTTCTGATCTTCAAACATTTTAAGGCAATTTCATTATAAAGTATACCATGAGCAAAGGGTGAGCTTCTCTCCTATATATTATTATTCTAATCCTGTTGATATGTGTCCTTTCATATTGGGATGGTAGCCTTAGAATGTTCTATTTTCCTAGCCTTAAAGTCTTTCTACCACATATGTACAGTTACTGAGCAATCTAGGCATGATCCAAATCTCATTCTCCATGTATGCAGACAACTGATATAACTTGTGCTTCAGCTGGCTGATAGGTCCGTTTTGATATTTTTTCTTTATGACAGAGGTATGACACAATCAGATGCTTTTAAGTAAAATAATTCTTTCTTCCTTTTCTAAAACTTATGAATCTTAAAATGCTTTACTCTTTATGTTAAAATAAAAGCAAACAGCAATGTTTTGCTGTGGCTGGCATAGAGGGCTAAAGCCCTGACTATGACCCGGACATCCCAAGTTGGAGTACATGCGCCGTTTTTTTGTTGGAGCAGACTGGGAGGAGAAAGGAAAAACAAGATGATGCCTGCCTGCCTTCTTCTGGGGGGGAGGGGCCGGGATGACTTACAATTAGAAGTGGGCTGCATCTACAACTGACGTAGAAAACAGCTACCAGGGCTTAGAGTGTGGGACATGTTGAAGACCATGCCTAGCCTTAGGAAAGAATGCTGGCACAACTTAAGGAAGTGAAGTCAACAAACATAATCAGTCATGCCTCCAGCCAGTATGTTTACTGTTAACTGGTATGCTATATCAGGTGGGATTCAGGTGAAGCAAGGGGCTTATGGGGGATGCCACACAACTGAGGCAGAACAACTGCAAGGTATGCAGTAATAGAAATGAAGAAAATAAATAAAAATTTGCTGTGACTGACAACAATATAAGGGTAGCTGTTACTGACAAAACTGTCATGTTCTTGTATAATACTGTCAACATTTTATTCAAGTAACTGTTTTGAGCAAGAGATTTGTGTCTAAAACCTTTCAACACTTCTTTATAACATTCAGATCTGATGCTGTCCATTTTCATCTGATTCAATGAATGAAACTCTGATCGGATTCACTCAGATCGGCCCTCAGCACCTCCAAACCTTTGGATCCAGGACTCTGATTCCTCTCCTACTCATAATTCCCTTACCATCATCAGATTACCTCAGATCTCATTTGTTGCTTCAACCAAATGGTTGCAGAGGCTCTGATCTCCATGCTGGGGTAAGTGTTTCCTAGAGATTTCACATACTTTAAAACTCAATTTTTCTAGTTAACGTTAACATTAGCTTTAGCTGGTTATTCTTCCTCTGTCTTGTAGAAATAAAAAATTATTATATTAATACACACACATACACACACACGCACACACACTCACACATATATATATATATATATATATATATATATATATATTTCTTATCATACAATTTGTAGGCGTTCTTAGGTGTTAAACTATTTAGAGTATTTCTTGGATAGTAGTCAGTTCTTGTAGTTGCTGTCTGCTGCGTTTTTGTAGTGGTTGGCTTGTCCTTTTTTCTCATCTTTACAAAAGGCTGATAAAAATTTTAAAAAGTGTGCTAAATGTGGCCACAAAACTCCCCCCTCAGGATCCCTACTCCCTTTTTGTGTTCTGTCTGGGAGCAGTGCAATCTGACACTGAATCTGAAGCTTGTGCTTCTTTTGGCCACAAAGCCCTTCAGAGCAGAAGGGGCAAACTGATCTTAAAGGGCCATCTTCCCACTTTGTCAATTAAATCAGTGTCTTCTCTAGCTTCTTCAACTATGACAGACAAAGAAAAAGAGAGATAACTTCCGAAGTCGAAGGACCCTACTCTCTAAAGTAAGATTCCCAAAAAGGGCATCAAGAGACCTAAGAAACGGTCCCTGGACCCCAAAACTTCTGTGGGTCCTGCACCAAAAATTGTGAAATCTTCAGATCTAAAGCCTCAGATCCATTCACTATCTCCGCTTTAACTAACTCTTCTGTCCAGAGTCAGTTCGTCCTTGACTTCTTTTTCCAGTTTTGCAACATCGATCCAGGGCATCCTCAGTTGCTTCTTCTAACTGCCCATTCTTCAAGGAGTTTCACCAAAGCCACTGTTGACAGAATGATGTGGAGGTTCTTTCGGGCGCAGATACAGTTGGTGGTCCTCCTGACGCCATCCCCTCTGGTAGACTCAGGAACATTACCATCAAACATCTCCCTTAGGACTCTATTGTAGGTCCAATCTTTGGAACTGAAGCCCTCAATCCAAATATCTCCAGAGTGCCTGCATCAACATTAATAGTCTCTTCTACTTTGGCCCTATTACCCAGTCACTCTCGACTCTGACTTTGTCAGATCAAGACGAGAGTCAGAGTTAAAGCTACAGGGTAGGTTTTCAGGGAGATAGGTCAACTCATAAATAGTCAGACTGATCCCTTCATTTCAGGGTGTCAGCTCTTGATCGTTTAGCTCCTATGTTGGCCTAGGAGATGGGATGGGTTGCAGCTTTAGGCTGTCTCTATCTCTCTCTCTCTGTTCCACCTATTAAAGATACTTCCTTGGCTCGGATTTCCACCACTGCTTTTGAGGCCTTCTGAAGGGTCTTCTTAAGGTCAAGAGCAGAGGTACCTCCATCTTATTTGGATCCGGCCCAACCTCAGAGCCTAGTTTGCGCCAAAATCCATTCCTTCTCATTGATAGAGACAGCCAGTTTCCAAAAGCCTTGGGGAAATTCTGTCCTTGAGCTCCCAGTCTCATTCAGACCTGTTTCCAGATACTGCTCAATGACAGGTCCATAGAAAACTGACACACAAATGGAAGCATTTGGTTTTATGTCCAGGATCCATTACAGAAGACATGGATTTGGATGAAGGGGAGGGCTCCCCAGATCCCCTTTGGAGATTTCTCTTTTGGCAAAATCCTAGAATTGGTGAAGCAGAGAGGGGGGGGTGGTCTAGAGATATGCCTTCCCCTGGAAGAATCCATGTTCCTGGAAGCTTTTGGAACTGGCTGTTCTACTGCTTGGGTGGTTCCTCCTCTGATGCTTTCATTGCCTTGGTGGTGCAGTGGATTTGGAAGGGGCCTGATATAGCAGAGACAATACCTCAGACAAAAGTCTAGCTGCACCAAAAGACAGAGCTCATTGGAGTAAAGGTCTCCCCCCATAGATGCTATGGTCATTGCAGCAACCATAAAGAAAGATCTCTCCAAGGAGAGCTCCTCTGTCCATCCCCCTATCAGGGAATCCTGGGTTTTGGACAGATTTGGAAAATGGACATATGCTTCAGCGATTGAGAGCACTCAACTACCTTGCTCACATCATTTGATTCAAAAGAGAATTGACCAAGGAGATTATAACAATTTTCTTTCAGGTAATTTGCCAGCGGATATCTAGAAAACTGTGGAATCACAGCTATCTAACTTATCTTCTATTTTTAATGTTTCCATGCACCTGCTTTCAAATGTAGCTGATGGAACAGCCAGGGCAGCAGGTATCAGTGCGAACAGCCAGGGCAGCAGGTATCGGTATAGCTATATGCAGCCATTCTTGGATATGGTTATGTGATTTTGTGAAAGGCTTTATGATGTCCTACATAAAGGGGGCACTAATCCCTACACCCTCAAATGGGTCTATGTTCAGCCGTCGAATGGGCTAACCTTCGAATGTCTGAAAAGCGAAAAATAATCAGTGAAAGTTCAGTCACTGAACTTTCATTTCATCCACAGGGTAAGTAATTAGTTGTCCAATACTTCCCATCTTATACGTAGAAGTGTTTCAAACCCCTTTTCTCCACTGTAGTGCGGTCTCAGAGTTGATATATATAGTAAGGGGTCTGTGTTGGATGAAGCCCCCCACCTGGGTGGGTGTGAAACACTTCCATCCCTATAAGACAGGGGAGTATTGGACAACTAGTTACTTACCCTGTCGATGTCATGAAAGTTCGGTGACTTATCTTTCACTGTTTGTCTGCTGTTCAGCCATTCCATGGCTAGTTCATTCAGTGGCCAAACATAAACCCCCTTAAACATGGCAGATTATCAACTCCAATTCTTGGGTGTTAAGGATAATAACTGGAGGATACTCAATTCCATTTCTAACAATTCCTCATTCAGTAAGAGTAAAGAGACAGGGCTTTGAGGCAATCAGCATAGACATTGTGATTGCTCCTTGTATTCTTTTTGTAAGGAATCTTTGTGGACATTCCATTTGCTACATGTATCTGGTCAGGTGCATACCGAAGGGAGCATTATACCTGATAAGGGCTGATTACAGTGGTATTATAACCTCTCTAGACCTAGATGCCATGCCCTTACTTATAAGTTGAGCAGCATAGAAGGATTTTCTTCCTATCCTGGACACATGTTGATCAAATGCTAGGTTACTAGCTACATGAGTTCCCATATCCCTGACTAGTGAATCAACTTTTAAGAGTTTAATGATGATGTAGTTATCCAGGGCGACAGACTTGCCAAAAGCAATTCATTTCTTGGTACTGAGTTTTAAGCCATGGCTTTGGCACCAAGTGTTTCTTTGTATTAGATCTTCTTGAAGAGTGTTCTTATCTTGGAGGATTCAGTGACTGCTCCTAATTTGCAATCATCTGCAAACTTGGTTAGCCAAAGGCCTTTGACATTGGCTTTGACATCTGAGAAGTAGATAAAGAGGAGTGAGCTTTGCACAAAGTCATAGGGGACTCCACTGGTGGCCGGCCTCTTTGTGGAGGTGGCCTCATCGATTCTAACCTCTTAGGTCCTATCAGTGAGCTGTTCAGCTATCCAGCATATTATAAAGAGGTACATAACTAGTTCTGCAAGTTTGCTGGCAATACCCAAGTTGGGTATTGAATCCAATGCCTTAGCCAGGTCTGGGTAGCAGTATGCTCAGTTTTCTCCTCATCCATTGCCTTAGTGACCCTTTTAAAGAAGTCCACCAGATTCAATAAGCATAACCTTCCATTGACAAAGTCAAACTGGGATGGATCCATTGCCTGGAGGTCTTTTATGTCCTTGTTGATACTTTCCATGTTAATTCTTTCCATGGCTTTGCAAATAAGATTAAGATGGATCCAGTGCCTAGAGGTCTTCTATGTCCTTGTTGATACTTTCCATGTTAATTCTTTCCATGGCCTTGCAAATAAGATTAATCAGACTAATGGGTCTATAGTTTCCAGGATCTTTTGAAGGTCATCACAGTCCTCCATTCATGTGGCACAAAGCCTGTTTTATGACTATAGTTAAATAATGACTGCAGAAGTCCTGATAAGTCATATTCTAGACAATTCAGGAGGCATCCTGGGACATTATTTGGGACCTTTGAGGCGTTGTTCTTGGCCTTAGTGAGTGAAGCCAGTACATGCCCCCTAGTTATAGTTGGAGGGGTTTTGTTTTATGGTATTATTGGAGGAATGGTTGTGGGTGAGAGGGGGGTTAAAGCTGTAACTGAATTTGTCCAGTAACAGATTCGCTATATCACCAGGGTTGGTGAATGTGGCACCATTAACCACCACTTCAGCATATAGCTGTATGCTGACCTTGAGGTGTCTCACATAGCTGCTGAAGGCTTTATGGTTATTCTTCACTTGGGAGGATATTTTAACCTCACAGTTTGCTTTGCTTGACCTAATTAGCTCTCTTAGTTTCCTATTTACCTTGATGAGAGAGTTTCTATCTTTATGGGAATTATCCTTCCTGATTTTTGCCATACTTTTTTTCCTTTTGTTGTATATCCTGTTTAATTTGGAATGCCACCAGGGCGACTTTTTTGTGACTCGTTCTGGGCTTACTTCTGGTGAGTACAGTAGTCTGTCTGCGGCCATTGGCATGGTTGTACAGAGTTTCTGAGAGCAATTCAGCATAGGCTGGTGGTTTGGAGGGGCACTGAATTTTGACAAATCACTTAATAACAAGTAATTTGCTTTGGAACAGTTTATGTTTATGGTTTTGATCTGATTATGGAGTTGATATTTATTTCAAAGGAGACAGCTTTCTGGTCGAACCTTAGAAGGACAGGCAAGACATTGGGGGAATGCAGCATTCTCCCTTATTTATGTGAATGAGGTCCAGTATGTTGGAGCCTCTACTGGACGTATTCACTATTTGGTCAAGGGTGTTTATATTTATGTAGTCCAGATTCTCTGTGCATGTAGATTTGAAGCCATGTAGGAGTCTCAATCTATAGAGGAGTAATTCAAGTATCCCATGAGTGTCTCATTCATTTAGGTCCAAGTGTACATTGTGAGCTTTTTGGGATATGAAAGGTGACCTATAGCTGGCTAGGATGTGGTACATGATTTCATCTATGGTGATCTGCAAGTGGAGAAACTCCAGCATGTCATACTGTTTGACCACCCTTGAAGTATGCTGCTATTGATGTATATTGAGACACCGCTACCTTTATCCCTTGTCTGTGCAGCTACTGGTCTAAAAGTGTGGAAGGCACTGAAACTTTGCACTGCCAGGATAATCTGTGCCGCTTTAAACTATATCTTGGTAAATGCATTGATATCAATATTCTCAAGTGTGAGGAGGGCTTGGATGGAGTATAGTTTTTTTTATTTTCTGTTCTCTTTCTACAGTCCTACAGCTTAACATTTTTCCCTTTGCATTTCTAGTCACTCGCACAGACCACTCCATACCTGCATACACTGTAGAAGTGCCTGGTTATAAACAGGAGTTAGATTTTTTTCTCATACGGACTACTCACCTAGTCCTGTGGTTCTCCCTGCTCTGCTCAAGCTCACTCTGCTACTCTACCTGTTAGAAAAATATATAATAGTAATATGCATGCTTAGTGCATTTGAGTTTTAAAAAGGGTTAATACATTTATTCTGTTCACACTGCATGAATCTGCACAGCTATTAGAAACTTAACAAGAGGCATTTTCATTTCTGCTAATGTCATGAAAATAACAAGAGACATTTCATTTCTGCTAATGTCATGAAACTTAACAAAGAGATATTCATTTCTGCTTATGCTATGAGAAAGTATGCAGCTGCTAGAAGCATTGATAGAGAAAACAATAGATGCTTGAAAGTTTAAACCATAGTCAGCATTACTTGTACCAAAGCTAGAAATGTACCTTGAATCTAGACAAAATGTAACACATGTATTAGAACAGTACAATTGAAGAATTGAAAAGTTAAATGGGCTAAAATAAGCCCAAGGCCAGGTTGTTTTTCTCAAAATGTTTTGCAAAACAGCAGATAATCTAACTTAGTCAGCAATAAGGCTAGTAACATTTTCTGTAGAACATACAGAAAGCTGTGTCTAACTACGTCAGCAATAGAATAGTAACATTTTCTGTGTGACAGGAAGAGAACTGTATAAGAATAACATACTAATCACCAGTAATTCAGACAAACCTTGTGCCTACATGCTTTGTCTCCTTGCTGCAAGTAATAAAGGGTGCCTTGCTTGAACCTAAGGTGAATTGGTCTTTGAAGTTTTTTCCTTTGACAGATTGGTCCTTCAGACCGGAACCCTCTCTTCACCTCAGATCAAACGTCCAGGTGGTTGAAACCGTACGGGAAAGAAACCAAATTGGTTCTTCTTATATGGAAAGTCCTCCGACTGAATTGTCATTCAAAAGAGGCCAGCCACTTTCTGATCTATGACTGAAGGACGGGTCTCCGCGAATTGGTGATCAATCACATGGGCTCAGGTAAGGTGAATCTACTTTTTTCTGTTTTCTGTTTTAGATCAGGGACTAGATGTGTATTATTTTTGTCAGACTGTATTTTTCTTATAAGTCAGGGACAAAAAAGATTACTGTCTTGTCATAGATCAGGAGAAACAGAATAAGTAGGCAGTCATTCTGAAGAGACTATAACAAAATCCGTGGTACCACGTTAAAAATTAAGAGAAGTTACGTAATGATCAAAGGGTAGAACAAAATGGGTAATAATTGCACAAAAAGACCCCAAAATCCACCTTTAACAGAAGACGCAAAATATATGTAGTCGCAGCACGCCAATATTAGATATTATTCAAAATGGGTTAATAAATATGAATTTGATGGAAAATTAGAAAAATCCCCGCTTATCAAACTTATCAAACAGCTCAAAACCGATTCCAAAGGTCGGGTAAAAAAGCAACATCGATTAGGAATTCCTCAGGCACACAAGTGGCTTGAGGAAGTAAACCGTAGGGAACAAAAGAACAAAAATTCAAAAGCAATGTCTTTAGATAATGAGGACAGTAACTTAGTAGTAGCATCAGCACCTCCGCCTCCCTTACCAGAATATGAAGCAAGTGAACAGGTTAGTCCACCCCCACGATATCCTGTAGTCACTGAAGATAGAGATATTATGAAACTAAAACTGACTAAAATTAGAGATCCCATCGGGACCAGGTCCCGAACAAAGGCAGGTAATTCAGAAGAAGGCATCGAGTTATGGCAGATGGTTAAGAATTCATGATCTGTAAGAGAAGAAGAAGAAATATGCCCACTTATAGAAGTACCCAATCCTCAGGCAGGTCAAGACAATCAGGACCCAACTATCTTAGTGTATAGACCTTGGACTCCGGAAGATATCCAGAAAGTCACTGAGGGAATTCCCCATCCAAAGGTTAATTTTAGGAAATTCTCAGAAGATTTACAAGGAATAAGGTTGAGCTATAACTTAAACGGAGAAGAGATAGAAAAAGTAGTTAGACAGATTGTAGGGCCAGATTGGTACATGATTAGTGGGAACTGGAATCCCCATGACGCTGCACAAAAACCTCTCCCACATAGCAGCGCAGAAATAGACACCAGAGTAAAAGGTCTTACAGATCGCATCTCTGAAAAATGGAAACCTAGGGCAGACTGGACTTGCATTAATCAATGCATCCAACAAGAAGGTGAAACAATTGACCGGTACTACGCCAGATTGTTAGAGTGTTTTAATAACCACTGTGGAATGCAGGTTCCTGAAGATCAAACACAACATTCCCCATATGAACAGCAGTTAAAGAATGCATTTTTAAAGGGCAGTATTGCACCTATAAGCAGTTTTATTACAAAACATATGGTAGACCATCATACAAGCAGGTTACAATCATTACTTGAATATGCTAGGCATGCCGAAAGGCATTTTAATAGCAAAAAGAAAAAGAAAGCTCAAGTATTTTCTGTAGAAGATGGAGCAAAAGTTTATGTAGTACAGTCCGGGAAAAAGGGCAAGAAAAACACACAGGGAAGCAAACAATCTGATAAACGATCAGAGGACTTTGAAGGGTGGAAGAAAAGGGGAGAGTGTTTTAAATGCGGTAAAAAGGGACATTTGGCAAGAGATTGCAAGAAAAACAAGAAGGCAACAACGGAAGACAAGGAGGGTGAGGACTGACTATATGATAGTCAGGAATCACTAGAAGGGGCTAGCAAAGAAAGGACAAATGAGAATGTGATAGAGGGAGTAGAGGAAGTGCAGGAAGTTAGTGACAATAAAGAAAATTAAATATTAGACCTAACTTTATTGAGCTTGGAGCTCTATTTAGCGGACAGGAAACCAGAAGTTACACTCTTGGTAGAAGGGAGGGAAGTCAAATTCTTGTGTGACTCAGGGGCATCACGAACCCTGATACATCCCTCCAAACTGCCAGAAAACACAGAGTCACCTGATTAGATACTGGTCAAAGCAGCTAATGGACAGCTGTATCGGGAGCCTCTCTCCCATAACATTGCAATAACTGATCCAGTTTCAGGACTGACACAAAAAAGCAAAATTTTTGTTTCTGCAAAATGCCCAGTAAACCTCTTGGGCAGAGACCTCATGCAGCTATTTGGTATAGCAATAGTCCCAACCATGCAGGGTATGGAAGCACAGCGACAAATTGATACCTTTGCAGTGCAATTGGAGGGTGAATTTTTTATTGGTACAGCCAGGACTTGGTTACGACTGGTCCAGGGACTGTGACCAAAGAGTTAATGAATGTAGCCATCAGCAAGTTCCCCTCCCTTGACATTGATAAGCAACACCTGTTGCACTGTACCCTGTATTATTGTAACACACCAGGACCTGATAAAGAATATGAGCAAGAATTATTTAGGAATCATGCAAACAGATTTGTATTGCGTAACCTGTACTGCGACACAGAAGGGAACAGTGTAGCCAGCTGTTCATTGCCCCAGGAGTTCTTTGCACTTTATAAATCTAATCGATTACCTCATGTTAGCTTAACCAAAAACAGAAATATAGAATGGGCAGACCAAGGAGAAAAAGTCACGAGATGGGAGAAACAGACAGAACTAGAACTGTCAGAACAGGGAATACAAATAAAGAAGTTGAATTGGATAACTCAGACAAACCCAGCTTGCACTTGCAGTCTAGCGAGGACAGCTGATTGACACTCCTGTTAAAGGAGGAAGAAAATGCCTTACGAAATATACCAGAGACCCTCTGGTCAACAGGGAAATCAGATGTAGGACTCATTCGTACAGCGGGACCAGTTACTACCATGCCAAAGTCAGCATTTAGACCACAAAAAAGACAGTATCCCTTAAGAAAAGATGCAGAGGCAGGGATAAAGCCTATTATAGCAGCCTTACTTAAAGGAGGGATACTAGTAGAATCTCCCAATTCACCATGTAACACACCCTTATTTCTAGTTAAAAAGGCCAAAGCAGAATGGCGTATGGTCCAAGATTTACAAGCTGTAAATTATGCAGTAATACCAAGAGCCAGACCCACGTGTTAGACCCACACCCTGTTGAATGATATGAAACCTCAACAGAAGTATTTTTCTGTGGTAGACATCAGCAATGCGTACTTTTCGATACCGATACACCCTGATAGCCAGTATTGGTTTGCATTCACATTTCAGGGGAAAAGGTCTACATATACGCGACTACCACAGGGATATTGTGAAAGTCCAACAATATTCTCACAAGAAATGGCAAGCAACTTGGCGGGATTCACCCCACCAAGAGGCAGTCAGATTTTACTTTATGTTGATGACATCTTGCTGGCAGCCCCCACCCAGCAGGAATGCAGAGAAGATACCATAGCACTTCTACGATTTTTAGCCGCTGAAGGACATAAGGTAAATAAAAGTAAACTGCAGCTTTGGAAAAAAACAAGTCAAATACCTAGGATATGTAATATCCAAGGAAGGTAGAACATTAGATGAGGACAGAAAAATAGCAATTTTGCAAGCACCAAAACCCACTACCAAGAAGGAAATGATGTCCTTCCTGGGTACAACCAATTTTTGCCAGAGCTGGATTCCAAACTATGCCTTGGAATCTGCACCTCTGACTGACCTTATATATAAGAAACCTATGGCAGCGCAGGATTTGTTACAATGAACACCAGGGGCAGAATCTGCTTTCTGCAAACTAAAGCAGTTAATAGCGTCCTCATTAGTTCTGGGATTGCCAAACTACCATAAACTTTTTTTCCAAACTGTAGATTGTAAGCAGGGTTACATGACATCAGTATTAACACAACAGCATGGGGATAAGCAATGCCTCATTGCTCACTATTCATCACAACTAGACCCAGTGGCACGATCCTTACCTCACTGTGTACAAGCAGTAGTTGCAGCTGCAATGGCAGTACAGGCTTCAGCCTCAGTAGTTTTGTTCCACCCTCTCACTTTGAGAGTACCTCATGCAGTCACTATTATTTTACTACAAGAAAAGGTGGCATATCTTTCCCCTGCTAGGCATCTTTCCTGTATGACTATATTGTTGAGCCAACCTCATATGACAATTGAGCACTGCATGACTTTAAACCCTTCTACTTTGCTCCCAAACCCTGCAGACGGCACACCACACCACTGCCAGCAGGTAATTGAGCAAAAGACACTACCTAGAAAAGATCTCACGGATGTCCCCTTGGATGATGCCGAGGTGACATACTATGTGGATGGCTTGTGCAGAAGGGGTCCTGCAGGACAGAACGTAGTAGGATATGCAGTAGTTTCTGATACTGGGACAACAGAAGCAAAACCTTTACCACACAACTTATCTGCACAGGCAGCAGAATTGATTGCCCTGACATGTGCATGTACCTTAGCAAAGGGTAAATGTGTAAACATTTTTACTGATAGCCAATACGCTTTTTCTACTGTACATGTTTTTGCTCAACAGTAGAAAAAACGGGGAATGATAACATCTACTGGCAAACCTATAAAACATGCACAGTTTATTTTAGATCTTTTAGAATCTATTCAGTTACCTCAGAAAGTAGCCATTTGTAAATGCACAGCTCACCCCAAGCAACAAGATAGGATTTCAAAAGGTAATGTGAGAGCTGATACAGCTGCAAAACAAGCAGCCACAAAAGTATTTCTTTTAAATGAGGAATTACAACCCTCTGAGATTTTAGATATGTTAAAAACAATGCAGACACTCACTACACAACCTGAAAAACAATGATGGATAAAACGAGGAGCAATCCTCAAAAAGGGGCTGTACATCTCTAGAGAAGGAAAACTGATACTACCCTCTAATTTGTTTCGATATGCAGCTTTGTTGAGCCATGGGCAATGCCATGTCTCAACAGGGGGGATGGTACAGCTGGTGAAACAGGTGTTCACAACGTATGGATTTACAAACTACTCTAAAAAATTGTGTTTGATGTGTCAGATTTGTAACAAACATCATGCACAGGGGGCGATAAAGCCCAAGAAAGGGAGTTTCCCTACACCACCATATCCATTTCACACTATCTGTATGGATTTCATAGAATTGAACAAATGTGAAAATAAGAAGTATTGTCTTGTCATTGTAGATATGTTTTCCAGATGGGTGGAAGCCTTTCCAACCAAAAATCCAGATGCAGCTACGGTGGCAAAGGTATTTGTCAAGGAAATCATTCCTAGGTTTGGTATTCCATAAAGGATCTACAGTGACAATGGTACACACTTTGTAAATCAAACCATACATCAGTTGAGTAAGCATTTTGGTATTTCTTTAAAAAATCATTGTGCATACCATCCACAATCTGCAGGGCTAGTTGAAAGGCATAATGGTATACTAAAAAACAAACTGAGAAAATTAATAGCTGAGACAGGGAAAACTGGTTATACTGTTTGCCCCTGGCACTGTTGAGCATGAGAACTGTTCCTACAGCAAAAGGATTGACTCCTTTTGAAAAATTATTTGAAGGGCTTATTATACACCCCAGTGGAAACTTCTCATGTCATCAGACCAGGAAGCTGATTTCACACTAGCTGAATATATGAAAAAGTTGTTGAGTTCTAAACATCTCTTGCAGTCAAATTCTGTTTCAGATAGAAAACAAACCGAGACATCAGAAGTGGCAGTGACGCCAGAGATTGGGTGTGGATCAAAAACATTAAGAGAAAGAATTGGTCATCACCAAGGTGGGAAGGTCCCTACCCGGTGCTTCTTTCCACACCCACTGCAGTCAAGATAGCAGAACGAGCTTCGTGGATACACCTGGCGGACTGCAAATGGTTAAGAACTTTTAGTTGGACAAAAATCTTACCTCTCCATCGGGGCCCTCAGCACAAAGTCTGGCTACAAAGGGGGGTCAGATCAATAGGACTGATCCGTCTCAACCCCAGTGAAGAAACCATCGGTGCTGAAGGTCCTATTAGGGCAGAGAGTAAGAGCACGTGTCCAAGATGATGGAATCCAGTAAGATCCAAATACACCTACTTGGAAGAGTCGGAGAAAACATAAATGCAGAGCAACCATTTCCTCAAAAGTATTGCATAATCATCCTGTTGACTGTACTAGTGACAATAATCTTTTTGTTGTGGCCATTCCTTTTCCCAGCCACACAAATTGAACTAAACAAGCGTGCAGAGTGGCATGCAGAGTGGCACCCGAACTTTAACACTTACCAGGCAATCAAATATGTGTATGCTGAGACCTTCAATGTTTCAAATTGCTGGATTTGCACAGCTTTGCCAACAGCATATGGGGGGTTACTGTTAACTTCAGTTCCCTTAGGAGCCAACAAGACCTGGGAAAACTTAATTTATGATACATCAGATGTCACATCATAAGATAAAGTAGCATTGCACTTGTCTGTTCGACACAAGGGAACTGTGTGTTTTTACAAGAATGATACAGTTCAGGTGGGTTGGAGCAATTGCAATGTGACTGTTCCCTATAGATGCTACACTAAACCTGATAACATTGGATCCTATTGCAACACAAGCTATGATTCATTTGTTGAACTGATGCAAAGGACAATTGGTGAAGTAAAACATAATGCTGACCTCTATAGACAACTGTCTATAATCGACAAAAAAATGTTTCATGCAGAGCCAGGGCATAGTAAAGTTACTACCAAAGTAGAAGATTGTTACTTTGTATGTGGTAGGAAAGCATATAAATGGTTACCTGAGAATTGGTCCGGCAGTTGTTTTTTGGGGTACCTGGTTCCAGCCATACGACACACAGCAGTTTTACCTCAAGGGAAAATTCGGAATGTTCGAGAAATCAAGAAGCCTGTCAGCCCAGTGGGGCAAATCAATGCACGCTGGAAAAATCATCATGCTGTGGGCTTAGGGAAAAATGGACTGACACATATGGACTTGAGTGATACTGTTATATCATGGGCAGGTGTACTGCCAGCATATGGAGCAGCAAAATCAATCTGGGAACTGAGAAAATTGTCTAAGCTTCTCGAAATAATGAGCAATGCAACCTTTTCTGCCCCAGAACTAGTGACTGATGAACTGACTGCCATGAGAACAGTGGTGCTTCAAAATCGCATGGCTCTTGACTTCACCCTAGCGGCGAGAGGAGGTATGTGCGCTTTAATCCAGGAGGAGTGCTGTTCATATATTCCTGACCACAAACACGAGATAGACAACCATCTTGAGGTAATTCAGCAGGTGTCAGTCATGATCAAACCAGGACCAAATCCATTGACGGACTTTTTCCAGAAATTGTTTGGGGGGTGGGGCAGTATCCTGATGAACATTCTGATTGCCATCTGTGTAGGAATAATCCTACTGGTGGTATGTGTTTGCTGCTGCATCCCCTGCATAAAAAGACTGATTAAAGACTTTATAGACATTTCAGTTTCAGAAATCTTGTACTAAGGTGCTGAACTTGAAGAACTGCTGAAAAACTGAAAATGCTTTCATAAGTTTAAACTGAATGACTCTCTTAACTGCAAATCCTGAGTAGGAAGAGGTTAGGGGAAAAAAAACTGTTTATGCTTATCTTGAGAATAGAATACAAGTATTAAAAGGGGGGAAATGTTAGAAAAATATATAATAGTAATATGCATGCTTAGTGCATTTGAGGTTTCAAAAGGGTTAATACGTTTATTCTGTTCACACTGCATGAATCTGCACAGCTATTAGAAACTTAACAAGAGGCATTTTCATTTCTGCTAATGTCATGAAAATAACAAGAGACATTTAATTTCTGCTAATGTCATGAAACTTAACAAAGAGATATTAATTTCTGCTTATGCTATGAGAAAGTATGCAGCTGCTAGAAGCACTGATAGAGAAAACAATACATGCTTGAAAGTTTAAACCATAGTCAGCATTACTTGTACCAACGCTAGAAATGTACCTTGAATCTAGACAAAATGTAACACATGTATTAGAATAGTACAATTAAATAATTGAAAAGTTAAAATGGGCTAAAATAAGCCCAAGGCCAGGTTGTTATTCTCAAAATGTTTTGCAAAACAGCAGATAATCTAACTTAGTCAGCAATAAGGCTAGTAACATTTTCTGTAGAACATACAGAAAGCTGTGTCTAACTACGTCAGCAATAGAATAGTAACATTTTCTGTGTGACAGGAAGAGAACTGTATAAGAATAACATACTGATCACCAGTAGTTCATACAAACTGTATGCCTACATGCTTTGTCTCCTTGCTGCAAGTAATAAAGGGTGCCTTGCTTGAACTTAACGTGAATTGGTCTTTGAAGTTTTTTCCTTTGACACTACCCTACCCCATTCTCACCCACCCCCTCTTTTCTTAAACGTATTCCTACCTAACTCCCCCCCTCATTAACAACATCCAATCAATATCTCTGCCCAGCCCTATCAATCAGTCCACTCCCACCCCATTGAGCCACATAGATCAACCCCTCAGCACTCTCACCTGTTACTCTACCCTACTCCACCTATGCACTGTCATAGCCACTAAATAACAACCCATCCCTCCCCTTCCTACTCTCGCTTTCTCACCAAACCCCACTACACTACAGCACTAACCCCTCTACTTTTAGGGTCCACTTCTACACAACATCTCCTCATCTCTATCAAAATATAATCCCATTACTTAGCATACTCCTCTCCCTAAATACCTCAAACCTACCACATTAGATTATACTCTCCCCAAACACTTAATCTCCCCTCTGTCACCTCTCCCCTCAACCATAATACTCTCCAAGGCCAACCAACATGCACTCTCCAACCACACTCTCAATCTCAGTATTACTCCTTTTCACTCTCCTTTTAACCCTATTCCTTTTCTCCACTCTACACCCCATCTCCTTGTCTACTAACCTCTCTCCCACCACATCCATTAAAACCTCCTTACCTATTCTGCCCAAATGCTATTCAGACATCTCTCAAAGCCTCTATTAACTAAATCCCCTCCTCCACCACAAAGTGAAGCCAGTTTCTTCTACACTTAAAAACAAGAAACCAGTTAAAACTACCACTCTTACCCACTTTATACTTTCAAACAAATCACTCCAAAACCTCACCCAGGCTTACACATTCATGTAAAATCTCTAACCACCCCACCATAGCTCCATGCAGTAATATACACCCCAACCCAGGACCCACCAGTCTCCACCATCTCCCTACATCCAATAGAAATTCCCATAAGACATTATATATTGTAAACCTAAACTCCAGAGTATCAAGAATAAAATCTCTGACTTTCATGTTTTGGTCACTCACTGACAACCAGACATCATAGCAACCACTGAGACCAGGCTAAAGCTCCACATTGAAGACACTGAATTTCTCCCTCCTGGCTTTCAAACAATAAGGTTAGACCGAACCCATAAAAAAGGTGGTGGTGTAGCTCTTCTGTTTTCCAACTCCCACAATCTTCTTCCACCATACCACAGTTCTCAAATGCAGAAATTCTCATCTCATTCCTAAATATAAACTACAAGAAGAAATTCTGTAGACTAGCCCTCTGTATACCCCCTAGAAATAACATTCCCATACTGGAGGATATCCTAGCATAGATTTCCACCAACATTAAAAATTAGACTATCATACTAAGTGATGTAAATATCAACTGGCTTGAATTAAACTCCAACCACCCATCCTCAAACATCAGTCTCTTCAACTTCACCCAGCTCATAGACACCCCCACCAGGCCAAACAAAGGGACTTATAAAGGATCCATCTTGGACTGGATTCTAGTGTCTAACCTCAACAAAATATCCTCAGCTGGAACACTCCCAAATGCCCTCACCGATCATCTCCCAGTCTTTATTAACCAAGCTTCCCCACCCAGTCAATGCCTGCATCAATATATACAAACAAGGAATCTGTCCTCATTCAACCCCATCACCTTCAACAGTATTGCAAAAGCAACTAACTGGGATTTACTAAAATCCCTCCCACTAGATGATGCTGTTGATTACTTCAACACCACCTTCATGAACACCTAAAATAGCCCTGCACCTGTACATGTACAGAAGATAAAAATAACCATGCCCTCTGGCTTACCAGAGCCACTTGGCTTCTCATGCATGCCAGTGACAAAATATGGAAGTTATGGCAGGAACACAGAAATACCCTAGACCTTCTAAAATTCAAAGAGCTTCACAACCATGTAAAAAACTAGTCAACAGAGATTAAAAAAGAACATTACCTAAAACTTCAAAGCAACCACCAGCAAAATCCAAAGAAATTCTGGGCTTCCATAACCTCACTACTTAAGCCAGGCAAAAAACAATCCTTGCCCATTACCTGACAAATGTCCTGAAGAAACAGCCACCAGTTTCAATACTTTCTTTATCAACTCCATAGCTGACATCACAGCAAAATTCTGCCAGACAAATGTCTGCACTAGCCAAAAATCCATGCTTAGATCTCCTACCCATTCTATCTCCCATGCTCAAACCCAACTCTCACAAGAACATACCACCCACCCCTCCTCATACTTCACCCTAAAACCCACCCCATCCTCAACTATAAAACAACTACTAATAATATTTAAACCCTCTTCCAATGGCCCAGATAATCTACCCTCAGAGTACCTAAAAATTGCCACTGATAGTATCTCTTATCCCATAAGCATACTTATAAACAAATCCATCCTATAGTCCTACAGTCCCAAAATCTATAAAAAGGCATTCTTCCTCCCTCTCCCTAAAGGAGGCAATAATACTGACATCATTAACTTCTGACCCATTGCTATTCTGTCTTCAGTCTCCAAAATCCTAGAAGAATGCATCAATTCCCAACTTCTTTACTACCTTCTGTTCAACCAAATACTATCACCTTCACAACATGGCTTCAGACCTGGACATAGTACCACCACTGCCCTTCTCTCCTTTATGGATACTGTAAACAGAGCCCATGATACTGGTAAAATTGTCTCAGCCCACACTCTTGACCTATCCAAAGCCTTGAACACCATTTCTCATCCTCTTCTAATCTCCCAGCTCTCCACAATCGGTCTCCCCCCCCCCCAAAACTGGTTGTCCAGTTATCTACATGAAAGACAACAAGCTATCAGATGGAAAAATGCCATCTCTCCTTTCCTTAACACCACCACCAGCTTCCCCAAAGCTCAATACTTGGACCAGTCCTATTTAGCATATTCATAAACAACTTCAATGCATCACTATCTCAGGGAACCATCATTTAGTATGCAGATGACTCCACTATCATCTGCTCTGCTAACTTTGTTTCTCACTTACTTATACTAACTCAAAATGCATTTTCCTCCACAGAATCATGGATGCATAACAACCACCTCACCCAAAACCCTAAACAATCCAAAATCATTCTTTTCACCCCCAAGAAAACAACCCCCTTATATAAGACAAACTTCACCATCTTCTGTCTTAACAATTCATTAACCAAAGTCGTTACACACACAAAACTCCTCTGAGTCACTATCGACAAACACATGAAATTCAACCTTCATATACACTCACTGTAAACTTGGTACCCTTTGTAGGCATAATCACTTCCTAAGCCATCCACAAGAATAACCTTAGCATGTACATACCTACTACCCTCTCTCCTCTATGGTGTACCTCTACTTACTAACATCCAAAGTGCCTCTAAATCTAAACCCGAGGCATGCTACAATAAAATTGCCAAATTCGCAAGCAACTCCAAACACTCCACCCATCACTGCACTGCTTTAAAATCACTGAACTGGCTAGAACTACCTAACAACCTCTCCTATCTGCAACTAACCACAGCTCATAAAATACTCTTTAAACCCCAAGACTGTCCTGCCCTTAGCTCTACAGTTAACTACTGCCACTCTAATAGGTCCCTTAGATCAGAGGACGCAAAGCTTTTACAATTTCACAAACCTAACCTCCCACCTTGCCAGTTCTTTATTCTTACTGTATAGCCAAGAACTGCAATACTTTGCCTCTAACCATCAGAACAACTCCAAACCCCTCCCTTTTCAAAAGTTCCCTTCATACCCACCTTTCTTCATGCTGGACGTGTGCTTGTACCAAGCCCCTAAAATATGTAGACCCGTATTTCTTGACATCATTGTCTTATTGTGTTTTTTTATGGAATTCTACCACTGTATACAGATATCATACTCACAATTAGCCATGTATCTACTTACCTAGAACTGATTATATAGGCTCACTATTGCTCAATGATGTTCCTACTCCAGGTTCATCTCATCACTTATATATGCTATTTCCTTGTTACTGAGTTGTATTTTCTTTGCAACTTTATTGTAATCTCATCCTGTACTGTGCAGCTTTACTTGTATTGCATTTCTTTTATTGTATTTACATCTTGCACTTTGGAGCTTTTCTCCCTGGGCGTCCACTGAAAATGGGTTCCTAGTGGACTTTCCCAGTAAACAAAAAACAAGTGAATAAATAATTTAGGCTCCTGGCATTGATCAGTAACACTGTGAGGCTTTGTTGAGTTGATTTTGCTATGTTGGTAGTTTTGTCAGTTTGGCATTGCCTAAAAAAGGCACTTTGGGGTGAACAAAGCCTTAGCCAGTATTCAAAAACCTAGAGGGGAAAGGTGCAGACCATCCTTGGCACAGAAACATGGTCTGTTGACCTTGTCCTCCCTAATTGATAAATACTGGACCCCCTTAGAATGACACCAGAAATACACCCAGTTGTTGAAATCAGCCATGTTTTTGCTCATATTGTGGCATCATCCTAGATGATGGCAATATGCTGCTCAGTGCCAAGCTCACACCAGCCTAAGACACATAATCTGAAAGCTTTGTAATGTCATTCTTCAGATAGTCCATGGAGGTACATCTCAGGTCATTTACACCTACATGGACTATGATGGAATCATACTTTTACCCGAGGCGCAATGACTTGAGTGCATTCATGATTTGCTGGATCCCAGCTCCAGATAAGCAACTAACAGTTCTCTTCTCCTTGTTCAGCCTGGCAACAGGAGGATCAGTATATCTTACAATGGAGTTCCCTATGATGAGCGTCCTGGGAAGTGTGTTTGCTTGCCTTCAGGGCTTAGTGTTTGGGGCTCCACTGAGAGTGACAATATGTGTGCCATTAGGTGCTGTTTTTTTCTGAGTGCCTTTGGGCTTACTGAGGCTTATCTTTGATAGTGGGTGATCTAGTTGATATTTGTTGTTTAGGAAGATTGCTTTAAGTTCCTCAGTATACATTAGTCTATTGGGTATTGTGTGCTATGTGGGGTGGATGCTGTGTGCATGGTTTCAATGACCTGCTGTGGTCTTGTTT
The DNA here is from genome assembly GCF_019279795.1 of Protopterus annectens. Lineage (NCBI taxonomy): Eukaryota > Metazoa > Chordata > Ceratodontiformes > Protopteridae > Protopterus > Protopterus annectens. The sequence goes on along the minus strand of NC_056744.1, from coordinate 439,393,971 downwards.
TCAAGAAGTTAGCCTCTAGTGCCATTGTCTGTAATTCTTTAAGGATTAAGTGGTTGTCAGTAAACATAAGACAATTGCTACATTGTCTCAAGATGCTCATATCCTTCCTTCCTGAACAAGTGCATCAGTTATTTTGCCCTAATCCCTCTACATGTTCAGTCAACAAGGGACAATGAGATCTACATTTGGCTCTTAGGTCTCCTTTATGAATTCCCTCCATTTCCTGTGATTACAAAATTCATTCAGAAAGCCAGAAGATGCAAGACCAAAGTGATCCTCATTGCCCTTTACTGACCTTGCCAAGTCTGGATCCCATACCTCCGGTCCCACCTTCTAAGTCCACCCTGGATGCTGGCTTGCAAGCCAGATCTTATCTCGCATCTTCCTCTGCATTCTCTCCCAGACCTAGAGACCCTGAAATTAACTCACTGGTTACTGCAGTTCTAGAAATGGCTAGGGACACCAGGTTTTCAGAAAATGTAGTTCATATCCTCACTGCCTCATAAAAGTCTACCACCAGAACAGTGTACCAAAGCAAATGGAAAAGATTTTCCTTTTGAGCTATGGGAGAAGGTCTGGATCCCTTCTCTGTATCCCCTCCCTCTATTTTAATATTCCTTTCCAAATTATTCCCAAGGAGTCTCCTTTCTCTACAAAGTCCAACTTGCAGTCACTTCCAATTTTTCATATAGGCCAGAACAAAGCTCCCATAGCTGCATTAAAGGTATCCGAAACAACACCAGTGTAGTCTGTGTAGCCAAACAACTCAACTGAAAAACAAAAAATAGTCAACATATTGGTGGAAACCTAGAGGAATGCAATGGCCAAAATAAAAGAAAAACTCACTTTATTACAAAAAGTTAAGCACTTTTGTCCCCGTTATCTGAGACTTCATCAGAACCATTAAAGGTATCTAAAACCTTACTTAAAGGAACAGTTCTTCTTTGGCCTTAATATGAGAACCTGTCCCTCCACTGTATGCCATAGTGATGCTTCAAGCTGTCATACAATCCCTTTTTGAACCAGCGGCTTCTGTGGATTTAAAGTTCTTGACATGGAAAATCATATTTTTTGGTAGCAGTTACTTCTGCTAAGAGAATTTCAGAACTACAGGCTCTTTCATGTAAACCACATTATTTGTTTTTTCACAAAGATAGGGTCTCCCTGAAACCAAATCCTTCTTTCTTTCCTAAGGTAGCATCAGAATCCAGCATAAATCAATCCATTAATTTACCTGTATTCTTTCCAAAAATTTCCAACAAAAGAGAGTATGCATTACATTTATTTGATATTCATAGGAAGCTTAGGTTTTACTTGCATAGAACTAAAAACTTTAGGACATCAGACCAATTATTCATTGCCTTATCCAAATCAAAACTGGGACAAGACATATAAAAAGTAACTCTTTCAAAATGGCTATCAAGTTGTATTTCATTTGTTTATGACAAGTTAGGTCTGCCCCCTTCTAAGAAACCAAAGCACATTCAACAAGGGCAGTGGCAATCTCTACAGTTTTTCATCATCAGTTTCCCATTGATGAGATCTCTGAAGCTGCTGTTTGGTCTACAGTGCACACCTTTGTGCCTCATTACAAAGTGGATGCACAATCCAGAGCTCATTCCTCCCTTTGGCTCTGCTTTTCTCATGAACATTCTTCCTTTAATGCCAGCCAGGAAATTATTTAGCTAGAGATTCTGTCCAATTTGGTGAATCAGATGAAAATGAAGGTTATGTACTCACCATAATGATAGATCCGTGTTGTTCTGTTTTTGTCTGGCTCAGCATTTCTCCCACAATCCCCCTTCAAATTGTCACCTACAGCTACGTGTAGAACACGTAGCTCTGCAGGAGTTTACTTTTCTCTAACCTCAACAGGCTAGTAACCTTAGTATTCTTATAGAACACTTTATCTTTCAGTTTCCTGTTGGATCATGTTTTTTAAAAACGGACATGCTCAGTGCAGTATAAGGGTGAGTCAGCAAACGCAATTCAAGTCTTATTGTTAACTGTCATAATTGTGGTGCAAATCATGAGTCTAAAAGAGAGAAGTGCTTAGCAATTGGTCAGCAATGACACAAGTATAAAAAAATGGAACCACTTTCAAAAGTTTTGCAAATCAAGCAAGCCTCACTCAATTATTAAGAAAGGTCACTCAAAAAAGTAAGCTGATCATGTAGAAAGCTGCATCTGTGTAGATGGTGTATCAGTGGTCGGTGAAAAGATCAATGCAGTAGATTTGTTGGCAAACAACAAAAGTGTTTTGTACTGTCCTGATCAATGGTAAACCCATGGAACTCAAAGTAGACACTGGTTCAAAGTGTAATGTAATGTCAGCAGAAACATTTGCTAGAGTGAGAGCTGGTGAACAACTTAGTTTGGCTAATTGTGAGTAGCTTGTCGCTTATGGAGGTGAAGAGATTCAAACCGATGGCTCAGTAGTGCTTTCATGCTATTCGGATGGCAGCAGTTACAGCTTGCAATTTTATGTAGTTAGAAGACCTGTGCAGTCATTATTAGGTCTCAGAGACAGTTTAAGAATTAAACTGCTTTCTTAACCCAAAGAAGTCCATCATGTAAGCACATGTCCCAGTTCCAGCTTCAGTGATGCTATTTTCTCAGACTATGCTGATGTTTTCGATGACAAGCTAGGCAAACTTCCAGTTTTGTACTCCATGAAAGTAGACCCAGAGGTCAGTCCAGTGGTCAGACCAGCCAGGAGAGTTCCAATAGCTATGCAGGACAAAGTCAAGGTCCAGTTAGACATGATGGTGCAACAAGGTGTGATTTGTCCAGTCACAGAGCCAACTGAGTGGGTGTCTTCCATGGTAGTTGATCATAAGAAAAGTTCAGATGAAATCAGAATATGCATTGACCCAAGAGACTTGAACAAGGCAATAAAGAGACCTCATCATCCTATGTATACAGTCGAGGAAGCTACCACCCTCATGCCAAGTGACACTGTTTTTTCTGTCTTTGATGCAAAGAGTTCATTTAGGCAAGTAATGCTTGATCACAAATTTTCATTACTGACTACATTCAGCACACCATTTGGTAGATACAGATTCTTCAGGATATCTTTTGGAATATATTGTACCAGTGAAGTCTTTCAGCATGCAATGGAGCAATTTTTTTCGGGTTATATGTGTGATATAATACTGGATGATTTACTAGTTGGAGGTAATGGAGAAGCAGAGCATGACAGAAAAATCAGGAAAGTTCTGGACAGAGCGCGTGAAGTGAACTTGAAGCTCAGTCCTCTGAAATGTAAATTCAGGCTACCAGAAGTTACTTATGTAATTCATTTACTTACCAGTACAGGCTTACGACCAGACCCTTCCAAACAAACAGCCATTCTTGAGATGCCAGCTCCAGACAATGTCCAAGTCCTACAGCCTTTCCTTGGTATAGTTAACTATTTGGGCAAATTTATCCCTGACTTTAGTGAGTTATCAGCACCTTTGAGAGAGCTGACACACAAAAATGGTGCCTTGTCATGGTTGGAACACCAGAGAGCATTTGATAACCTTAAACAGCAGACTGCCAAACCGCCTACATTGAGATACTATGATGTCCATAAACCAGTAGTTCTTTCCTGTGATGCTTCAAAGTTCGGTCTTCATGCAGTTATTCTTCAGGAGGGCAGACCTGTTGCCTATGCATCTAGAACTCTTACCTAAACTGAGATGCAGTGCACTCAAATTGAGAAGGAACTTTTGGCAATTGTGTTCGCATGTTCACAGTTCCATGATTATATTTATGGCCAAGCTATCCAAGTCAAAACTGATCATCAACTTCTAGTCACTATTTTAAAGAAGCCTATGCATACAGCTCCAGCAAGACTACAAAGAATAATGCTGAGATTACAAAAATACAACTTCAAAATGGTCTATACAAAAGCCGCTCACCAAAGCTAGTACCAAAAATCAAACAACCAAAATAATTCAGAATTGGTACTTTACAGAATACTACAGAAAAGGGAAGCAAGATCACCAAAAAATTTGTATGTGATCAACTACTAACAAGTATATTAAAAAGCTTTATCCATGTCACTAGTAGTCTAGAATACCAACAGTCAAATGGCCATGCTGAACGTGCAGTACAGAGTGCAAAGCAATTACTAGAGAGGTCAAAGCGTGACAATACCGATATCTTCTTGAATTTACTTAATCTGAGAAATATACCCGGTGGCAACCATCTTAGCTCACCTGCTCAGAGACTTCTATCTAGGCAAACCAGAACAACCTTTCCTATCAGTTCTAGTTTGCTGGTGCCTAATGCTAAAAACACCGGAGCAATCAAAGCCCAACTCTTTAAGAAGTGTTCCTATCAGAAGTCCAGCTATGATAAAATGAGCAGATTTCTTCATCCGTTGAAAGAAGAAGAGACAGTGAGGATACAGTGAAAGGCTTTGATTGAATTTGTCAAGTGAGAGGTATATGTACTGAGCTGAGATCCTACTTAGTGGAATCTGGGGATGTAGAATACAGGAGAAACCACAGGCATCTTCTTCAAGTGTCTAAATCAATATTGCAGCATTGTACCTGTGATACAGACTCTAGATCTCAGAGCAACCCAGACAATGTTCATAATGAAGAACATGTCTCAGTACCTATTCCCATTCCTGATGATGTCACAGATGTCCCCAACGCTGAACATTCCGGTTTACTATCATGACTGAAAATCAAAAGACTGAATCTCCAAAAGACTGGAAATTCAAAATATTGAATACATTTTTAATGCAAGAGGGAAGCTCCCCTGCTCCCCACACCCCCTGCTAACTATATATATATATATATATATATATATATATATATATATATATATATATGACACCAGAACACTGACAGCTCAAAACACTGAAAGCTCATTTGATCGACAGCTCAATTAGTCGACACATGAAACCAAAGGATTACACCCTTCCCCCACTGTAGGGAGATCCTGGAGTAGGAATAATAAAGTTTGGGGGGTGTGGGGGGCGAAGCCCTCCACATTATGTACATGAATGTAGTCAACTCAGTTCAATGTATCCATATGTATGTTTACAATTTATGACATATGTGGGGGGCTTCGCCCCCACACCCCCCCCAAACTTATTATTCCTACTCCAGGGTCGCCCTACAGTGGGGGAAGGGCGTAATCCTTTGGTTTCATGTGTCGACCAAATGAGCTTTCAGTGTTTTGAGCTGTCAGTGTTCTGGTCTTAGTATTTTGCATGTCGATCATATGAGCTGTCGACCATATCAGGTGGACCCATACATATATATATATATATATATATATATATATATATATATACCAACTCCAAGATCGCACAACAGTGGAGAAAGGGCAAATTTTATCATTCAGTATTTTGAATTTTCAGTCTTTTGGGGATTTAGTCTTTTGGTTTTCAGTCATTTGATAGTAAACCAAACATTCCTTGAAGACAGTCCCCGTTGCTAGATCCAATTCTGATATTTATGTTACATGATCAGGTCATATTTCTAGACCTAGTGTGACATACACAGCAACCTGGACATGATTGTTTTATATGTGTTTGATTTGTATGACTGCATGTCAAAGAATTAGTTCTGTATAGCCGCATGTGAAAATATCATATGTGAAATTGTTCTATCTAGCCATTCATTCTTACAGATGGGTTCGGAGCCAATCCTCGGCTCTGAGTCGGCCTTCTACAAAGCTTGAGGTCTTCAGACAGCTCAAGGCCAAGTCCCTATCCCATGATGCACCTTGAGTTACCTCAGATCTAGTTTGCCGCTGCAATCGATCGGAGGTTCCTCGCATAGCTCGGGCCAGTACTATTTTCTTTTCTATAATAATCTAGATAATATTGTTATTTCTATACATTTAGAGTTAGTTTTATGATACTTCTAGCTTTTATAGCTTTATAGGATATTCCTTTTGCCTTTGGTGTGCCTTTATACATATATATATATATATATATATATATATATATATATATATATATATATATAGCTTTTATGGCCTTTGTTTTTCTTTTAGGCCAGTTATATTTACAGCAGTTTAAATTAGTACTTAGAGTGTGTTTGTGTGCTTTTTAACAGTGACAGTTTAGTCACAGTATATTGTATCTTATATTTACAGTAGTTTGAATAACTAGTTAGAGTGTGTGTTTTCAGTAGTGACAGTTTAGTCACAGTAGTTTAGCGTATAGTTGCTTAGGGTTTATTTAACTAGTTTGGGTGTGTCTATTTAGTACAGTAGATTTTTTATTAGATACTGTATTTTTGATTATGGCTGACCAGGATAGAGATAAGCATCCCAAGTCAGGCTTTAAAAAGTATCCAAAATGTGGACAGAAGATGTCTGTGACAGATAGTCACATCAATTGCGTATATTGTCTTGGAACCTTGCACCCTCCATTTGTCATTCTTTTTCTTCTAGAGTTCTTCAGGAGAGAAAAAGAAAGCTTATAGATAGAGGACTGTTGCAACCGTCTATTCAAGAAGCTTTAAGTGACTACGATAAGTCTAGTAAGTCTTCAAAGTCTTTTAAGGCTTCTACTTCTTTGGAAGTAAAAAAACTCCAAAAAAACGTCAACATCAGCTCCACAGATCTCAGAGCCAAGCGTCTTGTCTTTTTGGAGCTGGTCCCCAGTCCTGGAACCGGTATCTGAGGTACTAAAATCTTCAATTCTTCAGTCAGTGCCACCATCCATCCATTCATCTTGGTCCTCTATCAGTCTTTCCGATTTGGATGTGGATCATGTGGTGCAGAAGTTGCTACAGGCACCGGCATTTGTAAAAATTTTATCGGCTCTGACTCAAGCGGTTTTGGAACCGAAGACTGCCTTGCCATCAACTTAATTTCCTCCTCCGAACCATATCAGCCCTTCGGAGCCAGAGGAGTTAGACCTGATGGTTGTTGAGCCTTCGGAACTGACGCCTGTTCCAGTGCCATCAGTTCTGTGTACTTGGACTTCCTTAGCGTCGATCAAGGATTCTAGGAGCTGACACTCTCTGGTCGGGTCCAGGGAGGATAGTCGGACTGACTTCTTGGTTCCGACTTTGCCTCTCAGGACTTTGTCTCGGATGAGCTTGGCTCCTACCTCTGGTTTGGAGCCCACTGTCCCAGTGCCAAGGAGATCAATGGTTTCCTCAGATCCAGCGGTCCCTTCTCATCAGAACAGATATGCCTTTAAAGCCATGAGGAGAGTGATGTCTCCCAAAACATCTACAATTTCAGGTCCAACTTCCTCCTCCCCAAAAGTACCTGTGTCCACTTCTGTCTCACAGGTCCTGTTGAAGCGTAGAGACCCTGAGCCTCAGGAAGCCCTGTTGGGTAGCCCCCTGCTTTTCTGAGACTTCACCAGAAGTTTCTACTGATGAGGTTCCCAGGAAGAGAATCTGTAAGAGGAAGCATCTAGACTCCCCACAGGAGTCTCTCACGTCAGACACCGACTTAGATGAATCAGAAGGGTCCCCACGGTCCCCCTCTGAAGATATCTTATTTGCTGATGTATTAGAAATCCTTAGGCAGAGTAGCTGGCAGTCCACCCACCCACTGAAGATGAGTCGGTTCTCCTGAAGGCTTTTGGGTCTCAAAGCTCCACTTCTTGGGTGTCTCCGCCCTCTGATGAGCTCATGGAGCTGGTCTCATGAAGGGCGTGGGAGTCTCTGGACACCATGGAGCCTGTCCCTAGGAGGCCCAATAAATTTTTTCTGCCCCCCAGGAAAAGTCTTTTCTTACCAAGGGAGTGCCAGTTGATGCTATGGTGGTGGCGGCAGCCACCAAAAAGGAGATGTTAGAAACTTCTTCCTCTATCCATCCTCCTAACAGGGATTCTAGGATCATGGATAGGTATGGGAACCGCAGAGACAGTTCAGCGACTTTTGCCTTGCATTCACTGAACTATCTCACCCATTTTATGAGACTGCAAAGAGATCTCCTGAAAGAGCTTGGAGATACTCTTCAGGGTACAGTAGCTGCAGGAGCTTCTGACAAAGTCACCTCTCAGCTTGCTACCCTCAATTCCATAGTGAACTCGCCCATGCATCTCAATTCATATGCAGCTGGGAATGAGTGGGCAGCGGGTACAGGAATTGCTCTCAGGAGCCATTCCTGGATGCACTTGTGTTCCTTCGCTGAGCTCTTTAAGTCATCTTTTGTCAACACCCCTTTTGATGGCTTGTCCCTTTTCAGGTCCAAAGTTAAGGAAACTTTGACCAGGTGTGAGCAGGAAGGAAAGACTCTGTCTACCATTGGAATCCATTTTTCCACCCCTACCAGACCCTACCCAAGGGTCAAAAGGGAGGAAAGATGTGGTTCCGAAAACCCAAGAAGCCTTTCTGGACACACACGTGGTGAAGCCCCCTTCAGGAGCAGAGGAGGGGGCAATAATGGAAGACGCCTCCATCACGGCAGAGGGGGTCCACAAAACCAGGGCGACAGAGACCATTTCTTTGGGAAGCCCTACCAGCATTCCTGAAAGGAGGCCCAACTGTCCTGCTCTGGAGGCAGTCGGGGGTCACATATATTTGTATCCAGATGCCTGGCTCAAAATAACAAACTCCAACTGGGTACAAAGTATAGTTTCCAGAGGATATTTCATTCCTTTTGCCACCCCTCCTCCATTGACAACAAAAATTCTGGATGTTCCACCCAGTTACAGGGAACAAGCAACAGTAGAGGTCCAAACATTGCTAAGAAAAAGAGTCATCCAACCAGTCTTAACAGACCAGACAGGATCCAGAACTTACTCAAAATTCTTTTTAGTTCCAAAAAAGACAGGGGACTGGAGACCTATTTTGGACCTCAGCAGACTAAACAGATCTGTCAAGAAAGAGAAGTTCCAGATGGTCACGCTTCAATTGATACTTTCCCTTCTTAGGGAAAGACATTTGGATGTGCTCGATAGATCTACAGGATGCGTGCTACGATATAAAAATGGCCAGACCATCCAGGGATCATCTGCGTTTCTGGCTGGGAGCCAATCATTACCAGTTTCGAGCCCTGCCCTTTGGTCTCACTACAGCCCCCAGGTGTTCACCAAATGTATAGCAGTGGTCGCGGCTCACCTGAGGTGTTTAGGATTCCAGGTATTTCCATACCTAGACGATTGGCTCCTCACTGCCACCACCAGGCATCAGCTAATACAAGCCAGGGACACCACTCTTTATCTCTGCAATCATCTGGGCATTACAGTAAATTCAGAAAAATCTGCCTTGTCGCCATCGCAAGATATTGTTTTTATCAGAGCAGAATTGGACACCACCACCACCACTTTGAGATTTACAGCAGAAAGAGTTTTACTAGTTCATCAGCAAATCCACAATATCATATCCAAGGACAAGGGTCCAGCATCAGAAGTGCTAAAATTATTGGGCATGATGGCAGCTGCAATACTAATGATACCACTGGGTCACATGTACATGCGGATCCTGCTATGGCTGTTATTTACTCAATGGTCTTACCAAGAGCTTCCAATGTCTCATCTCATAATGATCACAAACTCATGCAAAAAGGACCTTCAGTGGTGGTTGACCTCTCTTCATGTAACAATACGTCATCCTTTTACCCTCACCAGCGGCCACAGTGACCATGGATGCTTCTCTGATAGGGTGGGGGGGGGGGCATTTTCAGGGAAGAACAGCCCAAGCACATGGGCTGAACAGGATACACATCTGCATATCAATGTCTTGGAGATGAGAGCAGTACTTCTGGCATTGCAGTACTTCCAGGACTCTCTTCCTCTGGGAACAATTGCAATTCAGATGAACAACATGTTTGTGGTCTGGTACTTGAAGAACAAACAAAGAGGAACCAGGTCCTATTCCCTTTGTTGCGAGGCCCTAAAAGTATGGCAGTGGGCTACATCCACCCAGCACTTTCTGTTAGTAACACACATCCCGGAAATCCAACATGATAGCAGACAAACTGAGCAGAGCAATTTTGTTGCCTCACAAGTGGTACCTCATGAAAGAGATAGTGGAGAGAACTTTCTGCAGGTGGGGCCAGCCTTGCTGCGATGTGTTTGCCAACCACATGAACACAAAATGTAAAAGCTACTTTGCCCTGATTCCCCATCCGGGAGAAGCCCCAAGGGACGTACTCATACACGATTGGCCTCCAGGTCTCTTCTATGCATTTTCACCAATTCTCTTGATACCCAAAGTATTGCAGAAAGCAAAAGCCCTGGGAAGGACCATCATTCTAATTGCCCCTCATTGGCCTCATCAGATTTGATTCCCCTTTAACTTCATCTATTGGAAGAGCCTTGGATTCTGGACCCAGTTCCAGACCTTCTCACGCATTCGTCGGGAGCTCTTCATCCCTCTCTTCCGTCCCTCAAGTTGACAGCTTGGCTGCTCCAATTCCCAACATAGCCAGGTTCCATAACCTCTCAAATGAAATGCAACATATACTGAGATCTTCACATAAGTCCTCGACTAGGAAGGTATACCTTAGCAAATGGAGAAGATTTTCTATATGGGCTTCTCAAAATAATATTGATCCCTGCCAAGCCCCTATTTCTTCCATATTAGAGTTTTTGCTATGCTTTTTAATAAAGGAGTGGCAGCAGCAACAGTTTGGGTACAACTTGCCGCTATCTCTGATTTTCACCTTGGCTTTGAAGGATTAAACATAATGTCACACAAACTATCCAAAGCCTTTCTCAAAGGGACCTTTCCTCTCAGACCACCGTTGAAATCCCCTTATACCCCATGGAATCCAAATTTTATGCTTTCACGCATTATTCTCCCACCTTTCGAACCAGCTTCCTCATGTGATTTGAAATATCTGTAATGGAATACTATCTTTTTATTAGCCATCACTTCTGCCCATAGTGTCAGAGCTTCAGGCCTTGTCTATAAAGCCTCCTTATTCGATTTTCCATGCTGACAGAGTGCCCCTGCGAACAAAGCCATCATTTCTACCCAAAGTTTGTACTGAAACTAACCTTAACCAGATCATAGATTTGCCAGTGTTCTTTCCCAATCATACCAACAACTTAGAGTATATGCTACACACGCTTGATGTTCATAGACAGCTCAGATTTTACCTCGATAGAACAAAAGAGTTCAAAAAAATCAGAACAGCTTTTCGTTTCCTTTTCAGATTCCAAAAAATGTATGCCAGTGCCAAAACAACACTGTCTAAATGGTTATCTGATTGTATCACATTTACTTATTCAGCTGCTAATCTACCTTTGCAACACAAAATTAAGGCTCATTCTACCAGAGCAGTGTCCACATCTTTTGCCTTTTCTGCCAGGCTTCCTATAGACAACATTTGTGCAGCAGCCACTTGGTCAAGGCCTCATACCTTTATCACTCATTACAAAGTTGACATGGCCTCCATGGGCAGGGCTTCATTTGGGTCTACTGTCCTGAAAAACATACACCTGTGAGCCACCCGAGAAAGATGGTGCTTGGGATGCTACCCATGTGTAAGAATGAATGGCGAGACAGAACAACTTCACATAAAGGAGTTATGTACTCACCATGACATTCCATGTGAGTTGTTCATCTCACCTTCATTCTTACTTCCACCCTCCTACCCCCTCCAGGGTTTTTTGAGGACCGAGATACAAGCTTATCCTGGTTGCTCAATCTTTCTATAGGTTTTCTCCTAAAGAGTGATAGAATAGCATATGGTATTATTAGACGCAGCAAACAAGATTTGAAGTAACTCAAGGTGCATCATGGGAGAGGGACTTGGCCTCAAGCTGTCTGAAGACCTCGAGTTTTGTACAAGGCCGACTCGGAGCCGAGGATCGGCTCTGAACCCATCTGTAAGAATGAAGGTGAGATGAACAACTCACATGGAACGTTATGGTGAGTACATAACTTCTTTTTCTGTATAATTGCAAGTCAGTGAATACTGTTATTTGGTATATGTTCTATTTCTCAAAGAGGGAGGATGAAGAACAGAGTGTGTGTGTGTGTGTGTGTGTGTGTGTGTGTGTGTGTGTGTGTGTGTGTGTGTGTGTGTGTGTGTGTGTGTGTAACTTTAAGAAGCCTTTCCAAGTGTAAGTTACTAAGCCTCAATCCAGATGTGTTTGTGTGTAATAAAGCTGCTTGAACTGAACCCACAACTGTTAGTCTGTTTTATCCTGACCGGACAAGCAACACCGTTGTTCTCTCTTGGAGGTTACTTCCAATTTATTTACAGTTCGTTAGAATTTACAACCTTGAGAATACTGTACGTTGTTTTTCGAACAGTAAGTTAAGATCACCCCACAGATCTGCAACCTGCCCTTCCTGACTCCTGTGTCCTATAAGGATGAACCCTTCCCCCTGCACACACAGAGGACATTAACCTGTCCTGCTAGCTTCCTGTATCCTGACAATGGTAAACATTTAGATCACTGTTGCAGTAGTGTAAGCTATTTGGTTCATAGGTTCATAGGAGATTACAAGGCTAATGGCTTAACAGTCCTTACAAGCCTAGCCAATATAACCAGCTTTTACCTAATATATATGGACTCCAAGGGCAAGAGGATGGCATGAATTTGTGTCTGTGCTTTGAGTATCTTACAGATTGCCCCTGTACATAAGCGACGTTGGTACTACCCCAGGTGTGACTTTGCGATTCCCCATCCATTGATCCAAATTGCATTTGAGAGAGCCAGGGAAGGGCACTGCTTAATGTGACTAGGAAGCCTGTTCCAAAGAAGAGGCAATCTCTGAGATACATATCTGTCTTTCCAGTATGTTTTGTTTGAGTTGCTGACTAAGTTTAGATTCTGAGATGGGATGACCCTCAACCTGGTTGACTTGCAGATGTGTATCAGCTCCATCAGGGCTCTTTTTGTGAGTGCCTTGTAGGTCAAGCATAGGCCACCTCTTAATAGTTGGTAGGAAACAGAGAAAAGGGATAGGGATTTTAGTCTATCCACATAGGACATGTTGTTTACACCCTGTATTTACATGTCAAATGGCACATTGTACTCAATTATTGGTCTAATGAGGGCTGATTACAGAAGGACTATAATTTCCTTGGATCTGGAGGCCATACCTTTACGTATAAGTTGTGCCACATAGAAGGACTTCCTCACCTCTATGGACACATCGTGCTCAAAGTTCAGGCTTGTATCTATCTGTATACCTAGGTCTCTTACCTCTGAATCTAGACTTAGGGGTGTGCTATTGATGTTGTAATTTGCAGGAGTATTTGACTTTCAAAGGGTATGATAATGCATTTTTTCGCATTTAGTTTTAGGCCATGCCTCTGGCACTAATTATTTTTCTGATCTAGACCCTCCTGAAGGATATCTACATAATTTGGGATTCAATGATTGCACCCAGCTTACAGTCATTCACAAACTTTGTCATCTGAGGCCTTCCACATTAGCCTTGACTTCAGAGAAGTATATTCTGAAAAGGAGTAGCCCCAGCACCAAGCTCTGTGGCACACCACTAGTAACAAGCCTCTCACTGGATCTGGATTCACCCAGTTTAACCACATGTTCATAGGTTCATATTTGATTACTAGGCTAATGGCACAAGAGCTTTTGCAAGCCTAGCCAATAATACCCAGAATATGATAGTACTGTATCTTAATTCCCCAGATATGGGATGGGGTAGTATCAAGGTAGTGGGTCTTTGGGTGGTAGAACCTTGAATCATTTTAGAGACTGCCTTGGACATAAGGGACATGGCCAGTACCCTGAGACTGAATTTATGGTTCTCCATCCATTTATCCAAATTCTTTTTGAAGAGAGTGAGGGATGGGCTTTGTTTTATGAAGATGGGAAGTTTATTCCACAGACAAGGTAGCCTTTGGGATAAGACTCTGTCTGTTCAGCAAGTTCTGCTAGAGTCACAAATAAGGGTCAGGTCCATGGAACGCATAACCCTCATATCATTTTTCTTGCGAATATGTAACATTTTCATCAGTGCTGGATCAGAGACTGCCTTGTAGGTCAGGCATAAGTCACCTCTCAATAAACAGTTTGAGGTGGAGTAAAGGGATAGGGCCTTTAGTCAGACTGCATAAGGTATGTGTTTTATACTTGGCATTTTTTTTGTGAGAAACCTCTGGTACTGCTCCAGTCGGTTTAAGTGTCTGGTAAGGTACATGGAGAAGGGAGCACTGCACTCAATTATGGGGCTAATTGAGGGCCGAGTACAAAAGCAGTATGACTTCCTTTGATCTTGATGGCATGCCTTTACTTATAAGTTGAGTCAGACAGAAGGACTTTCTCACTACCATAGCTACCTGGTTGTCAAAGTTAAGGTCACTGTCTCTCCGTGTTCGTAGGTCTGTCACCACCAGATCTCTTTTTAGAGGTGTGTTATCAATATTATAATTTGCAAAGAGATCTAATTTACTGAAGGGTATGACTACACATTGTTTAGCATTTAGTCTCAGACCATGGTTTTGACATCAGACGTTCATCATTTGTAACTGTTTGTAGGATATCAGCATCATTTGGGAATTCAGTGATCGTTCCAGCTTACAGTCATCAGTGAACTTGGTGAGCCAGAGGCCCTCAACATTGGCCTTCACTTCAGAGAAGTATATACCAAACAGGAAGGGTCCTAACACTGAACCCTGTGGGACACCACTAGTAACAGGTTTCTTATCAGAAGTGGATTCACCTATCCTGTCAGTGACCCAGTCATCTATCCCTCTGACAACAGTTAATAGGACAGTATTTGCCAACTCCCCTTAATTATCCCCATGAGCTAATTGGCCTGTTAGTGAGTCAGTTGGCTGTCCATCTCATGATGCAGGAATTTATGCTCAGTTTTGTGAATTTGTTTACAAGGCTTCCTATCACGACATCGAAAAGTGTAAATATCAAATGGCCTAAAGGCCTTAAATGCCGGACCTCAATATGCTTTTTGTGAGATCATAGTACAGTGAAGATCAGAATATTTGCCCTTTCCCCACTGTAGTGCAATCTCAGAGATGGTATATATATTTAGTGGGGGGTGAATAGCGATTTCGAGGTCCAGCATTTTCGGCCTTTAGGTCGTTTGATATTTTGTTTGTTCAATGTTCTAATATAGACCCGTTTATAATACCTGAGTGAAGAGTTGTGTCAAATGCCTTTGCCAGGTTGAGGTAGGGTGGTATGTACTATTTTACCTCCATCCATGGCCTTAGTGACTTTCTCAAAGAAATTCACTAGATTCAATAGGCATGACCTATCTTTGACAAAGCTGAATCGGGGGGGGGGGGGGGGGGGGTCCAGTGTTTGGCAGTTTCCTGTGTCAATATTTATCAGGTCCATGATTATTCTTTCCATGGTCTTACATATAAGACTAGTCAAAGTTATGGGTCTGTAATTTCCCAGGTCAGTAGATGGTCCCCCTTTATGTAGAGGGATGACTGTTGCTGTCCTCCACTCTATTGGGACAAAGCCAGTCCAGAGCCTGTCATTAAATAAAGATCCTAGTGGGCTTGATAACTCCTGATATCTTTTTAAGAGACAACCTGATATATTGTCAGGCCCCATTTAAGCCATATTTTTAGCTTTAGAGAGTACAAATGGCAACCTGTTCTTTGGTGATAATTTGTTTTGGAGTAGTGGAGTGGTGGAGGTGTTTCTTGAGGGAGAACTCAGGGTGATAATGAGGTGAAGTTTGAGCTGAATTTGTCGGCCAGCAGATTTGCTATATCTTCCAGCTGAGTATAGATGATACCCTCTACAACTAATTCCTCACATTGTTGGGTGTCGCCCTTAAGACTGCGGACATAATTGAAAAATTCCTTGTGGTTATCCTTAGCTTTGGAGGCTATTTTTACCTCAAAGTCTGCTCTCAGAGACTTGACTAGTTCCCTGATTCACTTGTTTAAACTTATGAGGGACTTATTGCTCTGTTGTGCACATTCCCTCTAATGTCTCAACAGGATTTTCTTTCTTTTGTTGTACAACCTATTAATACTAGGAGTCCAGCAGGGTGGCTTGTTTTTGCAATTTGACCTAGGTTTATTTCTGTCTGGTACTGCCATTTCTATGCAGTTGCTTATATGATTGTACAGGGCTTTTGTGTACACCTCTACATAGGTTTCTGTGTTTTCTGGATTTGGAGGAACACGGTCACTAGCTATGCCGTCCCTTAATAGGAGGTAATTGACCTTATAGAAGTTCTCAAGTTTTTGGGGGTTAGGTGGGCGGACTAGTTTTACCTTTATTTCAAGACAGACCGCTTTGGGTTCTGATCTTACCAGTGAGGACATCACACAGGGGTGGTACAGCATTCTCCCATATTTGTAAGTATCAGATCTAGGATATTTTTCCTCCTAGTGGGTGTGTAGACTAGCTGCTCCAGGGCATTTGAATTTACAAAGTCAAGAAATCTTTGGGCCTGCACATTAGTGGTCATGTATGCCTCCCAATTAATGGAGGTGTAGTTAAAATCACCCATGAGTATGGTATTCAGCCGGATGGTGAGTGATTCTAGTAACTTCAGGTATGATGTATGGATTTCCTGGTACATGGTGGGGGACCTGTCGCTAGCAAGAATATGATAATAGATTTTTCCCATGGTTGATATGATAACAGATTTTCCCCATGGTTAGTTACATGTCATATTTTTGACAGCCTTGAGGTGTGATTATCTTTTATGTAGATAGATACACCTCTGCCTTTTGTTCTTTCAAGTTTAATAGGAGGTTGGAACAGATGAAATGTGTTATAGCCATGCACTGCTGGAGTGCTTTCCAAGGCTTTGAACCATGTTTCAGTAACTGCACAGATATCAGCATTCTACAGGGTGAGGAGAGCTTCCAGGGAGTGCAATTTTTTTGTCGAGACTCTTAGCATTTAGCAGTGACAACTTTAGCTTATCATGAGTAGCTTTTGTTATGTTGGAAGGCATTATGGAGTGGATAATGTTTTGGCCAATATCTGAAAGCCTAGAGGTGACAGGTGAAGACCGTCCCTGGCAAAGAAGCATGGCCTGTCAACCATGTCCCCCAGGCTGAAAGTATTGGACCCCTTTGGAATGATACCAGTAGCTAAGCCAATTGTTAAAGTCAGTTGTTTTTTGCTGGTATTGTGGCATCATTCTTGGAAATGGTAGAATGCTGCTCAGTGCTAAGCTCATACCTGCATGTGACATATATTCTGAGAGCTCAAACATGTGTGTCTTCATATATTCCACAGAGGTACAAATCAGGTAATTCATGCCCACATGGACTATGACTGAGTCATACTGATACTTAGAGGTAAGTGACCTGAGTGCTTACATGATCTGGCAACTCCCGGCTCTGACAGGCAACTTACTGTAACCTTTCCCTTTATTCAACCTGGTAAGAGGGACATCAGTGTGCCTCACAATGGAGTCTCATATAACTAGAATATTGGGTTGTGGAGTTTTTCATTTTATGGGCTTGATAGTTGAGACACAATGAGATGTGGATTTATGCGCTGTGATGGGAATTGTCTCATTTGTGCACATGTGGAGTTTCTAAGGACTGTGCCTGAGAGCCCTTTGAGGTTTGGGTAAGTTATATGTGAGCACCTCTGCATATTTAGGTCTATGTGTGTGGTCCTTTTTTGGGTGCAGTGAATGATGTGTGTTCGTCGCTGACAACTTGTTTTTTGTTTTCTGTGTCTGTATGTGAAAGTCTAGCCTCCAGTGTCAGTGTGTAACTACATCTCTCACATACTGTGTTTGTCTGTTTGTGAATTTAGTGGTTGTCAGGGTACATAAAGCAATTATTACATTGCCTGAGGATACCCATATCCACCAAGCTGGATGCAGAGATGGCAGGAAAATGCCCATCCATGGTTGCAGGTCCTAATATGTACTTTCAAGTGACAGGAGTGGAGCAACACATAGTCTGTGTTGTACTGACTTTCCGAAATTTGAGTTTTTAGTTTTAGAGAAAGTTGACCGAAAAATATTTGTTGACTAGTTTAATAATTATCTTGAAAGACAAGAATTAAAGTGGCAATTTTTTTAAGAGCAGATTCTCCTGGGCTTAATGTAACCATTTCTATTAAGAGCCATTTAAAATATAAAATTCTGTAAATAACACTAGACAATCTATTTAAGTGATTTAGTGCAATGTTTTTTGATGTATGTGCCTTTTAATTTAACTATTCAATTAAGGTTTTGAATCTAGAAATTATTCTATTAGCTTAATTAAGTATGATGTCATCCTTAAGTACTTATTTATATGTATTGATGGAAGTTTTTATTATTTCTGATTAAGTTCTTAAATTAAATGAACAAAAGCACTTAAATATTTGAATTATGGTCTGTTGTGGCTCGATTTTTAGTGTTGGACTCCTAGTTTGTCCCAGCCATGAGTCCAAGTGTTTTTCTTTCTGTAGTTTGTAACTGAACGAGGAAAGGGTCCTTACTTGGTGTAATCTGAAGCTGACCTAACTAACAATGTTGCCCAAACCAGATGCTGTCTGAGCAGCAGTAGTCCTGGGTGCTATAATAAGGTAAGGTAGACCTAAATAGTCCTAACTAAATGTGCAAATGCTGCTCAGCATGCAAACTAGTTGCCCCATGAGTAACACAGAACTGAGGTAAAGTTCTGTGGTGATTTTTATAGGGAAATTTCAACTTTTGGTGATTGCATGTACACAAGCCACCAGTAACAACTGCTGCACAAAGAGCAGCTTCTTGCAAACATGAGGCTTATATACAATCAGAAAAAGAACACGTTTTACACTAACTATTCCCTAAGGCAAATCGGGTAAGCACACAAAAGAGCTTTCCACCAGCAATTTCCAGCTCAGACAGATGAAATCAGCCCTCTCCTGCCACAAGGGTGAAGACTTTGACCCTCTTAATGTAAAATGACTGGTATGGGACCCAGGAGTTAAGGAACCTCAAACAAATGCCCAATACTAACTAAGAAACACCAGCTACAATGTATTTCAGTGCAGAACAACAGCCCTTACAGCAGTTTGAAAATGCAAATTTAAACTTTAAAGAAGTACAAAAAAAAAACAATAAATAGCACAGTAAACTTTCACAGAATAATAAAAATAAGGAATGCTTCCAGATGTTTGTGCTGTACAGGGCACTGGCACAGCAAGCAGCTCTGTCCAAATGTGCCAAATTTATACCAGCACTGGAAATACATAAAACTGACTACTGAGCCCTCTGGCCAATAAAATGACTACTCTTAGAGCCATTTTGTGTGCTTCCCAAGTTGGCTAGACCAGATAAACATCTACCGCCACCATCTTTTTACCCTATTCCTCTGCAGTTGCACCTACAGCTACCAAGGACAGGGAGATAGCCACATCCCTGTGGCTATAAAGATGTCCTTGGTGAACAAGAGAGAACCTCTACTGATCTTAGGGGAAGGGTCAGGTGAAGGTTCTTCACTCATCTGGGACAAGGAAGTTTAATGTGTGATAAGTATGCCTACTAAAGATTGGTAATTTTCAAGGAAGTTTCCCAGAAAAAGTGAACATAGTGAGAAAATCTTGTCTTCTCCTGTTTCTGTTTCTATTAACAAGGAAGATTTGCTGAGATTTACTAAGGAGCTCATTATTGCTTTCTACATGCCTACCTCTTCTTCAGACAAGAAAAGAAAAATAATTCCTTCTCCTTCTGACTTTAATTTTTAATCAGAAGAGCAGGCATTACAGAAGGATGATTGTACTTTGGGAATTTCTTCTCAGTCTAAACATTCTGATTCTGAGGAACTTATGGTTGAGATTTCCCTTGTGAAGATTTTTCTTTTTCTGAGACTTTATCTAAGATAAGAAAGGTTTTCAGTGGGGGCAGAATAAAATTCCTATTGCACAAAAGTGCATTATGATTTGTTACGATTTGATAAGCCTAAACCTGCAGCTGATATTCCTGCTTTGCTTGCATTAGAAAATGTTTTTCTCACTGATTCTAGTTTGCTTCACAGTCAACCTCCTGCCCTTAGGAAGTCTGACAGGTTATACAGGGTACCTCAGACCCACAAATATTTGTTTTTCAACCTTAAAGCAAATCCAGCAGTAATTTCTCTATCAAACACTGCTTCTGCTAAACAGATTACTGCTGCTAAATCTCATACCCTCTGACAAAGACAGGAAAAGCTTTTTACAAGTTGGGGAAAAAAGTATATTCTTCTGCTACTTTAACTTTCAGGATTTTAAACTGTCAAGCTCATATGTTAACATTTTTACTATTTATCTTTTGAAAACATGCAAAAGTTCATTGTAACATTTCATCTTAGGTAAACACTTCTTTGAATGATTCTTTTACATCAGCTTCTTTTTTTTTTGCTAAGCATACTTTAAAATGTGCTTATGATGCTGTTGATTCTTCCTCTAGAGTTGCTGCATCTGAATCATTAATGAGAAGATCAACTTGGCTTTGCTCACAAAACCTTCTTGACTAAGTTAAAATTGAAGTCCTGCTTGGTCCTTCTGAAACTGATGTGCACAACAAGTAAAATGAAAAGGGAAAGTTGATTTAGGGGTGACTCAAATTATTCAACCCTCATTTTAAAGCAAATAAACATTTCCCTTCCTCCTTAGCTCTCTTTTTCAAAAATCAATTTAAGCAGCAAGGAGTCATCAAACAGGAGTTTAAAAAACAATGTCAGATCAGTGAGTTTTAATGGTAATTCACCATGGGTACACTTGGTAAAAGGAAATGTTCATCATGTTGATCACTGCTGCAGTAGCCTTAGCTATATGGGTTATATCCTGCATAGGATATAACAGCAAGAGAGCTTTCAGAGCTTTAGGGCACCTTTCACTTACCCAAATAGTCATTCAGCTTGAGCTGAGCTGACTAAACAACAGGTCTGATTGCTTAGCCCTTCAGAGATTTCCTACTGCCCAAGAGTATGCTCCTCTGAGATTTTCAAGGATCGAAGATCAGTTTGTGCTGTTCCTTTGCTGGGCAGATAAGTTCTGTTTGGATAAAAAAAACTTTGTTTTAAAAAAAAAAATGTTTGTTTATTAACACTTTCCTGTTCACAAAACTTATTTTAAAGACAGGAGTTTGTGTTTTAATGGACTAAGAGTCTGTAATATACTTTAAAAAAAGAATAGTCTTTTTTCCTGTCAGTTTAAAAGTCATCTAAAGTAGTTGAGAAACATTTTTTTCTGTGGAGAAATTGTGTTTATTTTACTTTTGGGGCTTGTAAAGTGTTTACAATGATTTTTACTGTATTTTTATGTGAATAAGTGATGTTTACAGACTTTTAAATTTTACCGGCTGTTGCTCTTTTCCATAAGAAAAAAAGTGTCATTTTCAACTTGACCATGGAATAAACTGCCTGTCCCAAGGTCAGTCATTCTTCCAGCCATAAAAAGAAAAAGTTAAGCAAACAGCACATACTGCTCAACTTCTTAGTGCAAGAAATATGGATAAAGCCTGAAATAATGGGGAGGACAAAGGCCCAAAAATAGGGACAGCTTTAATTTTAAATATTAGATGTACAAACTTAAAAGGTTGTCAGAACAACAAAATGGGTTTAACTATGTATTTCCTATAGGATATGAAGTCTATAACTCAAATGTATGTCATTATTTAATGGCTTCAATCATCAGTAACTTGCCAGAAAACCATAACCTTTATTAGGAACAGGCCAAAAATATGAGGCAAAAATCTTGACAGTTGAAAGGTATGTAACAGCCTTTGCCACCACAGCAGGCTAGCAATTTGCCTCAGCTGCAAATGGGTGACTGTACTGTGAGCATTTGTTGTACCTCAGACCACTCATCTTTTACCCTGGATCCCTCTGGTGTAGCACCTACAGCCACTATGGACTAGAGGTTAGCCACGTCTTCTGTGGCTTTCAGGATCACCTCAGTGGGCAGAGGAGAGCCACTCTTGTTGGTTCTAAGAGAGAGAACAGGGAAGGCTTCCCTGTTTTGTCAGAATGTTGTGCCCGTCAACAAAGAAGCTTTTGTTGCCATTAATAACACTGTTAGCCTAATATTTCCTCTCCAAAAGAAACAGAACATTAAACATGTATGCACTCTTTCTCAAATTTCCATAGACAGCAATAGTTTACTGGGTCTGGCTCAGGATTAAATTCAGGCCATTGATCCTTCTTATAAAGCAGTTTCTGGTAAAAAAAGAGAGATACATCTTCTCCTGAACAGATTAAAGATTCTGAATCTGGACAGGAAGATGAAGGGAAATATACAGGATTTTCTCCTCAGATTTCTGATTCAGACTTAGAGTAGAGCTCAATTTCTGATTCTCTCTGTGGGTTGTTCTCTTTCTCTGCGACTATTTCCAGAATGTGCCAGTGTATTCAGTGGGAGAACACTGAGGTTTCTCTGCCCCTCAGAAAATATATGAACTGTTACAGAAGGAATTTTCCAGAGCTTTCACCCATTCTTCCACTTCTGTCAGCTTTAGAAGATGTATGTTTGCTACTGCCTGCAATTTTTCTGATAGTCAACCAACTGGCCCTAAAAAGGTAGATAGGATGTATAAAGTTCCTCAATTTTTTAAGTTTTGTACACTGCCCAAACCTAAACCAGCAGCTATAACTTTAGTTCATCCTATCGCTATTAAGCATTTAGTTGATTCTAGTTGACTGGTAAGTACAGGAAAAAGTGTTTACTTCTTCAACTTTGATTGTTAGAATTTTGAATTGTCAGACTCACATGTTAAAGTTTGTTCTGACTAATTGTGAAAGCATAAGGAATGTTTTGTTGGCCATTTCTTCTTGTGAGGGAAAAATCTTCTTTAAATAACTTAGTTTTGGCAAATGTACAAGTAATAACATTGTTTGCAGTGTGTGTGTGTGTGTGTGTGTGTGTGTGTGTGTGTGTGTGTGTGTGTGTGTGTGTGTGTGTGTGTGTGTGTTACTCAGTTGACACTTCTTCCAGGGCTAAGGTCAGTGGTACTGGCTTTGAGGAGGTTTGCCTGGCTGTTTTCTCAAAACCTCTCAGATAATTTAAAAATGAGATTTTTAAATTCTCCTTTGGATAGAGATTTAGTTTTTGGTCCCTCTGCTGCAGAAGTGATCAAAAAGTGTGATAAAAGGGGTAAGTTGATTCAAGGAATCTCTAAAAATTTTCAGCATTCCTTTTCCAAATTTTCAAAGGAATTCTCTAAGCCCTCAATCAGTTTTGGCAAAAAAAACAAAGCAAAGAGTCCCACCAAAAAGCAAGTAAACAGATGTCTAAGAAGAAATGGCAAGGGGTTCCAAAAATAATTTCAGAATCTCCCAAAACCAAGACCAGTCCAACAAGTCAATATGACTATTTAAGCAACCTTATGATCCCCCACCCCCACCCTATCAGCCATATTTCCCTTCCAGAAAGTTTGAATCTCCACTTTTCTCTTTAGCAACAGATAGTTTCAGACAAATGGGTGCTGAAAATCATATATCAAGGTTACAGATGGCAGTGGGGGAAAGCCGCAGTGGTAGTGTTGTCGCCTCACAGCAAGAGGCTCTCCCATTCCATTCTTGGCTGGAGCACCTTCTGTGTGGAGTCTGCATGTCCTCCCTGTGGTCGAGTGGCATTCAAAAGACATGCGTAAATGGGCGTGCTTTCGTTGAAGGTTGGGCGTCGAGCTGGCACCTTGGCACCATAAAAATCTACTGCCAATCATTGGCGGACCGGAGTTCCGCTGTGGCGACCCCTAACAGGGAAAAGCCGAAAGAAGAAGAAGAACAGATGGCAGTGGGGGAGGGTATTCCTCCTTTCCATGGGGTAATTCCTCATCCAGCAGACCAGACTCGTTTATTTCCACCCATTCTTCATCACATGCTGCCCCATGGAGAGATAGAACCAGTTCTTCCTTCTTGGGAGTGGAAGGTTTTTCTTCAAGGATGTTTTTAGTGAGAAGGAGGGAAAATGCTTGGAGACCAGTTCTGGATTTTTCTTGCCTAAACTTGTTTGCGATAGTGCCTAAATTCAAAATGATGTCACTTCACAACCTGTTAACTCTTCTTCCTCGTTCAGGTTTCCTGGTAACACTGAATTTAAAAGATGTTTATCTCCACATCCCTGTTCATCCAGACTTCAGGTTTTCGGGGTCTGGATCACATTATCATTTCTCTGCCTTTGGACTATCCACAGTACCATGAATTTCCACAAAATGTCAAGCTCTAATTATAGCTCATTGCAGGCCACAGGGTATGCACAATTTTCCATATTTTACACAACTTGCTTCTCCTTGCAGTCTTTTTTAAAAGTGTCAGGAATCTCTCGTCTAGGTGAGAGATCTCTTAAACAAGTTGGGATTCCAAGAAAATGTTCAAAAGTCTTTTTTGACTCCATCACACAGGATTGTGTTCCTGGAGTGCCAGCTAGACACCTCAGTTCAAAGAGTTTTTCTTCCACAGGAAAAAAAGAGATCTTTATCTATTTCTAAGTTTTTCCACTTAAACCAGTCACTGCAAGGGATACCCCAGAATTTTGTGTTTCATGGCATCTATGATTTTCATGATAGCCCTGGCTAGATCTCCACATGAGAAAGACACAATGGTATCTGAATTTTTTTGGTCCCTTCACCAATATCCCTTATCTTTTGTCTGCATGATAGGGTCTTAATTCCCCTTATGCAGCTGTTTACTGATGACATGAAGCAGGTACTAATGGAGGCAAGAAAGCCTGATACTAGAAAATCATAAATTGGTAAATGGAAAAGGTTTTCTAGTTGGTGCAAATAACAAAACCAACACCCATTCAAGGCTAGTTGTTCTCTGGTTTTACAGTATTTGTGTGGTGTTACTATCCTCTAGCCTTTCTTACTCTTCCGTAAAAGTTCATTTATCGGTCATTTCAGCATATCTACCCATGTATCCTCCTGTTTCAATACAGCCTCCTGTCAAAATATTTTTGAAAGAGGTTTTGCATAAGAGGCATCCAGTAAGGCTAATGGCCCCTCCTTAGGCTCTTAATTTTGTGTTACAAAAGCTGACACTTGCACCATTTGAACCAGCTAACCTGGCTGACTTGAGGTTCTTAACATGTAAAACAGTTTTACTGATTGCACTGACCTGTGCAAGAAGGGTGTCTGAATTGCAAGCTGTTACAGTGAGTCAACCATTTCATTTCCCACCGAGACAGGGTTTCTTTGAGAACTAATCCTTCTTTTTATGCCTGAAGTGGTATCTGAGTTTACTTTAAGCCAGACTATCCATCTCCCCATTTTCTTTCCGTTTCCTAAAAATGAGGGAGAAATGTTACTCCATACCTTGGATGTCCACAGACAACTCAGGTACTATCTTGGCAGAACTAAGTCTTTCAGATCTTTGGATCATTTCTTGTAAAGGTAAGAAGAAGGGATAACCTGTGCCAAAACGGACTATTATCATATGGTTGCCTAAGGCTATAACCTTTTGTTATACTCACCACAACAAAACTATTCCAGGCAGGGTGATGGCCTAATCTACCAGGGCTTTGGCTTCATCTATGGCTTTTTCGAAAGGGTTGGATTCTAGAAATATTCCAGAGGCTGCAGTTTAGTCCTCTGTACATATTTTTACAAAGTATTGTAAGACTGATTCATTCTCTAGATCTGGATCAGGATTTGCTAGGACTATTCTCCAGGGGCTCCTGGACCCTTCACCTTCCAAATGTAGTAAGCTACAGTAATCTACCCATACAGCTAAGGTTACTGCAGCAGTGACCAATATGATGAATATAGTATAGTTGTGTAAGTAAACTTACAGTAACAGCAGACGTTTGAAAGATCACTGCTGCAGTAGCCACTTCATTCCTCCACTCCCACCTCCCCCCATTTTTGGTGTGTTGTTTATGCATGATTGTGGACATTTTTTTATTGTTCCTAGCATTGTCCTTTAAGGGCTCATCCACCGTGTCTCTGTTGGCATGAAAGCTATAAAGTACTTGGCACGCAAACCTGTCTTTTTAGTCAGCTCAGCTTGGGATGACTGACAGTTTGGGTATGTGGAAGGTGCCCTGAAGCTCTGGAAGTTGGCCAGTTGTTATATCATATGCAATATATAACCCATATAGCCAAAAGCTACTGCAGCAGTGATCATTCAAACATCTGCTGTTCTGGTAAGTTTACTTATGCAGCTGTACTTTATTTCCCCCATCTCAGGGGATTCTTCCTTTCCCCATGAATCAGTTCTTCTTGCTACCTGTCATTTTGCATCTAATACTTGCACATGGGAGTAACAGAACCAGTACCTCCCTGCTAGATTGGCAAAGGCTTTTATTCAAGGCTTTTTCTGGCACCAAAGAAGGCAGGATCCCAGAGGCCTATATTAAACATTTACTTTCTAAATCTTTTTTGTCAAGATTCCAAAGCTCAAAATGCTTTCCATTCATTCCATTTTACCTCTGATCTCTTTTCCAGCTGTCATGGTAAACCTAAACATAAAGGATGTTTATCATCACATTCCCATTGCAAAGCAGTTCAGGCATTTTTTTCAACATTTTCTGTTTCTGAATTGCATTATCAGTCCTCTGTCTTACCCATTGAGCTTTCCACTGCTCCAAGGGTATTCACAAAGTATCTAGCTCCAGTAATTGCTTATTGCAGACTTCAAGGTATTAACATCTTTCCAAATTTGCATGATTGTCTTATCTTTGCAGACTCTTTTTCTAGCTGTCAAAAGTCTTTAGCAACAGCTCAGTATTTTCCACTCAGTCTGGGTTATCAAATCAACTTACAAAAATCTTCTTTCATCCCTTCTCATATAATTGTATTCCTGTGATGTCTGTTTGATTCTACCCTGGGAAGAGTCTTTCTTTCTCCAGACAAAACAGAGGTGTTTAAACAGTTCTTCTTGAGTTTCTCCATAGAAAGCCAGGTATCTGCAAGGGAATTCCTTCGGATTTTTAGGTACATCACATTGATGATTCTCATGCTTCACCTGGCCAGACACCACATGAAAAAAATGGCACCTCAGATCAGTCCGGACTCAGCATATTTACACCTTGTCTTTTCAGATCCCTGTTTTCAGATTTGTAAGAAGGAAGATGCTCTGCTGGGTGAACTGGGTATCTTGCAATCCAGTCTGACTATCCGCTTATGCTGTGCTGATAAGGTCAATAAAAAGGCTGAGACATGCGTGTCCACTGGTAGTGGGTTTGACTTTATTGGCCTAAATGTAACCATGAAGACCTGAAATGTAAAAAAGTCATGGACATTCAGGAGCCATGTAGCTAAAACACTTGATGTCCCTATGGGGTCATTTGCATATATCCCTGAAGGATTTTTCCTTTAGATTCCTCTCCAGTCTGCCACTACAAATGCAACAGACCTGTCATAGGGAGCTCTTTCCAAAAGGGTGCAAGTTTTATGGAACCCTCACAACAGACAGACAAACAGACAAAAGCACATACATGTCAGAGAGATGTTCATGATGATCAGTGCTTTGAAAGCCTTAAATCATCTCTGGTCTCCTGGTCTGCTGAAAGTTCACATAGACAACACCATATTGATATGGTACATAAACAAAAAGGAGGATGCCAATCATACCCTCTTTGAAAGACTTGCTATGATAGCCTGAGAGATAGCAACTCAGCTCATTTTGCCTCTTTATGATTCAGAATTCAGTTGCAAACAAGATAAGCAGACCCAGGACAGACTCTCATGAATGGAAACTTCATCATGTGGTCTTCCAGGAACTGATCCAGCTATTGGGAACACCTCATGTAGATTTGTTTGCTTCCTCTAAGAACAGACAAATAAATTCTGCTGCAGGACTCCTTGCCTACAAGCCTAAAAGAGAGATGTCTTTTCATTCCCATAGACAGGAATGTTCCTGTAAGCTTTTCTATCCTTTCCACTGATATCCAGGGTCATTCTGAAAATTCAGAAGGACTGTCCAGATGTCATTGTGGTGACTCCCTTCTGGCACAGGCAATGATGGTTCCTCCTTCTTTTGGAAAGGGCCAAGAACAATTACCACAAACAATCCCACAGACTGGATCTACTTATACAAGACAAGGGGTATTTGATACACCCCAACATGAAATAACTTGTGCTGACTGCCTGCATGATAGAGTTTTAATAACTTTTAGGCATCTATTTTCTGAGGATGTGCAGCAAGTATTAAATGAAGCAAAGAAACCTGCTACTAGGAAATCATATATTAGTAAATGGAAAAGAATTTCTAGTTAGTGCGAAAACAAGAACAAGGGCCCTTTTAAGGCTAGCATTTCTCTGGTTCTATGATATTCATGTGCGTTTTTATCCTTTCTTGCTTTTCTATCAAAGTACACTTGTCAGATAAAAAATCCAACACGAAGGCAAAAGATACGTTCCCCAACATCATGGGGTATCACTGAAAATAATTTCTTGACATTGGTAGTCAAAAGAAGATGTAGGTCTAGACTGGTTCCGGGAATATCTATTTAGGAAAGATTTATCACAGGATAATATCAATCTTTATGTGGAGATGATGGAACTTGTTTTGACCAATAATTTCATCTTTTTTGATGAACAACTATTTTTCCAGGAAAGAATTGTAGCAATGGGGGCAGCCTGCGGCCCATTATATGCTAACATTGTTATGGGTGAATGGGAAAGGAGATTCCTGTTCCAACATGTATTTTTTAAGGATTGTGAATTGTATTTGAGATACCTGGATGACTTGTTTATTATTTGGGAGGGTAGTAGGAATACAGTTGGACAGTTCCTTGAGTACATCAATAGCATGACTGAGTTTTTGAAGTTTTCACATGTGTTGGGGAAGGACCATATTAGTTACTTGGATGTTAACTTGGTCAAGGACCGGGTTAATGGTAGGTATGCGACTACCATCTTTAGAAAACCCACTTATTCCAACTCATGTTTACACTTTGACAGTTTACATCTTATGTTGCAAAAGAAAGCATTCGTCAAGGGACAATTCGTTAGGGCTGCAAGGATGGTATCACTGTTTGAAGATTTTTTAATTGAATGTGCCTTATTGGAATCAGTGTTTATTAAAAGGGAATACCCCATAGAGTTTTGTAAGGAAATCAAAATGGAAGTGATTAATAAGTGAAGGTCGGGTGTATATGTTCCTATACTAATGAAATTGGAACTAAGTGAAGTCCAAAGACCTGTTTTGTCTACTAATTTAGTTCAGAAAACTGGGGTGAATGCTTATAATGATGTTACAACTAATTTTAAATTATCTTTTGTTACCCGGTTTACCATTGGTTATAAGCAGGTCAGGGATGTTTTATATAAACATTGGACCATGTTGACGGATGACCATGTTGTAAGACAAAAAATTAAGTGCTAAGCCTCTGATTGTTTACAAGAGAGATAATAATTTGAAAAATCTGGTAGAAAGGTCGGTTTGTTGTATTGATCATAACAAAACCAAATTCTGGCAAATGTCTTAACGTGGGTGCTGCCACTACTGTTCATATATCAACACTGGTGAATTTTTCGATATCAATGGATATCACTTGAAAATCAATAGTAGATATAATTGTAATAGCTGGGGGGTGGTTTACGGGGCAATGTGTCAAAATTGTCCCATGTTTTATATAGGCAAGACAGAACGTAAGCTGAGGAGCTGTATTTATGAACAAATCTATGAGATTAAGGGGAAGAAAATGACTAATGCTTTATTCAGACATATACATGAATTTCCTGAACATCAGTTTAAGTTTATAGTGATTGAACAAGTGGAAATGAATTCTAGGGGTGGTCCATGGCATTTATTCCTTGAAAAAAGGGAACTATATTGGATTCTATGTTTAAAAGCTGTGGTATGGCTGGGGTTAAAAGAAATGGCATCCATTGGCTGCATTTTAAAATTGAAAGCAGAGTGTAGATAGTATTGTCAATTTTGGTGTAGGACAATTTTTAATGTGTTTCAATGTTTTTAGGATGTGCTTAACTCTTTAAATGAACATTGTCATGTGATGTCATGTGATTTCAGGTGTGTATTTAAAGTTACTTTTTTTGCTGTTTTTTTATCTGAAGTAGTCTTGGTACTCCTGAGAAGAAAGCGCTAAGTGTAAGTAAATCTGGGGAATGTATATTTTGCCTTTGTGTTGGCTTTTTTGTATTACCAGTGTTTGTGGATTTTTATGCTACACTTGTCAGATATTTGAGTATTACTCCCCATGGATCCTCTGCTTCAATGCAGTCCCATGTTAACTCATTCCCTCAGGTAGAGCTCAGGAAGTTTGCATTGTAACTTCCTACATACAGAGTCTAAGCTTTCTGATAGAACGAAATTATGTTTTCACATTGCAAACAAATGTTCATAACTCTGGAACCATAGGGTTACTAAAGAAGTATAACGGCAAACTCTTCACCACAAACTATTTTATAGTGGTAGTGTTCTTTATATTCTAGGTCTTTCAAGTGGATTTTATAAGTCACAGTAACTTTTAAGTTTGTAATATTTTGTAAACAGCTTACAGTATCTCAGCAACTACTCAAGTTATATGCATACTATCAGCAGTATTTTGTTCACCCAGCTGAGAGCTTTCCTGTGAGGCTAAACAGTTCTATCTATGATACTTGGTTGTTGAGATATTTTAAAAAAATGGAATTTATGACAAAATAATTAAATATTATATGCAAAGCAATTAATATCTCTTTGCATGCACTACACAGAGTTTAAATATCAATGCAGTTGTGTTTGCCATTGTATAAGTCTTTACGTTGAAATATTTTAATAATTTGTATGTAGCATGGTTTTGGAATTACTGCAGATTTGAACAATCAATATTCAGTGCCTAGAGGGATCAGTAAGATGTACTGTAGTAACACCTGGAGGTGTCACACAGCTGTAATGAGTTAAAATGTCTTTGAAAGGGGTGTTATATACCAAGCCTACAAGAAAACAGGTGGTTCCTCCACGGGATCTTAATTTTGTTTTGGAAAAATTAACTCTTGTTCAGTTTGAATCAGCTCATCAGGCTGATTTGAGGGTCTTAACTTGGAAAACAGTTTTGCTGATTGCACTGACATCTGCAAGAAGAGTGTCAGAGTTGCAAGCTCTTATGCTGTGTCGACCTTATCTTGCTTTCCCCAAAGACAGGATTTCCTTGAGAACTAACCCTTCTTTTATGACAAAAGTGCTATCTCAGTTTACTATGAGCCAAGCTATCCGTCTCCCTGTCTTCTTAACAGTATCTAAAACTGAGGATGAGAGAGGAACCTCCATACTCTTGATGTCCACAGTCAACTCAGATATTATCTTGACAGAACTAAACATTTCAGAAACTATAATCAGTTATTCATTTCTTATGAAAGTAAGGACAGGGGAACAACCTGTGTCAAAGCAGACTATCTCCAAATGGTTGCCTTGTGCTATTACCTTTTGTTATACCCACCACAGTAAGGCAATAACAGGCAGGATCAAGGTTTACTCTACCAAGGTCTTGGCTTTATCTGTGACTTTTGGGAAAGGGGTAGATTCTAAAAGTATTCTAGAAGCAGCAAAGTGATCCCCTGTATGTACTTTTACAAAACACTACAGACTAGAGTCCTTCTCCATGCCTCAAGTAGGCTTTGCTAGGACCATTCTCCAGTGACTACTGGATCCTCATTCTTCCTCCTTCCAGTTGGCATAAACTATGGTAGTCTACCCACATAGCTAAGGCTACTGCAGCAGTGATCAAATGGTGAACACAATACAGTTGTGTAAGTAAACTTACCATAATAGTAGATGATCAAATGATTACTGCTGCAGAGGCTGCTTACTCCCGCCATTCCCCTTATTTTTGTATGGTTATGTTGCCAGGGTGGATATATTCATTTTTATTTTTGTAGCATTAACCCTTTTCAGTGCTCTAGCTGCCATCTCTCAGTTGGCAAGAAAGTTCTGAAGGGTCTGGTGCCCAAATTGTTGTTTTTTTATCAGCTGTGCTCTATCTAGTTGATAACAGTTTGGGCATATGGAGGGTGCATTTAAGCTTTTGAAGCTGTCCAGTTATGTCAAATGGAGGATATAACCCATATAGCTAAGGCTAGTGCAGCAGTGATTATTCAAATGTCAACTGTTATGGCAAGTTTACTTAACAACTGTACTTTCTTGCTGTTCCATCACAAGTTATTAGTATGAACACATCAGGCTATATTTGCAGATCTCTGTTATGGTATAGACATTATGCTTTCTCTGTCCATCTCTATGTTCATGTGTGTCTCTCTCTTTCAAGCCAAGCAGCTTTTAAATCTTAAGAGAAATGCAGATAAATTTTGGGCACTATGGACTCGTAACCATTGTCCAGTGCAGGGTCAGATCAAGCTTCAGTACCCTGACTGCTATCTACAAAGTTACAAATACTATTTTCAACAATATAGATAATACCTGGGTAATTAGAAAGCTGTTTATAAATATGACTCAGGGCTTTGATTCAGTCAGTTTTATTCTAGCTGTCTTAATCTCCCTGCTCCTGATGGAGTCTGGGTCATGGCTGAAAAGGTCATTGTGGCCAGTCTACCTACCTTATTATAAAAATTGAAAGGACTATGGAATACTGGAAATGGACAGGAAATAACTGGAAGAAACTGAAATGAATGAAAAAAATGTCTTTATCCTTTAATTACCTAGAACTGTCCTGAAAAAGTGCCAGTGTCTCTTTTATGTGCAAGTTCTTGGTTGATTATATAGTAGCAGCATATAGTGAAGAGGTAGATGTCAGCAATATATGAATCAAATCTTACTGTCTCAAATAACAGTCCGGATAAACTGAAACAGACTGAATTACGATGTCCATAGCTTCTGCACTCATTATATTGTCTGTAAGTTCTGTACTCAGAATTATTTCTTCTGCACTCATTCTCAAGTGTCTGTACCGAACTTCTATGGACTGTACTGCTATGACTTTCTGTGTATCAGTCTGAACTTATTTATTGACTTCTGTGTCTGAAGTATCTCCTAAATAATACTAAAACCATGTAAATTTCCTTCAAGTTCTAGATGCCTGTTTAGCCTTGATTCCCAAGCCTCATACCATCTAAACAAGATCTGTTTGTACTCAAATCTACTGAACATTTTGTTAGCACATTTCACTCTTATCTGAAGGTTATTTGAGTTCATTTGTATCCTTCAATGAAACATTCCTTTCTATTGAAACTGCATGTAATGTGTAAAATAAAGATATACATCTGCTTTAATATGGCTACATTTCTAGGCCTATGCAAAGAAAATACTGTATTTTTGTCTAATAAACTACATTGAAGTGAAATCTGATCTTACAGCTACTAACAAATATATAAATAAAATAAACAAAAATGTTCACTGTGGAAGACTGCTTTAAAAGCATTTAAACTTTAGATCAGCAAACTTTTTTAGACAGTTCAGGCAATAGCTCCGTAGTGTGGCTTGCAGTAAGGGGTTCTGTTTTGCATCAGTGGTAAAGAATGCTGCTGTCTAACTAGAATCTAGCTGAACATCTATATGGTTCACTGTTACCACCTAGAGCTAACAGTCTTGTGGCACAGTTTCAGCCACATATTTTTCCAGCAGCATCCCACTGGCAATTGAGTCATCAGAACTGTAACAATGATTAAACTTCTCTGGGGCATTCATCCTGGATCTCTTTGCCATCCGTCATAGTTCTCAGTTTCTTTTCTTTATTAGACAACATAGGGCACTCATTAGCACAGTAACAGCCAAGGTGCCTGGTCCACTTTGATTTTGTTCTTCTAACTTAATAGATCTTTTAAAAGACTATGCAGGAGAAAGCTCAGCTGTTTAACACTTTAGTAACGGTTGACATAAAACCTATGATATTCTCTGCTTTTCTAGATGTCTTCTCACTACTTTTGTTTGCCACTTAGGGAAGATTTCTTCCTTCACATCTAACAGGAAATACTCCACCTTGCCCTATACATTCTTCATCTGATGACTTGGAATTTAAAAACTTGTTTCCTAAATTGTCTTGCCTGCTGTTGTCAAGTTGTTTTAATTTAAAGGAAGCTAGATGACCTAGTGCTAGGAAATCCCTTTAATCCAAATGAAAGGAAGGATTCTACTTTTGGTATAAGCCTAAGGCTTTTTTTTCATTAGTAGTGAGATTGCTTTTGATCACAGATTATTAATAACCCCCCTTTGAGTAGACATTAGTTTATTCATCAGTTTAACTTTGCATCTCTTCTTTGTATTTTTGTCCTTCTAAAGGTTCACCACTCTCCAATGTCCCTATGGTGAGAGTTTGTTTTGAAAGGGAATTGTATGTCTCGGGCATTTGTAGAAAAGTTTGACTCCTTTTTGGGACTTTAGCATTGCTTTGTAGACATTTATGAGACATTTCTTTGAATCATTTTATTATGCTCCTTTGAGCCTTTTTGTTTGGAAAACAGCCTAGCAAGTGCATATTTTCTTAGCTAGAACATTACCTGAGAAGCAAGCTGTTATAATCTCTAACTAAATGATATAGTCGATAAAGATAGGGTCTGCCTTTCTATCTCTCGCTCTCTGTCCCTCTCTCGCATGTGTTATCTTTCTTTCATTCTTAATGTGATTCCAGGCAACATTCTGATTCAGAAGAATTGGTGATCTTCCTTCTGTCCCTAAGAACAAAATAAAAATATTTTGCATTCTAGGGGCACTTTTAGTTAGTTGTAGGACTACATTTATGGAATAAGCACCTTTAGAATATCTGATCACATCTTGTCTCATTCAAATGGCTTACAAAGCAAATTATAACTAAATAGCTTTCAAGGGATACAGTGTTATTTTTACAG
Source organism: Protopterus annectens (assembly GCF_019279795.1). Lineage (NCBI taxonomy): Eukaryota > Metazoa > Chordata > Ceratodontiformes > Protopteridae > Protopterus > Protopterus annectens. The sequence continues at coordinate 439,359,478 of NC_056744.1, read as the reverse complement.
CTCATCTTAAAATAGGTACTTAATACAAGTTAGAGCGCAGCCTGTTAGGTCTCGTTTAAGATCAGTGAGATGTCATCAAGGTCACACTATAAAATCAGTAACAGCCTGGATTGTGAGTAGTCACTGTGTGCCTGCTCCTACTTATAATCAATGTACCCGAGATTTTTGAGCTTTGGGCTTATTGAGTATAATGCACTACATGTGCTGTGTCTACTTCCAACTCGTAGCCACACTCTGTAAAGGTAGATGGGTTACAGCCACTACTTAGAAAATCTGAGGTGAATTAAGATGGTTACCAGAAAAACAGAAAGAAAATCATGCATCTGCTGTTATGGTATATGCCCCCACACAGCTATGCTATTGCTGGTATAGTATTTATTCACACAAGGCAGTGCTGAGGCTTAGGCAGTATCTGAGATTATATTACACAATTAAAACGTGTGTGGCAAAAAACACACTTCAGAAATCCGAGTTAGACACACTTAACCTGCAACCACCATTGACCAGCGACCGTGGCCACTGCAAAACCAAAATCAAAGTAATTGAACTGGAAATAGCAGGTGCCAAGCGTAGTCAATCTCAGTATGTTTGATACTATTTAAAAGCTTTTGAAATAAAAACTTTACCAATAAAAGTTATATTCAAGGCACGATCCCTGTAAAACTTTACGTTACTTTAGTCATAAGAACAGTAAAATCTTAAGGTATAAAGTCCACTCGTAATGATGAATCAGAAGTATTAAAAGTTATATTTTGGTTTTCAACAAGGCAGATGAGAGCTGTTACTATTCAAACTTTATTACATTACATTCTGACTTTCTCTGGCTCATTTCACATATTACACTTTTGAACATACTGATACAGATGTAAAAAGGGTGTAGGATTAATCAATTCCATTTGATGTTTAACTCTAGGTATTAGTCCTAATAGGTTGTTGTTACACTACCAAGTAGCAAATAGTATGTGCTTTAGTTCGTAGTTCCTGATAGGATGGAGGAGTAAGAAGTGAAGCCAATGGGCTAAGAAAGAAATGTAACCTGTAGAAGAGGAACATGAAAAACAGATTACTACAAAAGAAAATAATAAAGAAGGAATAACTGATGAGAAAAATGAAAATAATGAAGGAAAGGAATTGGTGCAAGATCCAAGTGAATATGACTATATAAACTGAAAAGTAGTGAGGGGAAAAAGAATTCTATAGGGAAAAGGGTGAAAGAAAGAAAAAGAAGTTTAAAAGTATAATCGTGAAAGAAAATAAAAAAAGGTAAAGGATAGAAGTGAAAGGAGATAATAAACTCACCTTAAAAGGAAGCTGAAAAAAATTTTAGCTATAAATGTTAATAATATAAAGAACATTAAAAGAAGAATAGGTGCATTAGAATGATGTGCTTCACTTGATATGCCTATAATTATATTAGAAGACACAAGAATATTAACAGAAGAAAGGCTACAAACGGAAGAACTAAGGGTTGGAAACATAATTTGGAATACGGGAAAAGATACATGTTCTAGAATTGCTGTGTTATGTCATGAAACAATAAAAGTTTTAAACTATACTGTAGTAGAATTAGGAAGAACAACAGTGATAGACATAATGTGGAAAAAAGATGTGGATAGTATTATTGTAGTATATGCATATGCCACAAAGAAAGAAAGAGAAAGAATGTTTTAAAAAATTCTAAATTATATAGGAGTAAATATGCACTTAATATTAGTAGGGGACTTTGTGATTTTTAAGAAAAATAAATAAAGAAGGGATGATAGTAATAAATATGAAATAATGAAACTGGAAAGTCATATATATGGGGGCAAGCATTGTACTTATAAAAATGGAAATTAATTATTTTGTAATATCAGACAGTTTAAAAAATTGACTGAGAATTATACAGAAATTAAGAGAAATGTGTATGCTTTAGAAGTCATGTAAAATATCATATAAGATGTTTATTTAATAAATTCAATTATTTTAGGTAAAATTGCTTATTTAGCGGGTGTATATATGATCCCATCTAGGTATGAAAAAGAGATATTGTCCACTGTATTTTCTTTTATATGGGGTTCAAGGTTAAATCCAATTAGAAGAGGGATTTTGTATGTTAAGGAGGAGGAAGGGAGACTAGGATTAATTAATTTGATTATTCACGCAGCTTCCTTCAATCTTTATAGAGCTTTGGTATGATTGAAAAAAAAGATAATAAGAATTTAATAGATATTATACTGAAAGTTAAATATAATAATTTTTGGGAGAGAATAGGTTTATGGAAAAGATGGAAACAATATGTGAATGAAGATATAAAAGAGTACCAGAACATTTTTTATGAAAATTGGATGTAAATAATGTAGGATAACCAGAAAAGAATGACATTTGAATATAATGAATGAACATTATATTTTTCCACTGAAGCATTTAGAAAATGAAAAATAGAAATGCTGTTAAAATAAGATTTGTATGGTGTAAAAAAATATATGAATGCAGAGATTTTTTGTGCAGATGGACAATAGGTAAACCTGCCTGTTAATGCAAATATGCCCTATAAAAGAATACAAGAAAGGGTGTGTAATCACTGTGGGGAAGTTGAAACAATGGAACATGTTATTTTAAATTGTTCTAGAGTGAAGAAGTTATGGGAAAGATATGTGAAAATAAGATGTTGAAAGGTTTTAAAAATGTTGAAGAATTAAATATGAATATGTTCGAATATGGGTATTACGGTAATAGAAAACAAAAAGAGGTTAAGGAAATTGATAAAAACATGTTCTATATCTTGTAGTCAATATGGAATGAGAGACTGAATGAATAAGGTCTCTCCACCCAAGACTGGAACAGACAGTCATGATGAAAAGGTTAACACTTGCTCCACACCTCCAGCCTCACATAGACCTACTAAACTAGCACTGGTAAAGAATACACATAAATACACAAAATCATACTCGGAGGCTCTAAATAAAAACCTGCAAAAGCATCAGAGAGCTCCAAAGCAGACACTCAAAAAACCTGCACCTCCAGTCACAAACCAGACAACACATAAAACACAAAATCAATGTGCCGCACAATCACAGCCCTTAAGGCGAAATAACATACCTAACACACTAGTAATAGGTGACTCTATAGTCAGGCACACTGACGCCCCACTCACTAGGCTGGACAAGGAGAAGGTTACTGTTAGCTGCCTGTCGGGAGCCAGAATCTGCCACATAACACAAGCACTCAGGTCACTCCAGAACAAGTACAAATATGACTCTGTCATTGTTCATGTTGGTGTGAATGACCTGAGGCGTACCTCCCTGGACTACATGAAAAGAGACATGGAAGAGCTCTCTGATCATGTAGCCCAGGTGGGTATGACCCTGACCCTGAGTAGCATCCTGCCCTCACCAAGAATGATACCTCAGTATAAAGAAAAAAGGATCAATTTCAACAATTAGGTAAGCTTCTGGTGTCATTCAAGAGGGATCCAGTATCTGTCAGCCTGGGATGACATGCTCGACAAGCCGCATTGCTTCGCAAGAGACAGCTTGCACCTGTCACCCCTTGGCTTTCGAATACTGGCCAAGGCTCTTGCTGCCCCCAAAGTACATTTCTTGGAGATTCAGGTCCTGTGGCCTTGGACTTTGGTGGTGTGCCCCCATAGTGCCTTTTTTAGGCAAGGCTCAAAATTCAAACCCACCTCCATAAACAGCACAAGTAAAAAAATGAGGGTTATGCTACTTGACGCCAGGAGTTTAAATCTCAAAATGCATGCACTTGAAGCACTCCTAAGTATGGAGAACATCGACATCTGTGCAGTAACTGAAACCTGGTTCAAGGCTCCAGAGAGCACTCCAGCACTACTGGGCTACAAGTCATACCACACATTTCGGCCACAGAACACGAACCGAAACACAAAAGGAGGGGGTGTATCCATATTCATCAAGGATACCCACACCTCCAGGTCAGTGGCGCAACATGATACCTCTGAAATTATCCATGTGCAATTAACATCGAGCAAATCTGCAATGCAAATTGTGGTCTGCTACAGATCACCCTCCATAACCCAGGACCATCACTCTGCCTTTCTGGAGACACTGGAAAACATGAAGGTCCTACCGAACACCATGATATTGGGCGATTGCAATTACCCTACCATTAACTGGGAAAACTACTTGAGTACAAACTCCCAGGCTCAGCGCTTCCTGGAATTTATCAACTCAAATGCCCTGGATCAGCTGGTAAACTCCCCTACCAGAGGCCACAAAATATTGGACCTGGTCATCACCAACATGGGCGACAGGTGTTCCGCACCGGAGGTCAGCCTGTCACTGGTTAGATCAGACCATAAACTAATCACTCTGGATGTCTGCACCCCACCACCACCCCCAACCAAGGAAACCATAGTGAAAAACTTTTCTAAAGCAAACTTCACCTTACTTACGGCAGAGGTGGTAAGTTTCACAGCTCCCACGCTCAAGGATAACACTGCCCAAGATGCAGAATCCTTTACAATTGCACTCTATGAGCACCTACAAGGATGCATGGATCGTGCCATCCCTAGCAAAACCAAGACTCACTCCCCTAAGAGAAGGAAACCAGTCTGGTGGACCCCTGCCATAAACAGGTTATACAACAAAAGGAGGAAACTAGTTCAGAAAAAAAGCAAATCCCAAGAAGGAAAGACATCCCTGATCAGTATCAGTAAGAAACTAAGGTCCCTCATAAAATCATCCAAGGCTAACTTCGAAAGAAGAATAGCCAAGGATTCAAAAGATAACCACAAAGCCTTCTTTAGCTATGTCAAGAATCTAAGTGGCAACTTGCAGATATGCTCTGAGCTAGTGCAAAATAGCACAAAATATACTGAACCTACTGATAGTGCCAATATCCTGGCAGATAGATTCAGTGCAAACTTCACCTCCCTCACACCTTCAAAAGGGCCCACAACAATGCTGGAAAAGTGCAGTGTCCCGGAAATCACAGAAGTATAGGTGAAAACAGCCCTTTCAAAAGCCAAAAACACAGCATCAATGGGGCCAGATGGTGTCCCAGAATGTGTCTTGCAAGAACTACAGAACGAACTAACCCCCCACCTAAACACGCTGTTCAACCTCAGCCTCTCCACAGGCTACGTGCCCATAGAATGGCACACAGCAATGGTTATTCTGCTCCACAAAGAAGGGGTGACAACTGACCCTGGTAACTATCGCCCCATAAGCCTGACTAACCTGGTCTGCAAGGCTATGGAGCGCATCATCATGGAGCTCATTAACAAAGACAATGGGAACCTCCAAACACTTGACCCGACCCAGTTCAGCTTTGTTAAGGGCAGATCATGCCTACTAAACCTGATTGACTTCTTCGAGACATTCACCAGGCCCATAGACGAGGGAAAGGCGGTTCACACAGCCTACCTTGATCTCGCCAAGGCGTTCGACACCATTCCTCACTCGGGTATTATAGAAAAACTCACCAGCCTGAAAATAAACCCCTATATCACAAGATGGGTTGCCAACTGGCTTACAGACAGAACTCACACCGTAAGAATAGCAGGCTCCAGGTCCGACTCTAAACCAGTCACAAGCGGTGTCCCACAAGGCTCGGTCCTGGGACCCCTACTGTTCGGCATATACTTCTTAGAAGTACAGGCAAACACAGGAGGACTATGGCTAACCAAGTTCACCGATGACTGCAAAATGGGAGCCATAAATGACTGTCTGGCTGACACGGACATCCTTCAAAAAGGCCTTACTGAGACAAACACCTGGTGTCAAAGTCATGACCTCTAGCTAAATGCCAAAAAATGCATAGTCATCCCATTTGGGAAAAACAAAACACCCACAAATTACCACATAGGTGGCAACCCCCATAATACAGAAAAGGTAATAAGAGATCTGGGGACCCAGGTAGATAGGAATCTCTCCTTTGACAATCATATTGCCAAAGTAGTTAGGAAATCCTTCTATGTGACCCATCTAATTACTAAAGGGTTCACATCTAGAAATAAAGAGGTTATAGTGCCCCTCTACTCGTCACTCATCAGACCCATCATAGAGTACAATGCCCCATTTGGGATGTACCTCACAAGACACTTCCAACAGCTGGAAAGACCACAAAAGCACCTCACCAAGAGGATTACTGGCCTCAAACATATGTCCTATGCAGCCCAACTGAAAAAACTCCGGCTGTACTCAGTGGCATATTGCTTACTCAGAGGTGATCTCTGCCTGACAAAGCCATGTCCAACTCAGAATTGATGGGCATGCTCCACCTAAAGAAATCCAAGTCACTGCGAGCCACACGCTCTAGTGAGCTAAACCTCACCGCAACAATAAATAGAACATGCTGGAGGGATAGATTCCTGTCATGGAGACTCCCCATGCATGGGAACAAAATTCCTAACTACATTAGGCAGAGCCCCTCACTAACACTCTTCAAGAGAAACCTTGACGGGTGGATGGGTAACAGAAAATACAACCCTGGGATCACTTCATTGGCTCTGCTTGACAGAGGCTCAGTTAATTAATCAATGGGGTGGTGAAAGCCACCATACTCTGGCTAGGCTTATAAATGCTTTGGGCAGATAGCCTAGTACCTACCTATGAACCTATGAAGTTTAATGGGAAATTAATATTATCTGAGATTTTGAAGAAAATACGTTTTTGATTGTGGAAAAAAGGGTGGGAGGGAATGATTAAAGTACATGGGACTGCATTGTATTGTACATGAAAGGTGTAAATAATTGCAAATAATGTATATATGCTGTGACAATCAATAAAGAACCCCTACTCTTTTGCTATAGGTGCTATGGGATCTTTTATAGCCATCTGAGCTACCACCAACTCAAGCAGATGTGATCTCAGTTTAATGTCTTATCCAAAGGTGGATATATTTGTCTCAGATGATGAGCCGCAGTATACAGGTATGGAATTCAAGAGATTTTCAGAGCAGTTGAAATTCTGATACCTGACTTTTGGTCCTACTAGTCAACAGCAGTCCCATGGCCAACTTGAGAGAACTTTAGGGGACAGTTCAAATTGAAAACCCTCACAAAAAAGTTCATCACTAACAGTGACTGCTACATAAATGTAGATTTAGCTTTCTTTGAATATAGAAGTATACCCTTACAAGGTGTGCATCTGTCACTTGCTCATCCTGTTAATGGGTAATAATAAGGCTGCTTACCTTTACATGTGCCTCCACAAAATGGTTATTGCTGTGACATCCATATCTAAGTTGAGGCTGGGACATCAGGAAACATCAAAATGCATCCACTCATTAATTTCTAAACACTTTTAATGTTTGAGTCTTATTTGAAAATGCACAAGGACAGGATTATTAAACATTGGATGTAACCTTCTTTTGAATTTTGTTGTTTTTTGCATTTACTTTGTTTATTATCTAGACAGTCTTAATGGTCACACATAACCTGTTTAGTCCTGTAAACATTATCACACATAGAGATACAGAAACTGATCCAAAGTGCAGAGTAAGTGATGTGTAAGTAATATCAAAAATACACAATGGGCAAGATTCAGAAAAGTTTTCCTTTGCTCACAGAAACTGCTGTAGATAAAAGCAGCCGTTTTCATAATCTCAGGACATGCACTTCAGTTACATGTTCGCCACAATGAGAAATATTTCATTAGCAGGTAGTTTGCATGTCTCTGAATTGCATGGTGTTACCACTAGTGTTAATCGGGAGTTTCCTGCAGTAATAACCTCTGTCAGCCTATGCATTTTGTTGGCACTGGCACCTCCATTATTCACAAATACACACATACATGCACTCCCTGAAGTCTAGTGTTCTCCCCTTCCATACGTATTTTGTACTGCCAATCCTTTTCTATTAACTTTTAAAGCAACTATGACTAATATTTAAAATTCCATGGTGTTTAGTGCCCCCATATTTCTTTTTCACTGCAAAACTGTTGCTCCATTAACCTTTTTAAGTGACTTTAGGATAATACTAATGACTGCCTCTGGTTTACATTGTTCCCCCACCCATACTTTTTTGTGCTGCAAAACCTTTAGTTCTATTAACTTTTAACCAACTTTATGGTAATATATATGTGTGTGTGTATATATATATATATATATATATATATATATATATATACATTTCCCTGAGGTCTAGTATCCTCCCTAATACTGCAGGATTTCCTCATTAGTCTAGGGTGTTTATTGGTATGACAGCCCACCACACAGGCTCATACAGTTCCACTTTTCATCTTACTGCACTAATGGACACACTCACCTATTCACTTATGAACATACATACTTATTCACACACACACACACACACACACACACACACACACACACACACACACACACACACACACACACACACACTCCTCTACTACAACCACACACAAGCACACACAGATGGTCACCTGAGAATAACGATCCCTGCATGCAGTCAGACATGCATCTATAAACATGTACACAATCCCCATCGCTACCTGTCTGCTAAACACCCTGGCATATAGCTCTAACACAATTTCACCCACTGAAAGTAATGGATTATGACAAACTTTTCTGGCCAAGTTAACTTACGCAGCCAAATGATTATCTCGTTCTCTCAGCTGCATAAATGCCTTACCACAGGCTTTTCCGAGGGAGGGAATATGGCTAATTAGCATAGGACACATCCAGAATGTTTCATTAGCGTGTAGCTGGGCTGAGGAGACAGCCTACCATAATGATTCTACAGTCTGTGTAGAATCACAGCATAGGGCCTGTTTATGTAGATGAAAGGGCTACCGCCTGTGGGAAAATGGCAGAGTTAGGACTTACCACTGGCAGTAGCCCTTTCTGAATTCCAATAAATATGCAGAGTCTGTAATAATTCACAAGTAATGGATAGAATAAATACACAAAAATAAATAAATAAAAATAAAAAAAGAAAGAAACATCTGCCCTGTGATTACAAAGTAAAAACTATAAGCAATGTATTACAATAACTGTTTCTGATTTTGCATTTGTAGTTTCTTAAACATTTTAATCTTTTCATATGCCATGAATGTATGTATGAGTTTGAAGTTGGTACTGCATTCACAGAAGCAAATCTTTTTTAAAATCAGACCAGGTCATTCCTTCATAATGTAAAAACAAATGTTGTCTAGTTACTAAGCATTAACAATGGTTGAACCACCTCACTGTATTTTATTGCATGAGCTATCTAAATGCTATCAGTGATCATTGCAAAAATGGCCATATGGTAACACATTCTTCCTTTTGAAATTACATGTACTTTTGCTTAGACCTTTTGGTTCCCTTCTCCCAAAACAGAACCAGAAAGCATTTCAAAGACTCTAAGAGCTATGATAGCGCATGTCATTTTCCAGGTTTATTAATGATTATGAAATTTGAAAATATATATATATATATATATATATATATATTTATTTATTTATTTATACATACAGACAATTTAACAAGGTCTATTCAAATGATTATGTTGTTGCAAGTACCTGTCTACTTTTCGTGTGTTCTCTGACACTGGATGTTTGTAAATCAACTTTTTTTAATGTTTGCACAAATGCTTAATCTGAGTAACTCCATGCAGAGCTGAATCTGAACAACTGCTTTAATTAAATAAAATAAAAACAAACTGGATGGTGGTAGCTTCTCCAAAGAATAAACACAACATTAGTGTAAGACAATTTATTCAACGCTTTCGTCCTTAGGACTTCATCAGAAATACAAAATTTCATACAAAACCACCATTTAAATACTAAAAACCATCAATCAAACACTTAATCAATGAAATATTAACAATGATAATAATTAAGACCTTTGTTAAACGTTAAAAGTTAAAACATTAGTTAAATCACCAGTTTCCTATTAGTTAAAAAAACATTTTATATTAACCAGGTCATTTAACCCTGGAAAACTGTCTGCCCCCAATCTCAGTTGCCATAACGTTTCCTTCCTTTCCACTTTATTTTTAACATTGCCACCTCTTATATCAGTATTAACGTGTTCAATGATAGCAAAATAAAAATTTTTGTATGTATTGCAATCTCCTGTATGTCTAAAAAGGGCATTATTAATATCATTAGTTTTGATAGCATATTTGTTGTGTCTTTTGGCTTTTCCCGGTTAGGGGTCGCCACAGCGGAACTCCGGTCCGCTAATGATTGGCAGTAGATTTTTACATGCCGAGTTGCCAACCCTGATGAACAACCTTCAATGAAGGTATGCCCATTCACGCATGTCTCCACACAGAAGACGCTTTAGCTGAGAATCGAACAAGACGTCATACTGTGAGGCGACAACGCTACCGCAGCACCACCACCGCAGTTTTGATAGCATAGTAATGCTCCCTAATACATTTATTAAGACTTCTTGTGGTCATACCTATATAATAAGCAGAACATCCTGAGCACAAAGCTATGTAAACATTATTAGTGTTACAATTAAACCTTCCAGGAATTCTAATGGTGTAAGAAATATGATCTAAACATGCATAAGGCCCCTCATGGATGTCCTTCTTAGCCTCAGTAGATATTCCTGTTTTAATTGACGAGACTTTCACGTTTTGAGATGCCAATCCAGTGGAATTCGAATAACCAGATGAAAACCTTTTTGTTAAAATGGCCAGAGACTTTTGTAGATCTCCCAAAACAGTCAGTAAATCTCTCATCTCGGGAGACAAAAGCATTGAATAAATTGTCTTACACTAAAGTTGTGTTTGTTCTTTGGAGAAGCTACCAGCATCCAGTTTGTTTTTATTTTATTTGTTGTTTTTTCACTGGTTTGGGCTTGAAGTTTGTACTTTAATTAAATCTTTATGTTTCTGCAGTTAATTCTGGATTTTTAAAAGTAGAATAAATAAGAACTAAGAGTATATGGTAATAAGCATGTGTGTGGTGGACAAGACATAGAGAAGGAGAAAGGAAATATAAACCAAGAAGAGTAAAAGACAGGATGTGATGTAATTGTAATGGAAATCTTACAGGTACATCCTTTAAGGCAGACTTATTAAAGTGTATTGTATTCTATAGCTTCCTCTTTTCATATGCTGCATTTTTCAGAGAATTTTGTATGTTTAATAATAATAAAAATGTTTTTTTTTTCATTTTTGCTTTTTTAGCCAATTGTGAAAACAGCTCATCCCAGTATAGTAGAGCCTCTCCTGGCCCTTCTAAGAACTTTACATTTTGAAGTACAGTATGAAGGTAAACTTTAAAAAGCAGAGCTATAATGTTTTGTTTGATATGGTAAGAAAATGAGTTTCAAGTAAAGCAACCAACAGGGTGAGAATGTAAACTTCTTGCCTCAAGCTATAGAGAGTAGTTATCTTCCATAATATCAGTGCTCATAAAATGTACTTACATAATCTCACAAGCTATTGTCTGTTTATCTGGAGAAAAGTACAGTGTACCTCTGTAAAATGTAAATATCTCAGCATTATTGTATGATACTCATTAATTTCTTAAATGTGATTATAATATAGATCCACACTTTTCGTTGCTTTCTTCCATATTCTGTCTTTTTTAAAAACATAAGCAGCTGTAATATATTCTGCCTAATTTTTCCAAGAGAGTACATTTCAATAGTTGTACATTTTATGTTATATATGTGTTTGCAGAATGACAAAAGAGTTACTCTCTGTTGATTTATGACAAGTTGGCATGGCAGTATTCATTATATCACTTCTTGATACAGTGACCACATTCAAAGAAGTGATATAATGAATACTGCCATGCCATCTTGTAAAAAGATATCCAGTAGAAGTGCATTTTGAGCCTGCTCTTGATATGCCATGTTTGCCTATAGCACTCAGAACTTGCTTTGTGATCCATGACCAAATGCCAGTTTGTGTTAAGAGGTTTCTTATTACGTTTTGCCATTAGTAAATCCACTAAGACATGAAAACAGTTCAAGGCAAGAAATTTATTCAGACTAGATTAGCAGCACAGAGTGAAGTCTAACATAGACTAAGTAACAAGGCAGACAGTATTCTGGAAAATTCCTTCCAATTCAATACTCATTACATTTCAACACATTTTTATACACTGCACTTTCTCATGACTTCATCCATACAATATACAAACAAGGGTGTATCCATTATGGAACATGTAACAGAACAAGGTAAAACTATGATGATCCTTTGTTTGATAACAAGGCAGTAAGTAGTATGAGCTTTATCTAGCCTGCTTCATAAAGTTATTATGCCATGTCAACATTCTGAATGGCAACTGTATATACATAAGACAGACAGATAGATAGATAGATAGACAGATAGATATATAGATAGATAGATAGATACAGATATGTATCTTATATTTTTAGATAGATAGATATTTATCTTATATTTTATTTATTTATTTTATTTATTTTTATTTTATTTTACATTTGTTGACCGGGCTAGTCTAGCTGGATAAATGTCCATTTTCAGTAGTGGCCCGGGGAGAAAAGCTCCACAGTAAGACATAATTTTAGTAAGATAGTTGTACAGAGGGTGTATTTAACAGACAGAATGTAGTACATAACATTTTCATAAAAATCTAAAACTAATACTAGCATCAACAGGAAAAAGTACAATAGATTTTTCTTTTAATCATCCATCCATCCTAGTGGTATTGAGAGTCCAAGAGTAGATGAGAAATGAAGAAACAGTAAGAGAATATCTTGTTATGGATAGCAGAAGGAAAAGGCATGGAACAAAGGAGAGCAGAGGACTAGTCAGGGTTAGAACAAGGGCAGAGCCACTGGGAGTAGAGCCATGATTTTAGCTGCTTCTTGAAATTAGGTAAAGAGGTAATAGACATAAGTTCACTTGGAAGTTTGTTCCAGATGGGTGCAGTACAGCTGGAGAACAGACTATCCCCAGCTTTGTTGTTGGATTTGTTGGAGGCAGGTAGTTGTTTGGTAGCAGAGCGTAGGGAAGAGAAGTTTTTATATGAGGTAATAAGGGAACAGAGTATAGTGGTATTAGTGGGCTGATGAAAGATTTTGTGGGTGATTTTTATATAGCAGCAGTCTGTAAGAGCATATGCTCAAATGCTCTTTTTCCCTTATTTTTCAGTCTGCCAGCTGCTTTGCATACAAGAATATGGTACAGTGGGGTCTGGGAATTTGTCCTTTCCATGCTGTTGTGTGACCTCAGAGTTGGTATATATCTGTGTATATGTATGTCTATCCATATATATTGTTGGAAGGGGATGTGTCTTCCTGTAAAAATATTGCTTTTTGGGGGGGGTTTGTTTTTTTTTGGTTGGTCGATCTTTTTAGATTCCATATAAAAGGAAAGGATCACTCTTTTTGAATTCACTTTTTGTAACAGTCAATGTCTGAAGAGTCCACATGAGAAAGATACAGGGTATCTGATATCTCCTTGGTCCCAGCATAAGCACCTTTTATCTTTTCAAATCCTAGTGTTAGGGTTTGTCAAAACGAGATCTTTTGGTGAAGACAACAGATATCCTTGAATCCAGATCTCCCCTTCTTCCTCCCTGTTCCAAAGCAGTCAGTCACCACAAATGCTTCGGACTTTGCTTGGGGGCAGTATCAGGAGGGATAAAAGTGCAGGAAATGTATGACATGAAGGACAGATACAAGCACTTAAGTATCTAGGAGATGCTTGCCCTGATCAAGCACTCAGCTCTCTTAACCATCTTTGGTCTCCGGGACCTCTTCAAGTGGTTTCAGACAATACCACAATCTAGTGATACATCAACAAGTAAGAGAGAACCAGGCAGTACCCCTTTTGCAGACTAGCTATATTAGCTTGGAATATAGCTACACAGCATAGTCTCACTCTGCAGGCATCCCACATTCCGTCAGAACAGAACAGTGTGGCAGACTAGCTGAGCAGGGCCCGGGCAGACCCTTGCGAATGGAAACTAGATCAAGTGGTCTTCCAAGATTTCATCTATCTGTGGGGAGACCTTTTTGCCTCCTCTTTGAGCAATCAACTTGCCGAGGTTCTGTTCCAGGATTGTATACAAGAAGGCCTGGAAGACAGTTCCTGTATGCTTTTCCACCCTTTCCACTAATATCTAGGGTATTTCTGAAGGTTCAGAAGGAATCCTTCAAGATCATTGTGGTAACTGCCTTCTAGCCCCTGGCCATGGTTCTTCCTGCTTTTGGAAATGGCCAGGGTCATTTGCCATAAGCTTCCTAACAAACTGGATATACTCACTCAAGAGCAGTGATACTTGTTACACTCTAGCATCAATCATCTTCAATTCACTGCCTGTATGATAGGGTCTTAATTTCTTTTAGGCTCCTTTTTACTGAGGATGTTCACCTGGTAGTAATAGAGGTAAGAAAGCCTGCTACTAAAAAATCATATATTAACAAATGCAAAAGGTTTTCTGGTTGGTACCAACAACATAACCAGCACCCATTCAGGGCTAGTTGTTCTCTGTTTTTACAATATTTTTGAGTTACTGTCTTATGGCCTTTCTTATTCCTCTATCAAGGTTCGTTTATTGGCCATTTCGGCATGTCTGCCCATGGATTCTCCTCTTTCAAAGCAGTCTCATATCAAAATGTTCTTGAAAGGGGTTTTGCATAAGAGGCCTCCAGGTAGTGGCCTATCCTTGGGAGCTTAATTCTGTGTTACAGAAGCTAATACTTGCTCCACTTGAACCAGCTAATCTGGCTGACTTAAGGTTCTTAACATGGAAAACAGTTTTGCTGATTGCTCTGACCTCTGCAAGAAGGGTATCTGAGTTGCAATTTTTTATGGTGAGTCAAATCTATCTCATTTTCCATAGGAACAGACTTTCTTTGAGAGCTCATCCTTCTTTTAAGCCTAAAGTGGTATCCAAGTTTACTTTAAGCCACACTATCTAGCTCCCCATTTTCATTACTGAACCTAAAAATGAGGGAAAAAGGATACCCCATACCTTCAATGTCCATAGACAGCTCAAGCACTATCTTGACAGAACTAAATCATTCAGATCTTCATATCTGTTGTTTATTTCTTGTGAAGGTAGGAAGAAGGGACAACCTGTGTCAAAACTGACTATTACTAAATGGTTGGCTATGGCTATAACCTTTAGTTATACTCACTGTAACAAATCTATTCCAGGCAAGGTCAAAACCCACTTTAACAGGCCTTGGCTTCACCTATGGATTTTTGGAAGGGTTGGATTCTAGAAGCTGTACATACTTTTACAAAGCACTATAGGCTTAGTTCCTTTTCTAGGTCCAGATCAGGCTCTCCTTCTTCCTCTCAAATGTAGTTAGCTTTGGTAATCTACTCATATAACTAAGGCTACTGCAGCAGTGATTAATATGATGAACGTAGTACAGTTGTGTAAGTTGAACTTACCATGACAGTAGATATTCAAATGATCGTTGCTGCAGTGGCCATTCTCTTCCTCCATCCCCATTGTTTTTGGTGTGTTTTTATGACCGGGTGTGGGCATCTACTTTTGTTGTTCCTAGCATAGTCCTTTTAGGATTCAGCCTCCTTCTCTCTGCTGGCTGGAAAGCTCTGAAGGGCTCTGCACCCGAACTAGTCTTTTAGTCAGCTCAGCTGCTTGACAGTTTGGGCATGTGGAAGGTGCCCTTAAGGTTTGGAAGCTGTCCGGCTGTTATATCCTTGGCAGGATATAACCCCTATAGCTAAGGCTACTGCAGCAGTGTTCATTCAAACATTTACTGTTATTGTTAAGTTCAACTTAAACAACTGTACTTTATCATTTATATCACTATATATTATCATAAATTGTCAGCTAAGCAGGATAACTACAATACAACATATGGAGAATTCAAGACCTTAAAGAAAAATCCCCCTTTTCATCTTTCCATATATGAGGTCATCCATCAATTTTACATTGAGTAATTATATTATACATGTCCCTGTATTTACAAAAATGATACTATAGAATATTTAATTTATATTAGTAATAATACAGAACTTATCATTTTATTTGGGAAATTTAAATTTGGCTTTATTGTTTCTCCTTTAGTAGTACTAGGGATCAGTCCTTGGACCACTCATTTTTGGCATGTACTTCTCTGAAGTTAAGGCCAATGTCAATGGTCTCTGGCTTACTAAATTTGCAGATGATTGCAAATTAGGAGCGGTCATCAAACCTCATTATCCCATACCAATGCAAATGTTCTCCAGGAAGAGTTGACACATGTAAACAACTGGTATTAGAGCCACAGACTAAAACTAAATGCCAAGAAATGCATAATAGTATCCCTCGGGAAGTCATCCACCCCTGGTAGCTATCATATTGACAATACACCCTTTAGAGCTGACCCAGTAGTCAGGGACTTAGGGACAGAAATAGACAGTAATCTAGCCTTTAACCATCACATATCTACAGTAGTGAAGAAATCATTCCATGTTGCACAATGTATAAGCAAAGGTTTGGCATCTAGGTCAAAGGAAGTCATTTTTCCACTGCATTCAGACCTATCATTGAGTACAATGCACCCTTTGATATGTATCTAATCAGGCATATCCAACAATTGGAACATCCACAGAAGTTCCTCACTAAAAGAATACAGAACATAAGTAAAATGTCCGATGCAAACTGCCTCAAGGCCCTGTCCCTATATTCTCTCTCCTACAGGTTGTTGAGGAGAAATCTATGCCTGGCATTGTCAGACCCCACTCTGATGGACCTCCAGCATATCTACAAAACAAACATCACTAGAATTGCACATTCTAAAGACTTAAACCTTGCATGTGATATAAATTGGACCTGCTGGACAGAAAAGTATGTATCCCAGAGACTACCCTGTCTCTGGAACAAGCTCCCCATCCATGTGAAGCAGAGTTCCTCCCTAACCCAATTCAAATGTAACTTGGACAACTGGATGGGGAACAGAAAATTCATCCCTTGCTTGGCACCTATGTCTCTAAGGGACACAGGCAACCTGTAAATGGTTCATCTCTCATGCCCCTGCTTGTACATGTTTAATCTCCCAAGTCCTTGCTTATACTTATCAAGGATATCAGAACTTATCAGAGACTTGAGATGCATGACTAGGCTTAAAAAGGCCCTTGTGGTCATTAGCCTAGTAAATACCTATGATCCTAAGATGATAAATTGTTAGATACGTATACTTGGTTAGAAAGTTAGAGATTTTCATCATATGCTGCAATAGCCTTAGCAATATGGGTTATATCCCGCTAAGGATATAACAGTCAGCCAGCTTCCAAACCTTCAGAGCACTTTCCATATGCCCATACTGGTAGTCAGCTTGAGCTAAGCTGACAAAAAAGACAGGTTTAGGCACAAAGCCCTTCAGAGCTTTCCTGCCATCAAAGAGAGCACTCCTCTGCAGGCTTTCAAGGATCAACATTCAGTTGTGCTGTTCCTTTGCTTTGCACATAAGTTCTCTTTTGGGAAAAACCTTTGAGATTAAAAATGTTGTTTTATTGTACATTCCTGTTTAGGAAAGTTAGTTTTAACCCAGGAGTTTGTGCTTTAATGGATTATCACAATAATTAACTGTACTTTTAAATGGGTATGTGAGTTTAAAAGTAACTGAAAAAAAAACATTTTTTCTGTGGAGAAATTGTGATCTGATGTTGTCAATTTTCATTCATTCCTTAACATATGGGTTTGGATCCAACACTCTGATCCGATTCGGCCGTTACTCTAGCTCGTGGTCACCAACAAACTCTCCAGCTCCTTTCCTACTCATAATGCACTATGCCTAATGTTCCTCAGATCTCATTTTCCGCTTTCGCAAGTACATGTGGTTGACTGCTTCTCTCAAGCCATTTGGTTAAGCTAAGTAAAATTTCTTTAAATCTTTGTCCGTAAACGCTAGCATTTAACTAAGCTATCTCTGCTAGATACTTTAATCTATTTCTTAGAGTTTTTCCTAAACTTTTTTCCCTTTGTACACTTACTGTATTTGATGTTACCATTGCTGTTAGGCCTTTCCTACCCCCGTCTATCCTTTCTCAACAAGGGTGCTTTACTTCTCTAATTTGTCCCTTTTTCGGATATATACACTGGGTGCGCATAGGGGCCATGGCCTAAATGACAGTGTTTCGATTAAACCCATCCTAAAAGCCCGGAAACTTAGATAGTAAATTTATATACTTTTGACATAGATTCCATAAGGCTATGTTTTATTTAAATTGTATGCTTATGGTTTAGATTTTTTGGTTATATGTACATGTTTTGGTTTGATGTATTAAATAATGTGTAATGCTTAACATGATGTTGTTAGAAATGTTAGCATTTTAGATGAATTCTGCATTGAATTTTAGCTGTAAAATATATAGGTTTAGTTCGGTATGGTGACAGCACAAATTAGAATGAGATGTTTATTGTGCTGTTATCTTTATGAAAGCGCCAGTATTTTTATGAAAGCGCCAGTATTTTAACTTAACTGTTTTGATTAATTCAAGAAGTATTGGTGTTTTAATTTGAATGTTTTTAAACTGTAGTATTTATGTTTAATGTGAATGTGCATATGTTAGAGTGTGATGTATATTTTGCTGTTACTTTTAAAGCACTAGCACTTTAATTCAACTGCACTAATTAACTAATTAGATGATCGTTGACTTTTGAATTTTGTGGTATATATGGGAAGAGAATTTCATTTGTAATGGCACATCTGATGAAGCGGTTGGTTCCGTGAAAGCGCTTATGTTCTTGTGTTTTTTCTATCATTAAATGTTTTAACGTTGAAGTACGCGTTCCAGTGATCATTTAAAAGAATTGTGCTCATTGTCGACTGTCGCAAGGGATATTTGGAGCTGTTTTGATATATATATATATATATATATATATATATATATATATATATTATATATTATATATGGTTTACTATCAAAATTTCAAACCGTACTCCGTCGACTGTACTATCGTAGAACACGGAAGTTCGAAAATGGTAATATCGATGTCAAAAAAACAATCCAGGAACGGGTTTTAACATGGGTCGAGGTAGGTGTTCAGTATTATTCCCAACTACAAACATTTCCCCTACCACGACCCATGTTAAAACCCATTCCTAGATTTTTTTTTTACATCGATATTACCATTTTCGAACTTCCGTGTTCGACAATAGTACAGTTGATGGAGTACGGTTCGAAATTTTGATAGTAAACCATTATTTATATATATATATATATATATATAAAGTCTGTTACCTTACTTTTGCTGTTTTTTTTTCTGCTTACAGCTGTTTTTTATTGGTCTGCTTTCCAGTTGCTTGATATAATTGTTTTGTGCATTATGTCTGACAAAGGATTCAAGAAGTGCAACAGATGTGGGCATAAAATGCCTTTCTCAGATACGCACACTCTGTGTGTCTATAGTTTAGGTGCAGAACACCCAGATCAGGAGTGCGACATTCGGGACGACCTTAATCCTCGGGCTTTAGCTGAGAACAAAAACAAATTAATATTAAAGGGTATGTTGTCAATTCCATTCTCGGATGCTTTATCTGAAGTTCAGCCTCCTAAAGTGAAAGTTAGGGACCCTTCAAAATGGTCCAGATCTGTGGAATTTTCTGCTTCAACATCCTCAGAGCTGAAAAAAAAGAGAAGAATTGGATTCTAAGTTCTATGGGATCTGACCTTCTTCGGATCCGAGCAAGTATCTTTCTACTCAGATAACATCTGATCCAACAAGATGCAGTTCGGATCCAAAGTCTCAGGATACAAAGCCATTGCCTCGCACTGTGTATTCACCCTTCGTGGATCTGGTACCATCCAGAGTGCCCTCCCCTTTTCTTCAGTGGCACTCTAAGCCTCTATCAGTGGTGTCTTCTCATTCCTCCAGAAGTCTCACTGAAGCAGATGTGGAAAGGATGGCGAGAAGATTGCTCTTGGAGCAATTTCAGAAGAGAGTCTTCATGGTTCCTACCCCCTTGGGTCAGGAACACTGTCTATCTACTACTCCACTGGTCACAACTCCTCCTCTGACCCAACCTGTGGGGTTAGAGTCCACAGATCTGAGTGTTCTGGGACCTTCTGTTTCAGATATGAAGAGACTTTTGTCTTTGAATCCAACCATTTCTCTGGGTGCACTTCCTCTGACATCTTTTGATCAGGATGACTCTCAGAGCCGAAGATTCCAGGTCGTATGTGAGGGGGATAAGATCGACTCATAGGTTTTTGGAGCTGTCTCTTCCTTTCAGAGCTTCAGCATTGGATAGTTCGACTCCGGCTTCCACCTCGGGTGGACTGCTCTCAGAGTGGAGGGAACTTGTGGGCCTGAAACTCATTTTCCCACCTCCTTTGGTTTCCTTCTCTCCAGAGCAATGGGCTTTCAAGGTTGTGAAGAGGATTTTCTCTGCTCTGGCTGCCCCTTGGATCCACCATTGACATCTCAGCTGACTTATTTATTTATTTCCAGTTTGATAACTGGAGAGGTCCACTGGGCCCAGAGGGCCCATTTTCAGTGGAGGCCTGGGGAGAAAAGCTCTGCAATGCATACAGTTAAAACAAACATAGAGGTTTACATTTAGGCCTGGGGAGAAAAGCCCCACATTACAAATATTTCAACAAGCATACAATTATAGATACAATTATAAATGTTATTAGCAAACAAATGAAAAATTCTTATATAAGGAGTTGTATCATGTTAAAAAGTCAACAAAGAAAGAGAGAAAAATGGGGAACAAGTTAACAGAAAGAGGGGGTATTGAAAAGCATGGTGCTTATGTAAATGTTATCCTCTCCACCTACGGCAACACCTAACTAATAAACACACATTCTAGTATGTACAATATTTACAAGGTAATCAATCGTTGGATTCAGAGCAAGGACGCTGTGGTGGAAAAAGAAATAATTATATAAAATAATGAGTATGAGCAAGAGGGAGTACATGCATAGGTGAAATTAGGAGCTCTAGGGCAGCTGACCTAGTGGCGCAGAATGCTGAGGATCACAGTGCAAAGTCCTTGACTCCTTAACTGACTTTTTCCAGGAATCAATTGGGAGGTTGAAAGATGTGGTTCATAAAGTCTCAGAATCTTTTCCAGGACACATGTGGAGGTAGTTCCCCCAGAGGCAGTGGGGGGGGATAACGGCAGAAGACACCCCATTGCAGAGGACCCCACAAAACCAAGGGTCTAGAGATAAATTTTCTGACAGATCTTTTGACTGCTGCTGAAAGGAGGCTTGATTGCCTTTCTCTGGAGGCAGTCGGGGGGCACTTATCTCTGCACCAGGAAGCCTGGCTAAACATAAGGATACTTGGGTGCAGAGAATCATTTCCAGAGATTATTTTTCCCTTTCTCTTCCACCACCATTACCCAGGAAAATCCCCAGTGTTCCACCCAATCAGAGGGAAGCAGCAGCACTGGAAATACAAAAGCTGTTAGAAAAAAAGAGTCATCCAAGAGGTCCCTCCATATCAAATGGAATCTGGAACTTAATCAAAATTCTTTTTAGTGCCAAAGAAAACTGGGGACTGGAGATCAATTTTAGATCTCAGTGTGTTGAATAAATCAGTTTGACACACCAAGTTCCGAATGATTACGGCTCAGTCCATTCTGCCCTTTCTGAGCAAGGATGAATAGATGTGCTTGATAGACCTTCAGGATGCATACTATCACATAAAAATGAATAGACAATCCATAAAGTACTTACCATTCTGGCTGGGAGCCCAGTCATTACCAGTTCAGAGCACTGACCTTTGGCCTTACTACAGCCCCAACAGTGTTCACCGAGTGCATGGCAGGAGTAGCAGCTCACTTGAGACTGCAGGGATTCCATGTGTTTCTGTATTTGGATGACTTGCTTATTACTGCCCTGACCAGGTATCAACTGGTACAAGCATGAGACCAAGTGTTGCAGACTTATTCATATCTTGGAATAACCATCAATCAGAATAAGAAGGCCTTACCCAAACTAATGACTAGTGCAAGAAGCATGGCCCCAAACTGAATGCCAAGAAATGCATTATTATCCCCTTTAGGGAAAATGGCATCCCCACTAATTATCACATTAATAACAATGTACTATGCTCACAATCAGTCGTGAGGGACTTGGGTACCCTTGTTGATGGCAACCTCACTTTTGACCACCATGTTGCCTCCATTGTACAGTAGCCTTTCTACATGGCCCACCACATAAATAAGGGTATTTCATCCAGGAACAAGGAAGTCATAACATCCCTGTACTCCTCCCTTATCAGACTCATTATCGAGTACAATGCACCCTTTGGCATGTATTTTACCATGCAGCAGTTGGAGAGACCATAGAGGTTCCTGACCAGGAAAATCCAGGGTCTCAAACACCTATCCTATACAGATAGGCTAAGAGCCCTGTCCCTCTACTCAGTCTCATACAGACTGTTCAGAGGTGACCTGTGTCTGGCATACAAGGCCATCTCAGACTCAGCCTTGATGGAGTTGCTGCATATCCGTAAGACAAACTCCACTCGAGCAACCCACACACAAGACCTTAACCTGGTCTGTGACATTAATAGAACTTGTTGGCGGGATAGATTTGTGTCCCAAAGACTCCCCCATTTGTGGAATAGACTCCCTTTCCATGTCAAGCAGAGTACCTCTCTAGCCCTCTTTAAGAGGAACCTGGACGGCTGAATGGGAAACAGAAAATACACCCCTGTGATCCCACCTGTGTCCCTGCTGGACAGAGGAAACAGGTGCTGACTTTGAGGGAACATGGGAAAAATTCTTGGCTAGGCTTATAAGGGCCTCTGAGCCAATAGCCTAGTATCATCCTGTGAACCTAAATCTCAGTTGCAACCGACTCAGACATTGGAATACATAGGAGCAATGTTCAACAAAGTATCCACAGTAGCATCTCTTCCCCTTTCGAAAGTAGAAACAATAAGACATCAGGTCAGGAAAATAATTTGCAGTACCAGAATTTCAGGCTGGTTGATCCTGCAAGCCCTAGGATTAATGCCATTCACGATAATCCTCATTCATTTAACAAGTTATCATATGAGAATTCTGCAATGGATGCTACAAACACAATGGTCAGTTCTCTCTCAACCCATGTTGACAAAGATAAGAATAACTCAAGTATGCAAACCGTATCTTTCCTGGTGAATGCAGTCACAACATCTATTGCAAGGCCATCCTTTCTTTCTCCCTTAGCCCAAGGCCATAGTGACCATGAACGCTTCCCAGATTGAGTGGGGGAGGGGGGTATTCTCTGGGTAACACAGTCCAAGGCACTTGATCCTCCGAAGAGACCAACCTGCATATCAGTGTTCTGGAAATCAGAGCAGTGATTTTGGCACTGCAAGCATTGCAAGACTCTCTCCCTCTCAGAACAATTGTGATCCAAATGGACAACATGTCAGTGGTTTGGTACATCAACAAACAAAGGTGAACCAAATCTTACCCCCTGTGTTGAGAAGCCCTGTGTGATAATGGGCAAGTTACTCCAACTGCTTTCTAACTGCAATGTGCATTCCAATGAAGTGCAACATGATAGCAGTCAAACTGAGCAGGTCTATCTTACTTCCTCACAAGTGGTCTGTCACTAACAAAGTGATGGACATGATTTTCCATCAGTGCGGCCAGTCTTGCTGCTCTCCAAGTGCAGCAGCTTTTTTGCCCTAGTCTCCCATTGGGGGAGTCACTAAGGGATGCTTTACTCCACTCCACTCCACAATTTCCCCCACTGACCTTCTGTACGCTTATCCCCTGACTTCTTTAATTCCCAAATTCCTTCAGAAAGCAGCCAGGTTGAAGACCAAAGTCATCCTCATTGCACCTTACTGGTCTCGACAAATTTAGTTCCCATTTCCTCATCTTCAGTACCCACCTTGGATTCTGGATCCAATTCCAGACCTTCTGTCTCACTCGACAGGCACGATTCACCCGAACATCTGAAATCTCAAACTGACTGCATGGTTTCTCCAATTCCAACTCACAGCCATTTCAAATTTCCATGTGGAATTTCAGAATTCTTCCCTGGCTTCCTCTAAAGTATGCAAAGCATTTTTGAAAGGTACTCTTCCACTTAGACCGCCTTATAAAAAATCCTATACCATCATGGGATTTACATTTGGTACTGCAAGCCTTGACACAGTTTTCCTTTGCACCTGCAGCTAAATGGGATTTACATTTCTTGACCTAGACGACCATCTTTTTAGTTGCAATTACATCTGCTAAAAGAATTTCAGGATGTCAAGCATTTTCTTCTAAGCCCCCCATATTTGATTTTCCACAAGTACTGGATCAAATGCTTCCTTCCTACCTAAGGTGGTGTCAGAATCCAACATTAGCCAAACCATAAACCTTCCAGTATTCTTCCCAAACTTAACCAATAAAAGAGAGTATATGCTGCACTTACTGGATGTTCATAGACTGTTACATTTCTACCTGCACAGAACAAAAGAAATTGGAAAATCAGACTAGCTTTCCGTTTCTTTTGCACATCACAAGATGGGTAAATCAGTCACAAAGGTAGCTATAACCAGATGGTTAATGTATTGCATTTCTTTTGTCTACACTAAATTCAATCTCTCCCTACCAAAACCATTAAAAGCTCATTCCATTAGATCTATGGCGACTTCCACTGTATTCCAGTTTAGAGCATCTTGGACAATATTTGTGCAGCTGCTACTTGGTCAAATCCTCATGCCTTTGTCACTCATTACAAATTAGATCTGGTTTCAGGGAGAAAAGCAGCCTTTGCCTCAACCATACTCGGGAATATCCTTCCTTAGCATCCACCCAGGAATTTAGGTAGCTGGAGACTCCATCCCATACGTTGACGAATGAATGAAAATTAACAGCAGATAAAGAAGTTATGTACTTACCACAACGTTCCATTTGTGTTGTCCATTTTCATTCCTCCTCAACTCCCCATCCTCCATCACAGTTTATTTCTCATAAATGACTCTGGAGGAATGAGACCTTTATGGACAGCAAGGACACCATATAAGTTAATAGGTTCATATAAGTTAATAGGTAAGTACTAGGCTAACTGCCCTTGCGAGCCATTGTAAGTCTAGCCAATTATCCCTTCTGAGACTCAAACCCTGCACCTTGTGTTTGTAAGGCAAATACCTTAACCATTAGGCCATCCTCCCAATTGTCCTTTGTATTGAACTCCAGTTATGGCATTTCTTTTATAGTCTCTCACTCTCTCTCTCAAGCTGTAAATAGGATCTGAGGGATGTTAGGCATAGTGCATTATGGGTAGGAAAGGAGATCGAGAGTTTTTTGGTGACCATGAGCTAGAATAACAGCCAAGTCAGATCTGAGTGTCGGATACAAACCCATACATTGAGGAGGAATGAAAATGGACAGCACAGATGAAACATTATGGTAAGTACATAACTTCTTTTTTATTTTACTTTTTAGGGCTGGCAAAGTCTTTTAAAGTACTTTTTACTATATTTTTGTGTGTAAAAGTGACTTTTAAAGACTCAATTTTTACTGGCTTCTGCTGCTTATTTTCCCCAGGAAAGAGACACCATTTTTGGTTTGACCATGGAACAAACTTCTGGTCTCATGGTCATTCCTTCTTCCAGCCACAAAAAGAAAAAGTTAAGCAAATAGCCTTTGCCATCACAGTAGGCCAGCAAGTTGTCTTAGCCACAGGTGAGTGACTTTAATGTAGCCATAGCTTGTTCCTCAGACCACTCATCTTTTACTCTGAAGTACTCTGGCTTAGCACTTACAGCCACTGTGGACTGGCAGATAGCCACATTCTCTGCATTGTTGGGGTCCCCTTAATGGGCAACAAGAGACAGAGACACTCCTTTCAGTCCTGAAAAAGGGAACAGAGAAGGATTTCCTGTTTCATCAGAATGTTGTACCCATCCCTGGGGAAGCTGCTGCTGCTATTAATAATAATGTTAGTCCCATTTTTCCTATCAAAAAGAAACTGAAAACTAAATATGTATCTACTCCTCCCCAAATTTCCTTAGGAGTAGTTTACTGGGTCTGGATCAGGGTTAATTCAGGCTACTGATCATTCTTATAAGGTGGTTTCAGGTAAAAGAAAGAGGGTATCTCTTTTCCTGAAGACCTTCAGGATTTTGAATCTGGACAGGAAGATGAAGGGACAAATATAGAGCATTTTCCTCAGTTTTCTGATTCAGACTCAGAGAAGAGCTCAGTTCCTGATTCTCACTATGGAGATTTTGTTTTCTCTGAGACTATTTCCAGAGTGTGCCATTGTTTTCAGTGGGAGAACACTGAGGTTTCTCAGTCCCTCAAAAAATTCTATGAACTGTTACAGAAGGAATTTCCAGAACCTTCACCCATTCCACCAGTTCAATCAGCTTGCAGGATGTGTATGTCACTGCCTGCATTTTTTCTGATATCAGCATGCTGTCCCTAAAAATGCCATGATAAAGTTCTTCAATATTTTTTCAGTTTTTATACATTTTTCTCAAACCTGACCCACCAGCTATAGCTTTAGTTAATCCTTCTGCTGCTAAACATTTAGATTTAGATAATCCCAATAAATTCATAGGTAAGTAATAGGCTAGCTGCCTTTCTGGGCCATTTTAAACCAAGTCAATTTCCCTTTCAAAGATGAAAATCAAATCTTGCATCTTGTGACTGTGAGGTAAACACCTTGATCATTATAACAACCCCAATCCCATGCCTTCTAACAAGTGTGGGAAAAAAGTGTATGCCTCTGCAACTTTGGTCTTCAGAATTTTGAATTCTCATGTTCATATGTTAAAGTTTATTCTCACTAATTATGAGAGTATGAGGAAAGTTTTCTCTGCAGTTTCTTGTTGTGTGGAAAAATCTGGTTTAAATAATTTAGTTTCTTCCACTGTACAAGCCACAACTCATTGTTTACAGTGTGTGTATGACTCAGTTGATAATTCTTCCAGATCTATTGCCACATAAACCCCGACATCACAAAATGGGTTGCCAACTGGCTCAAGGACAGAGCCCACACGGTAAGAGTTGCAGGAGCTAGGTCCGACTCTAAATCGGTTACAAGTGGAGTTTCCCAGGGCTCAGTCCTAGGACCCCTCCTGTTCGGCATATACTTCTCAGAGGTACAGGCAAGCACAGGAGGACTATGGCTGACCAAGTTCGCAGACGATTGCAAACTAGGGGCTATAATTGACTCTCCGGCTGACACAGACATCCTCCAAAAGGGTCTCACTGAGACGGATACCTGGTGTCAAAATCATGGCCTCAAGTTAAATGCCAAAAAGTGCATAGTCATCCCCTTTGGAAAAAACAAAGTACCCACAAACTACCACATAGGTGGTAGTCCCCTAAATACGGAAGATGTAATAAGGGATCTGGGGACCCAAGTAGATAGTAATCTCACCTTTGATAATCACATTGCCAAAGTGGTTAGAAAATCCTTCTACGTGGCCCACCCAGTCACAAAAGGGTTTGGGATGTACCTTACAAGACACCTGCAACAGCTGGAAAAACCACAGAAGTACCACACCAAGAGGATCACTGGCCTCAAAAAGATGCCCTATGCAGCTCGACTGAAGAAATTGCAGCTGTACTCTGTTGCATACCGCCTACTCAGAGGTGATCTCTGCCTGACATACAAGGCCATGTCCAACCCAGAATTGATGGACATGCTCCACCTAAAGAAAACCTTATCCCCGCAAGCCACACGCTCTAGGGATCTAAACCTCACCACAATAATAAATAAGACATGCTGGAGGGATAGATTCCTGTCCCAGAGACTTCCCATGCTTTGGAACAAGATCCCAATCTACATTAGGCAGAGCTCCTCGCTAACACTCTTCAAAAGAAATCTTGACGAGTGGATGGGAAACAGAAAGTTTACCTCGGGGATCACTTCAGTGACTCTGCTGGACAGAGGCACAGGGAACTAATCTAAGGGGGCGGTGAAAGCCAACACATTCTGACTAGGCTTATAAATGCCTTCAGGCAGATAGCCTAGTACCTACCTATGAACCTATGGTACTGTTTTGAGAAGGTTTGCCTGACTGTGTTCTCAGAATCTCCCAGATGATGTGACAAATGACATTTTAAATTCTCTTTTCATAGAGATTTAGTTTTTTTTTTTTTTTTTTTTTGCTGCAGAATTATCAAAAGGTGTGGTAAAAGTAATAAGTTATCCCATGATTGTTCCAAAAAGAATTGAGGACCTTGCCCCCCCCCCCCCGGCAGCCCCTTTTCCCTTCCAGAAAGTCTGAATCTCCAAGTTTCTCTTTGGCAACAGCTAATCTCAAACAAATGGGGTCTGAAGGTCATTCATAAAGGTTACAGATGGAAATGAGAGGAAATTTTTGCTTTCCAGAGAGTAATTCCTCATCCACAAGATCAGACTCCTTTATTTCCCCCTGTCCTTCAACACTTGCTGTCTCAGGGAGTAACAGAACCATTTCTTCCTTCCCAGATTGAGAAAGGTTTTTATTCAAGGATATCCTTAGTGCCAAAAAAAAAGAAAATGCTTGTAACCAGTTTCATTCAGAGTGCAGGCGTTTCTTATGGCTTTGTGCATCTGGCTCACATTATCAGTTCTCTGCCTTACCCTTTGGACAAGCTCATGCACTAACAGCATTCACAAAGTGTCTAGCTCCAATTATAACTCATTGCAGGCTACATGTTATCCACTTTTTTCCATATTTAGATGACTTGCTTATCTTTGTAGAGTCTTTTTTCAAAATACCAGGAATCTCTCACTTGGATAAGAGAGATCTCTTACATAAGTCAGGCTTCCAAGAGAACATTCAAAAGCCTTTTTTGACTTCTTCAGACAAGATAGTGTTTCTGGGGCATCAGCTAGACACCTCAGTTCAAAGAGCTTTTCTTCTACAGGAAAAACAGATCTATATCTAGATCTTCTACTCAGACACCAGTCAGTGCCAGGGAATACCTCAGGATATTGGGTCTCGTGGCATCTATAATTCTCATGATGCCCCTGACTCCACATGAGAAAGATACAGTTGTATTGGAAGTCTGTTTGGTCTCAGCACCATCATCCTTTGCCTTTTCAAATCTCACTGCTGTGGTTTTTCAGAAGGCAAGCCACTTGATGGAGACAGCAAATTTCCTTAAATCCCCTTTTCCCTCCCTGCTACAAAGCTGTCAGTGACCACAGACACCTTGGACTTTGCTTGAGGAGTATTTTCACAAGGGATAAAAGTGCAAGGTGTTTTAGACACCAAGGACAGATACAGCTACATAAATATAAAGAGATGCTTACCCTTATCAATGCACTCAGTCCTATGAGTCATCTTTGGTCCACTGAACCTTTTCAAGTTGTTACGGACAATGTCACAGTCAAGTAGTACATCAACAAGCAAGGGGGAACCAGGTCATAGCCCCTTTACAGACTAGCCATGTTAGCTTGAAATATATCTTCACAGCACATTGTCAGCATATAGGCATATTACACTTGATCAGAAAAAAAAATGTGTCGCAGACAAGCTGTACAGGACAAGGGCAGGGGATCTTCCAAGATTTATTCCATCTGTGGGGAGTTCCTCAGGTAGACCTATTTGTCTCCTGTCTGAATAAATGGGTCTTCCAAGATTTGATCCATGTGTGGGGAGTTCCACAAGTAGGCCTATTTGCTTCTTCTCTGAACAATCAGCTGGAAAGATTCTGCTACAGGATTCCATGCAAGAAGGCTTGGATGATAGGGTCGTAATTCCCTTTAGGCACCTGTTTACTGAGGACACGCAGCATGTACTAATGCAGGCAAGAAATCCTGCTACTAAAAAATCATATATTAGCAAACAGAAAAGGTTTTCTGGTTGGTTCCAACAACATAACCAGCACCAGTTTGGGGCTAGTTTTATCTGGTTTTATAATATTTGTGTGACTTATTATCATGTGCCATTTCTTACTCCACCACCAAGGTTCATTTATCAGCTATTTTACCATGAAAGCCCATGGAACCTCCTCTTTCAAGGCAGTCTCATGTCAAAATGTTTTTGAAAGGAGTTTTGCATAAAAGGCTTCCAAACAAATAATGACCCATCTTTGGGATTTTAATGTTGTATTAGAGAAGCTAATACTTACTCCATTTGAACTGGCCAGTCTGGCTGACTTGAGGTTCTTAACATGGAAAACTGTTTTACTGACTGTACTGACCACTGCAAGAAGAGTATCTGAGTTGCAATCTCTTATGGTGAGTCAACCCTATCTCATTTTCCATAAAGATAGAGTTTCTTTGAGAACTAATAATACTTTTATGCCTAAAGTGGTATCCAAGTTTACTTTAAGCCAAACTATCAATCTCCCCATTTCTTTCCTGAACCTAAAAATGAGTGAGAAAGGATACTCAATACCTTGGATGTCCAGAGACAACTCATTTACTGTCATGACAGAACTAAATCTTTCAGATCTTCAGATCAGTTATTCATTTCTTGTGAAAGTAAGAAGAAGGGACAACCTGAGTCAAAACAGTCTATTTCCAAATGGTTACCTCAGGCTATTACCCTTTGTTATACTTGTGAAGATTGGGGAAAGATGGGCGAAGGCTGCCAGCATAGTCAAATAGAATTTGATACATAATTCTATCATTTGTATAAATAAATGTAAAATACAGGCTTGTGTTTTTAAATGAAAGAAAAGACTGTAAAATGTAAACTTCAAGAGTGTTGCAACATTGCCATCTGCTGTAAGGAAAATCAAGCCAAGCATTTCAAATGTTCTTTGAAGTTACAATTATCTAGAACATGGTGCCAAAGCGTGTGGCTGAACACATTCTTTCTATTGTCTTAACTTAAGGAATAATTGTTAGAGTATACATGTGAAATGTCTTTTATTGCTGTAGTTTCCTGAGCAGGTGTTAGCTTGCTAAATAATGCAGTTTGAATGCCTGGGAAATCCAGACTAAGTGTCAAAATGATGTAATGTGAATACTGGGAAAACCTAAGTGTCAAAATGATGTAATTTGGGAGGGCATTAGCAGAGCTGTTTGTTAGTGTTTTAAAAACTATTGTTCAGTGAGAGATAGCAAGCATTTGTCTTGGACCATCAACACCAGCACTGCTTGCTCTTTACGTATGTAATTAGGATTATAGCACTGTGTTTTCTCTTAAGAATATCTTAAGATTAGAAAGTTAGATTAAGTGTTTTTCTTTCACATCAGACCTGTCCTACTGTATTATTTTAAGTTTCTGTGTGATCTCTGAACTCTTAGATATCTCTGTGGTGCAGTAGTATTGTCTTGTGTTTTAATTATTTATTATTAAATATTTTAAAAACCTTTACCTGTGGCTTGTTTGTGTAGAGACAAGTTAGGCTCTAGAGTACATTGCATATTTATAGAGGTTATCGTAATAGGCCACTCTAATAAGCCTTAGACTGAATAGTCACATTACCAATTGGATAATAATATTGCACAGTAATAACTGGACACCCTTTCAAGGGCCTTTGGATAGCTGATAATATTAGCTGGTGGTGGCAGAAATTACTACCGTATAGTCTGGGTAATGGGGCACAGCTAGAGAATTTGTGTCAGCCTTTCCCAGGAGTGTCTGTGAAGTTGTATAAATACTTATCTCAAAGTGTGAGTGTGTGTCAGCTACCTGGGCAGGGACACAAAGCACTGGTGGGACAGAGAGGGTACTGGAGATTAGCTTGCCAGCTAGGCTGAGATCTGGACCCTATAGCTGTGCCAGTGGGGAGTCTTATTGGGGACCTTGAGAGCAAGGGAGCAACCAGACCCAGACTGACTGTGATTTCTGTGTGCACTTAAGGGAAATCGTACTTTACTGTGTGTATTAGTTATCCTTTCTTCTTCTATGAGACAACCTCCCTGGTATTAGTGGTGAGGATTGAGGCTCCTTGATTGCTGGGCCAGGGCATGGTCGTCACAATACTCACCAAGAAAAAACTATTCCAGGCAGAGATAAGGCCCACTCTAGCAGGGCCTTGGATTCATCTATGGCTTTTTGGAAATGGTTGGCTTATCGAAGTATTCTAGAAGCAGCAACTTGGTCCTCAATACATATGTTTACAAGGCATTACAAGTTTAATTCCTTCACTTGGCCTATATCAGGCTTTGTTAGGACAATTCTGCATGAGCTCCTGCACCATTCCCCTTGTACCTCCCAAATGTAGTAAGCTAGGGTACTTTACCCATATAGCTAAGGCTACTGCAGCAGTGATCAACATGTTAAACATAGTATAGTTGTGTAAGTAAACTTACCATAACAGTAGATGCTCAAATGATCACTGCTGCAGTAGCTGCTCCCTCCCTCCATCCCTCCTATTTTTTGTTTATACCAGGGTGTGGACACTTATTTTTTGTTCTTCCTACTAGCATTGTTCTTTCAGGTCTCAGTCTTCCGCTGTGCTGGCAAAAATGCTCTGAAAGGCCTGGTGCACAAACTTGTCTTCTTAGTCAGCTCAGTTCAAGCTGACTAATGGTTTAGGTGTGTGGAAGGTGCTTGGCAGGGTATAACCAATATAGCTAAGGCTACTGCAGCACTGATCATTTGAACATGTACTATTATGGTAAATTTACTTAAATAACTGTACTTCGTTTGAAATATATTATTTTTAATTTATTTCATTGTTGTTCTCCAGCAATATTGATATTAGTATAAATATAAATAATAATTTTAGGTATACATAGTGAGTTGTCATTATATCTAGATAGTAATGTAGATAAAATGAAAGTTAGTATAGGGGATTAAGGCTATGAGATGCTTCCTGTAGTCATGAGTTTGACTCTCTCAGCCTTCATTTACCTACTGTCTGATTATGAGAAAATCATTTAACCAGATAGTGATATGGGGTATTTGAGAAATTAGGCTGCACTTCTCAGTGGTCTGCTAAACCACATGCCTAGTCATTCCCTTTTTTAATACCTCCAAACCTTTTGGGTTTCTAATACCATGATGGGAATGGACCCCATTCCTAAGTCAAAGTACGATTAAAGTTCATGAAATTAATATTGTTTCAATCTATGATGTCAGCCAAAAGTGCTCTTCGCAGCACCCGCAATGTACCCAGTAATGACTCTTTCTGCAATTCGTATGGGTTTACATGTACTGGTAACATATCTAAATACAGTTGTAGATTATTTTTTATAAGATCCATTGCTCTTACTACTGTTGGAACTGTGTGGGTATCTTTCTTCCACATTGCTCTCATTTCTGCCAGCAGATCCTGATATTTTATGACTTTGTGTCTCTCTGTACACAAGACACTGTAGTCACTGGCTGAGGCAATTTCAATGATCAATGCTACTTTTGTCTTCTTTTCATAGACCACTATATCCAGTTTTCTAGCATCTATCTTTTGAACTGTTGGTAAGGGGTGATCCCACTTGATGTAAACTTCATAATTTTCTATGATGCTTTGTGGCTCATGTTTCCAGTGTTTTTCAGCTACTTCAATACCATAAATGTCTGCACAATCCCCAGTGCAACAGTCTTGCCACATTATTATGCCTTTCAATATACAGTCCTTCTGCCATTAGTATGTCACAACCAGCAACAAGGTGTGCGACTTTTTCCAATTTGGTTTTACAAAACCAACATTTGTCTGTTTCTGCCACATGTTCAGTGGAATTTGTAAACCAGCATGTATGTAGCTCGCTATCTTGGGCTGCCAATATTAACCCTTCATCTCTTGGTTTGAATTCTCCTCTCCTTAACCATTCCTGCATTCGTTCCTGATCAACATGAGGTTCTTCCAGAATTTTTCTATGCTTGCAACTATATTTATGCATTTTCCACATTTCTTGCCTTCTCATCTGGTCCTCACCTTATATTCTTTCTTTGGCACATTCAGTTACTGCCTGATTTTTATCTACTTCTGGTTTGATTTCCATTCCTGCTTGATGCCGATATCCTTCTGCTAGATTAAGCAGAGAACTCATTTTAGATTTAGTCTTCTCATGTTTCAAAACTTTCACTATGTTTGGGTCTTGTGAGGTCAGCAGATATGTGTGGAGTCCCACGACTGCAGATCTATACATGTAATCAATTTCAAGGAGGCCCATCCCCCCTTCAGAACGGGGAATATATAATCTTGGTATGCACTGATTTTTATAAATCATTTGGTGAGCATGAAGCATCCTTCTTGTTTTCCTATCTAATCTATCCAACACATTTTGGGGGCCAGTCAATCAATCCAAAACTGTAAGTTAGGACAGGAAGAGCAAATTGGTTTAAAGCTTGGATTTTGTTCCTAGATGTCAACACTGTTTTCAGGATTAATTTAAGTCTTCTAAAGTCCTCTAAAGTATTCCATACTAAGTTTTATTCGCATTTGTTCATGTTTTACTGTTAACCCTTCATCAATTCCCAAATATTTATACACTCCCTCTTGCTCAAGTTCTTTTAGATCACATTCTTGTCCCAAGCTCATGTTTTCCTGGTGCTGCAGTTTTCCTGCTTTAAAGGTTGCTTTTGCACATTTATCAAGACCAAATGATGTTCTTACATCATCTGAAAAAATTTTGACAACTTGCAGTTGTGCTTTCCGTTCCTTGTCTGATGAGCTATACAGTTTTACATCATCGACAAATAGAAGATGAATAGTCTTTACACTTTGTTGTTTTCTAGGAGCCAATTATAACCATGCCTTAAGCTGTTAAGTAGACAGCTTAATGGGTTAAGGGCAAGGCAAAACAGCAGCGGTGACAGAGAGTCACCCTGGAATATTCCCCTTTGAATTTTTATCCCTGGGATAATAATTTGTCCTTTCACATGGTTTAATTGCAAAGTAACCCCCTATGAAACTATGAAGCTGTAATATTAAATTAAGTGAGTTAACATGGTCAGAGTATTAAAAGCAATATCCACAAAACATGAATGATTCAAGAAGTGGCTATAAGAGATCTGATTTACTTAAATATTTAAAATCTAACAAAGTTGATATTGTGTTACACTAGAATCTTAGTTTTTGTATGAAGAAAGAGAAAGAATTAGTCTGGCTCAGTATATAACAAAACTTTAGAGCACATCTTTAGCACTTTGCCCCACCCCACAACACACCATAACACTAATCCTAACCCTAACCTTAACAATCCTAACCCTACACATTGCATTACTAAAAAAAACTTTTCCCTGACAGTACCACTACACACGACACAGAGCCTACACAGCACCAAACATGCAAAACAGTAAATCTGTCCCATACGTAATGCTTACTCTAACCCTGACCCATGAACACTGACACTAACCCCTGTAATTTTTTCAGTCAGATATGAATTTCCTGCATGCTCCTACTTACCTGCACTGTAAAAATGAGCACTCAGTTATCTGTGCGCATCCAGCCATTTAACAATTCAGTCATTTGTGCATTCAGTCTTTTTTACTCCCACATAAGCTTCTGAATCTAATGAGCTTTATATATTTTTAATTGTAACCATTACATATATAAATGCTGCCCCACGGCAGTGGTGCTGTGGTAGCATTGTTGCCTCACAGCAAGACGTTGTCCCGTTCGATTCTCAGCTAGACCGTCTTCTGTGTGGTGGCATGCGTGAATGGGCGTGCCTTCGTTGAAGGTTGTGCGTCAGGGCTGGTAACTCGGCACATAAAAATCCCCTACCAAACATTAGCGGATCGGAGTTCCGCTGTGGCGACCCCTAACCGGGATAAGCCGAAAGACACAACAACAACATATATAAATGCTGCACTGAATGTTTTTTTAAGAATTATATATATAAACTGTAAGAATAAAGAAACAGCTTTTTACTTTATTTGCATTTGTGTTACCACAGACTTAATGGAAACCACCAACAAAAGCAGAATAGTAACTAGGAAAGATAAAAAATATACCATGGTATAATTATACAGATATTACTAAAATAAAACAATGGAAGAGATAGGAAGAGAATTTAATTTATCCAACTCAGAATGACTTAGTACAGACATAGTAACAGAATATGTCATAAACAAAACTCAAGCCTTTAAGGATATGGACTTAAAAGAGTACCTACATCTCCTGGCATATATAAATAATACAACATTTAGGTAAATCTAGCAGCTCAGATAATATCATATATATATATATATATATATATATAATAAAAAATCAAAACACAGTTATTTATATTACATATGCAGTGAATATATTTAAGTATTAAGAAGCATATTTTTCTTCTCAAAATAAGTTACTATGCTAAAATCTATTAAATATACTATGTCCTCTACATTTTTGAAAATTTACACCTTGAAATGTATATATAGGACATGTTTTACACCAGATAAATTAGATAAGAAAATATGCACTGTAAAAAATAAATACATATGAATAATATAAACTAGCGCTTGAGCCATGGACTAAAAGTCAATGCAAAAAAATGCATAATAGTACCCTTTGGAAAGACAGCCACCCCTTGAAATTACCCCATTGATAATACACCTCTTAAAATAGGCCCAGTGAGCAGGAATCTGGGAAAGCTTGTTGACTATAACCTGACCTTTGACCACCCTGTGTCTGCTGTAGTGAGAAATTCATTCTATGTTGTGCAACTCATAAGTAAGGGCTTGGCATCCAGATCCAAGGAGATTATTGTTCCACTGTAATCGGCTCTCATCAGACCGACCTGTCATCATGTACAGTGCACCCTTTGGTATGTACCATACCAGGCACTTAAAACAGCTTGAGAGACCATAGAGGTTCCTCACAAAAAGAATACAGAAGGTAAACAATAAGTCCTATACAGATCATTCAAAGCCTTATCCCCGTATTCGGTCTCCTACAGACTGCTGCACAGCAATCAATGCTAGCCTACAAGGCATGCTCTGATCCCACACTTATGGATTTATTGTACATCCACAAAACAAACAGCATCAGAAATACTTGTTGTAAAGACCTAAACCTCATTTGCAACATAAGCAGGACATGTTGGAGGGACATGTATGTGACTCAAAGATTACCCCTTCTCTGGAACAGGCTTCCCATCTATGTGAAGCAAAGCTCATCCCTAACTTTATTCAAATGTAAGTTGGACTAGAAATGGGAAATTTAATATTTACCCCTGGTTTGGCATTTATGTCTCTAATGGATAGGAATAGCTTGTGTATGCTTGATGTGTACAAGTCTATATTGTGGTTGTAAAATTCCTTGGGGTACCGACACATGTTAGCAATATTTTGGTGAATTTGGGGTAAGCTTTGCTAGGCTTAAAATGGCTCTAGGGCCAATAGCCTAGTAACCACATATGAACCTCTGCAAATCAACAGTAGCACATTAGAGATGTGAAAATAATTTAAAAGTGGATTGTAAACATATCGTTGTAGCATGCACACGGTTAAGGATTATTGGCATGAGATACAATTGTTCTGTTAGGCTTATGAAGAGATAGCATTATCTTATCTGAAAATCTTACATAATATTCTTTTACTTACATGTTTTAACAATATTCAGTATACTCTGTTATGCTATGTTTTAGCTGTAGCCAGAAAGATAATAGCAAAAAAGTCCGAAAGGCTTTAAATCAAAGTTCACAGATTTCCTTTTCTAATTAGAACTATTCACAATAATGAAACTGATATTATAAAATCTAATAATAACCAACAGATTGTAAATCATACATTCTGCCCAAAACTGTTTTCTTTTTTTATATAAGTATAATAACAGCAGCACTTCTCAAAATAATTGGTAGGAAAAACTGCAATGAATATGTTATTTATAAGTGAAACACCCCCATAGCACAGAAGGATAAAGCACTGACTGTACCCCAGATGACCCATGTTAAACTAGTGTCAGTAGCTCTGGAGGGGCCAGTGGGGGAGGATGGGAGTGAACAGCTGATTCCAGCTCACCCATCCCAAAGGGAGGGAGTCAGCTTGAATTGCTACACTGGCAAACCAGCAGGAATGAAGGTGTGTTGCTACAGCATGAAGAGGCTAGTGTGCCTGTGCTGCAAGCTGTGCACTGCTTGGTTGGGACATTGTGCATGTGCAAAGCTTGCAAGGCTGTCATGGGCTGGGGATAGGACAATCTACAAGCTCTGGAGAGTAGCCCACTCTCTAACACCCAACTGTCACCTCCACCCAAGAACAAATGCAATGGAAGGCTCTCACCCTGATGGAGGAACAAATGGGTCAAAGTGCAAATACCCAATCTAGAAGTTGGTCAATGTCTCTACTCATGTACTGTTGCTAAAACTTGGAATTCCCTACCCAGCTCTATCAGAACTATTTCCAATCACATATCCTTCAAAAAGTCTCTAAAACAGCATCTCTTAGCCCTATGGCAATGTACATGTGGCTACGACTACAGGGCATCTTCCCCCACCTGATCTCACTAAGGTTTTTTTCCCCCCTCTGCTTAACAGTTATGCAACTATCTTTTGCTGTCTTCACTCTGCAGTATCCAAAGCTGATGATATATTGTACTTTGTATATGTTGTATATAATGTATACTGCATTTGTTATTCTAGCTAGAAATTTATGATAAGATTGTATGTCTGTTTTTTTTTAAGTTGTTATCTCTCTATATATGTAGAAAATGTGATTGCATTTAAATTTCTTTTGTATGTGGAGCTTTTCTCCCTGGGCCTCCACTGAAAATGGGCACTTTTTGGCCCAGTGGACCATCCCAGTAAACAAATACAAATAAATAATAAGTAATAATAATAAACATATTACTACTAGGTACTAACCTATGAACCTATGAAATACAAATAAATAATAAGTAATAATAATAAACATGAGGCTGATCCTATAAAACCATGTTAATAATTTAGTGATTAAACTGAAGTTAGTGGTGATACAGGTTTGCAGTTTAAAGAAAAATATAGGTGCTAAGTGTGGTTAAGTGGGAGATATTATGAGGTGATTCAGAATAGGGAGTGAGTAGGAAATGCAGGGTCCTGTCCTGTGCATAGTAGTGAGCAAGAGAATATAGGGCCATACCCAGTGCCCTGAACTGAAAAATCAACTTTTATGCATATTGCAGAACACACACTGTGATTCCCAACACACAAGTAAATGTGCTTTTTATTTGAAATGTAAGTGTCGTATATCTGAATGAACTAACACCAAAATAAAATAAAAATACAGAACCATAAATGCAAAACACACTATGAATCAAAACAACTGATTTGCTGTTATATAAATTACTAGAATGTAATAGACTATGAATGGTAAATGTTAAGTTGTCTATCTCGCCTTCATTCTTGCTGGATGGGTTCGGAGCCGACCTCGGCTCCGACTCGGCCACTCTAAAAGCTCGAGAGTTGGTTCCACTGGCTCGAGGCTCCCCTTATATCCCACAATGCTAGGCGAGAGTTACCTCAGATCTCGTTTGCCGCTACAGCTTCGAGGTTGGTTGCTTCTACCGGTTCCTGGTGAGTGTTAGCTTTTTATACAAAAAGTTACTCTTTTTCCCCTTTAACTTTAATTCTTCCTAAATTAGTGTAGGATATAGATCTTTATCCCTACCCTATTTTTTCCCCGTTTTCTTATTAAAAGAACCGTTGGTTCTTCCCTTGGGCCTTTGGCCTTCCCTTCCCTAGGGTGTGTTTGTGTAGTTACTTTAACTTTTTGTGCTTAATTATTAGTATTTTACTAAAATTGTTATTATTTTTAGTATTAATAATTTTTCTGACAGGGTATAACTGTGTGTTTGGGTGTGTGTTAGTGTACACCTGTCAGTTAGAAAATGTCAAAGGAAGCAAAGGTCTTGATTCAAGAAGTGTGATGCGTGCTGTCAGAAAATGTCTCTGACAGACGCCACACTTCTTGTGTCTATTGTCTGGGTTTTGCACCTGCAGGACTCCTGTGCTGTGTGCCATGGCTTCAGCCCCAGGGTCCTGCAGGAGAGAAAACAAGTTGATTCTGAGAGGCTTGTTAAAACCAGAGGATTCCCTGTCAGTTTCAACACGGAAGCCCTCTAAGGCATCGAGGTCTTCGGCTCCGGCTTCTGAGCCGAGACCTCAGGTTGTTCAACCTTTGCCTTTATCGGCTCCGACTGGAGCCGATAAGACTCAGTCCACAGTTTCTGTGGTTTCGGCTCCGGCCGGAGCCGAGGTTATCGAGGTACCCGTGTCGGCTCCGACAAGATCTTCGGAGCCGACAACCAGAAAGAGGTCTAGGTCACCTTCTCTTGGCTCCGGTCATTCGGCTCCAGGATCTCCCCTGCTGTCTGAACGGAGCCAAAGGTCTCATTCCTCTAGGTCATCGAGGCTTTCCGATCATGACCTTCAGAGGGTGGTGAGTCGACTACTTAAGTCCGAGGCACTAGCCCAGATGCTTCAGAGCCCGACTCATCAGTCGGTGCCTGCCCCGTCCATCAACTCTTTCCTCCTTCGACTCTTTGAGTTCGGAGCCGGGTCGTGTCGGAACCGAGACTGTGGTCACTTCGAGCCGAGACAATTGTCTTCGCCCGCTGCCGGCTCCGCTTTCTTCCGTGGAGGAATCTCGGCGCCGGACCTCCTCGCCGGCTCGAGGGGTGAGTGGCATCGACCCTTGTCCGATCCCCTCCCTCTCGGTGCTTCGGCGCTGGTGAGTTCGGCTCGACATCGGCCTCGGAGCCATCACTGTCGGTGCCGAGGGGTCCTTAGCTCCTCGGAGCGGGGACCTCTGGCTCTGCCTGACAGGGGTGCATTCGAGGTCATGCGGAGTGTGTTAGAGCCTGGCTCTACTCCACAGTCGGCCCGTCAGCCCCTCCTCTATGCTGCCTCAGGGTAAGTCGACTCACTCCCTCATCCCGGACCGCAGAGAGCCAGCTCCTCAGGAGCCCCTTTGGGATTTCATCCTCTTCCGAGGCCTCTCCTGATTTGGCAGAAGAGCCCCTCGGAAGAGGAAGTGCAAGAGGAAGCACATTGACTCACCTGAGTCTATCACGGACACAGATCTGGATGATTCTGAGGGTTCCGCCCGTTCCCCTTCTGAAGATGTCTCTTTTGCAGGCATTCTGCAGATCCTTAAACAGAGGCGAAATTGGCCAGCCCTCACCCCTTCGGAGGACTAATCTGTGTATCTTGAGGCATTTGGCTCTCGCCCTTCCACCTCCTGGGTGTCCCCCTTGACCCCCTCATGCAGGTGGTTGCTAAGAAGGCATGGACGGCTCCTGATTCAGTGGACCCCACTCCCAGGAGACCCTCCAAATTCATCACAGCTCCATCAGACAAGCAATTTTTATCAAAAGGAGTTTCTGTGGATGCTATGGTGGTAGCTGCCGCCACAAAGAAGGAACTGGCTGATCCTTCAGTGCCTGTCCATCCACCTAACAAGGAATCTAGGTCCATGGATAGGTACGGAA
The DNA here is from genome assembly GCF_019279795.1 of Protopterus annectens. Lineage (NCBI taxonomy): Eukaryota > Metazoa > Chordata > Ceratodontiformes > Protopteridae > Protopterus > Protopterus annectens. The sequence continues at coordinate 439,318,465 of NC_056744.1, read as the reverse complement.
GCGGATGTTCTCCTCAGCGACATTTACCATGCGCTCGCTGAATTACCTGTGCCATTTCACTCGTCTTCAAAGGGACTTGATCAAGGAAGCGAGTGAAATGTTGAAGGACCCTACAGCTGCGGGTTTCAAGAGAAAATGAACACGCAGCTGGCTATCCTTAATTCCATTTCCAACTCCTCCATGCGCCTCCTCTTATGCGGCCGATGGAGTGAGCAGAGCCGCAGGAACAGGGGTAGCCTTACGTAGGCACGCCTGGATGCGGCTATGCAACTTTGCGGAACCTTTCAAGACGCCTTTCACGAACTCCCCTTTGATGGATCATCTCTTTTGGTCCTCAAGTGAAAGAAACCCTGACTAGGTGCGAGACTGATGGCAAGACCCTTTCTGCCGCCGGAGTCCATTTTTCGACTCCTTCTAGGCCTTACCCCAAAGGCCAGAAGGGTGGAAAGATGTGGTTCCGTAAACAATCTCAAGGGACTTCGCCTGACGACAGAGTCGCTTTTCCTACCAGAGGCAGAGGTGGGAATAACAATGGTAGACGCCGCCCTAGGGGCAGGGGGTCCGCAGAACCAGGGCAATCGGGAAGCCTTTCCTGACAAGCCCTTTCAGCATCCCTGAGGTGTTGCCCGACTGCCCCTCTTCCGAGGCAGTCCGGGGAAGATTGTCACTGTACCCCGAAGCCTGGCTATCCCTGACTCAAGACAAATGGGTACAGTCCATCATTTCCAAGGCTATTCTATCCCCTTTCTTCGCTTTCCAAATCAGTCAAAAATCCCTTCCAGATGTTCCACCCGCTCAAAGGGATATAGCAGCTTTGGAAATTTCAAAACTGCTTGCAAAAAGAGCAATTCAGCCAGTGTCAGCAGACCAACAAGGATCCGGAATCTACTCAAGGTTCTTTTAGTTCCAAAGAAAACAGGGAACTGGAGACCAATTTTGGATCTCAGTATCTTGAACAGATCAGTCAAGAAAACAAGATTTCGGATGGTCACGCTGCAATCCATTCTTCCCCTATTGGGAAAAGGAAACTGGATGTGCTCTATAGACCTTCAGGATGCGTACTATCACATAAAATGAACAGACGCTCCAGAAGATTCCTCCGCTTCAGGCTGGGAACCAGTCATTTTCAATTCAGGGCCCTGCCCTTTGGTCTCACCACTGCCCCGGTGTTTACCAAATGCATGGCAGTGGTAGCTTCTCACCTGAGACGACAAGGATTCCAGGTGTTTCCATATTTGGACGACTGGCTTCTCACAGCTCCCACCAAGCATCTCCTTCTGATGGCCAGAGATTATACTTTTCGCTTGTCAAAAACTGGGTATTTCAATAAATTGCGAAAAGTCTGTTTTGTCGCCTTGTCGCACTATTACCTACATAGGCTAAATTTAGATACTATAAACATGTCTGCAACGCTAACGAACCAAAGGATATCAGACATTCACAAATTGGTGTCACTTCTTCTCAACAACAACAGAGCCAAAGCCAGGTTAGTTCTAAAGGTGTTGGGAATCATGGCAGCGCCATACCTCTCCTCCCATTGGCCAGATACCACATGCGGATCCTTCAGTGGATGCTTTTTCTCAATGGTCATACCAGGAATTTCCAATGTCTCACACCATTATGATCACGCAAGCGCAAAAAGCATCTCATGTGGTGGATGTCTTCCCCAGCTCCTGTCGGAAGACCATTTGTTCCACCTCCTCCGGTTGCTACTCTGACAACGGATGCCTCCCTGATCGGGTGGGGGCATTATCAGGGCAGGACAGTCCAGGGCACATGGCAACCAAACGAATGCCACTTGCACATAAATGTTCTGGAGATGAGAGCAGTGCTTTTAGCGTTGCAAGCCCTTCAAGACTCTCTTCCCTTGGGAACGATTGTAATCCAGACAGACAATATGTCTGTAGTGTGGTACATCAACAAACAAGGCGGAACCAGATCATACCCCCTGTGTCGAGAAGCACTCAGACTGTGGCAATGGGCGATTTCTTCTCAGCGTTTTCTGATAGCAACGCACATCCCGGAAGTCCAATCACATTGCGGACAAGTTGAGCAGAGCTATACTCATGCCTCACGAGTGGTCTCTGAAAGACTCTGTAGTGAGAGAGATATTTCTCAAGTGGGGTCAGCCTTGCTGCGACCTTTTTGCTACTCCCCAAAACAGCAAGTGCAGAGAATACTTCACTCTATTCCCTTTACCAGGCCAACCCAGCAGAGACGCCTAGTCCAAGTTTGGCCCCGGGACTTCTGTATGCATTTCCTCCTTTCCTCTGATCTCTCAAGTAATACAGAAAGCTATCGCTCAGAAGGCCTCATTGATCCTCATTGCTCCTTACTGGCCTCGACAAGTGTGGTTCCCCTTTCTACATCGTTTCTCTTGAGCGACTGTGGCATCTGGACCTAGTTCCAGATCTTTGATCCACCAGTCGGGTCAGTTTCATCGCCCTCCCTCTCTGAACCTCACTGCTTGGTTCCTCCAGTTCCAACCGTAGCCAGGCTTCCTCAATTATCTCACTCGGTTAGAGATATATTGATAGCTTCCCATAAATCTTCCACTCGAAAGATTTATTTGAGTAAGTGGAATCGCTTCTCATATTGGGCACAAGGAAAGGACATAGATCCTTTTACCGCTTCCATCCAACTAGTCCTTGATTTTCTAGCTGAACTCTTCCATGCAGGTTCATCTCCATCTACTCTTAAGGTTCAATTGGCAGCTATTTCTAATTTTCATGTGGGCATTTCTGAATCTGCCCTAATGTCCCACAAACTTTGCAAAGCCTTTTTGAAAGGAGTTTTTCTTCTCAGACCTCCTATAAGAAATCCTCCTTCTCCTTGGGACCTAAATTTAGTTCTTGCTTCTTTGATTCTTTCCCCTTTCGAACCTGCAGCTTCATGTTCCTTGAAATTATTATCATGGAAAACTCTCTTTCTGGTGGCTATCACATCAGCTAGAAGAATTTCAGAACTTCAAGCACTCAGTTGTCGTTCTCCTTATCTTTTGTTCCATAAGGACAGAGTTTCACGAACTAACCCGCCCTTTTGCCTAAGGTGGTTTCAACATCAAATCTAAACCAAAGCATTGACCTCCTGTCTTTTTCCCAGAGTATTCAAATAGGTCTGAACAAAAATTACACTGCCTGGATGTTCATCGTCAATTAAGGTACTACTTGGACAGGACGAAACAATTCAGAAAATCTGATCAGCTGTTTGTCTCCTATGCGGAAAGCAGAAAAGGACTTCCAGTTTCAAAGGTATCATTATCCAGATGGCTAACGTCTCTGATTACCCTTGTTTATGAGATTAGACACCAAAACTGCCTAATAAACCTAAAGCCCATTCCACCAGAGCTTTGGCTACTTCTTTAGCCTTCCAAGACAGACTGCCTATTGACACCATTTGTGCAGCGGCTACTTGGGCTACTCCTCACACTTTTATTTCCCATTATAAGTTGGATTTAGCTTCTAGGCATAGAGCTAATTTTGGTTCCACTGTTCTCAGGAGTCTGTTCCGTTAGGCCACCCAGGACAAGGTGCTAGGGACGCGTCCCATCCAGCAAGAATGAAGGCGAGATAGACAGCTTAACATATAGAAGTTATGTTCTTACCATAACGCTCCATGTTAGTTGTCTTCTTCTCGCCTTCTTCTTGCGTCCCACCCTCCTTCCCCTGGCCTGGACAGACCTAGAGGAGTTGTGATCGTGACCTCTCTTTCTACCACCTCTTTCTTAGTCATATGCTATTGTGCATATTTCTTATTTCAGGATGTAGGTCACCCTTTTCTTCCTGCTGTTAGAGGTGGATTCTATTTACAGTTATACTGTTATTGATATAAGCTGGGTTAGCTTACAAACGAGATCTGAGGTAACTCTCGCCTAGCATTGTGGGATATAAGGGGAGCCTCGAGCCGGTGGAACCAACTCTCGAGCTTTTAGAGTGGAGTCGGAGCCGAGGTCGGCTCCAAACCCATCCAGCAAGAAGAAGGCGAGAAGAAGACAACTAACATGGAACGTTATGGTAAGAACATAACTTCTATTTTTGAAAAGAAGACTCAGATATACTGATAAAAGTGTGGCACAAATTAAAACAGCGAATAACAAAACAAAAAAAAAAGAATAACAGTCCCCTGTAGCACTTTACTTGTTTTAATAAATAATAATCAAAACTACTTAATATAGCATGATGGCATGATGACTGACCTCGTGAGCAACAGTATAAAAAGTCCATTTATAACAGTGCAGATTTTTTTTTCTGGTCTAGCTGTACCACACAGGGATGTTAAAATAAATTAAATAAGCTGCTAAATGAAATGTTATTAAGGATTAGCATAAGACTGAGAATGGAGTCCAAGATCTCAGCATACAAATATCCTTCTCACTAGATATCCGAGTATATCTGCCTACTAGCACAAATTGCACTGAGTGTTTATAAGAATTTACCGCTTTGCATTTTATCTTTGGGTGAGTATTATCAATGTTGCTGTTTTGCAAATATTCTGTATTTTGTCAGATGTTCTTGTAGTTAGTCTGATATTATTTTTTATTATGTTTGCTGGGGTGGATAGGATTGAAATAGGACAACAGTGTTTTGGCAGTGTGAGTGATTTTATTTTTGATATCAGTGTTACTACACTGTTCTTTCACTGTGAGGTAAAATGACATTTGTAAGTGATAAGTTGAAAATTTATGGAAGCAATTTCATAACATATTTTGCAAAATAATTTAAAATGTAATATTTAGGACTCTTGTTGATGGGTTAATTCTGTCTTCCATTCTGGTCTGAGATAGATGTTCCTGTGCACACAGGCGTCTGTGCCCTATAACAATGCATGCTACGATGTCACATACTGCAGTGGAAAAACATGTCTAGCCATGAGCCCACCAGTTATTTTCTGCTACTCACACAGTTTAGACCTGGATAATGGCATGTATTGGAAAAGTTCCTGCTTTCAATGTGTAAAGTAGTAAAATCTTCTAAATTGTTTGTGTGGCTACTAAGCAGTGAGCTAGGACCCACAATGATGTGTCATGAAGCACTGCTTCAGGTGTGAAGAATTCAACCCACTCACCCTCAGATATCAGAGAGAGAGAGAGAGAGAGAGAGAAACTCATGGCTTTTCTTTACCATGAGGATGTCAGCAGTTGAAAGTGTACTGTGCGAGGTTCATCAGGAGTGAGCTCATCCTTAACTAGTGAGGGCTCATTACCAATTTTTTTGCCTGAATCTCATATTAAGGAGTATATCCCAGGCCATAGGCAGCACTCTTCTCCAGTTGATCAACTGGTGCATGACATCTGTTAGCCTGGACCTGGGGAGTACCTGCCTGAATCACATGGCCATACCTCAAAAGTGTCACTTTGGGCTGAGGACTCTTCTTCCCAGGTCTCCTCCCAGGACCTTGCAAGGCTCAGTGACCCAAATAAAGAAAGATCTGCTGTTCTTCCACCATTAGGGCCCATGATTCAGGTCATAAACTTTAGACAGCTATGTAAAATTTGGTGATATCTCCCTACACATACATAAAAGAAATAAACCATTTTGAAGTATAGCCTGGAGCTAACATTGAGCAGCACCATTTTCAACCAAAGCCTAAGTACAGGCTTCATTCCAGCAGAGTGGAGGAGAACTGCCATTGTCATCCCCTTGCACAAAGGTGGTGCCACTACTGACCTTAGAAACTATCGCCCATTAGCTTGACAAGTCTGATCTGTAAAGCCATGGAGCGTATTATTATGGATATCATAAACAAGGACATAAGCAATCTCCAAGTACTTGACCCCTGCCAGTTCAGATTCATCAAAGGCAGATCTTGCCTTTTGAACCTGGTTGATTTCTTTCAGACTGTCTCCAAGGCCCTGGATGAGGGAAAGTCAGTACATACAGCTTACCTTGACTTGACCAAGGCCTTTGGCACAATCCCCCACTCAGGCATCATCAAAAAGCTAACACAACTTGGCGTGAATCCCTATCTCACCAGGTGGGTGGCAAACTGGCTCACCGACAGGACCCGCAAGGTCAAAATAGGCACCTCCACCTAGCAGACCTGTCACTAGTGGAATTCCCCAGGGATCTGCCCTGGGACCCCTACTGTCTGGCATCTACTTCTCAGAGGTCCAGGCAAAGACAAAAGGCCTATGGCTAACCAAGTCTGCGGACAACTGTAAGCTGAGTTCTGTCATTGACTCTCCAAATGATGTTAACATACTGCAAGAGGGTCTCACAGCAACTAATGACTGGTGCCAAAGTCATGGCCTCAAGTTAAATGCAAAAAAATTGGATCATCATACCATTCGGCAGAAACACAGCCCCTGCTGATTATCACATCAATGACAACCCACTAAACACACAACCTGTGGTGAGAGACCTGGGTACTAAGGTGGATAACAATCTCAAATTCAACCATCATGTAGCGGCAGTGGTCAGAAAAGCCTTTTTCTTGGTTAATCTCATAAGTAAAGGGATTGCATCCAGAAAAAAATGAGGTTATTAGGTCTCTATATTCCTCCCTCATTAGACCAATAACGGAGTATAACACCCCATTTGGTATGTACCTCTCCAAACATCTACACCAACTGGAAAGGCCACAGAAATACCTCACAAAGAGAATCCATGGCCTCCAACACTTGTCCTATGTGGACAGGTTCAAATCACTATCACTCTACTTGGTATTGTACAGATTGCTCAGAGGTGATCTGTGTCTCGCCCACAAGGTAATCTTGGACCCTGCCCTACTAGAGATGCTCCATATCTATTCATCACAAATTATCTGCTGAAAAGACCTGAATCTAATATGCGACACCAACGAAACCTGCTGGAGAGACAGGTTTGTCTCCCCAGAGTTTGCCCCATCTCTGGAATAGACTTCCCATACACGTTAAACAGAGTACCTTTCTAACCCTCTTCAAGCACAACCTTGATAAGTGGATGGGAAACCACAAATTTGTCCCAGGGGTTCCACCTGTGTCCCTCATTGACAGGGATGACAAGTGCTGACTGAGGTTTCTTTTTATTTATTTATTTGCAGTTGGTTTACCAGGATAGTCCATTGGGCCAAAAAGAACCCATTTTCAATGGAGTCCTGGGGAGAAAAGCTCCAAAACAAAGATTACAAAAAGATTACATTAGTTTACAATTTCAATCATTTGTAGATTAGAGACAAATCTTTAAACAATGGTAACAAAAAGATTACAGCAGTTTAAAATTTCAGTCATTTGTGGGTTACAGAAAAAACAAAACAAAGGTTAAGCAGTTACAGTGATAATTTATGGGTTTTATTTTGTAGGAAAACTAAGATATGAGCAGATGAAATAAAGATTCTTAGGTTAAGTTCTGTATAAGAGCAAGCATTGCTGTTGTGTAAATATATAGTTTCTTGAGTGGAACTGTAGAGATTGTCAAATGATAAGATGTTGTTACAGTTGGCTAAATTGGTGTCTAGTAATATATGATATAGTTGTTTGTAGGAGGTGGGGAATAGGCTATGAGGGGTGGGAGCAGGAGCATTCCCATGAGGATGTTAAATGTGAGTGCAGTGATTTTTTAAAGGCAGGGAGGTTGGTGGTGATACGGCTAGAGGGAGGAAGTGAGTTCCATATGCGTGCCAGGGCATAGGATAGGAGGTTTTGTCCTGGAGAGTGAAGGGGTTTGTACAGCTCTATTAGGTTTTGGTTATTAGATATTAGGAGTCTTTGTGGCATGTGCATTTTAAAGGTAGAGTTGAGAGAGGGACAGAGGGAGGGTTGAAAAATTAGTTTGTGAGCAAAAGTGAGCTGAGTATATGAGAGATAGTGAGGAAGCTCTAGCCAATTGAGTTTGTGCAGAGATGTACAGTGATGGGTAGATGATTTGTGGCTGGTGGCAAATTTGGCAATTTTATTATAACAGGAGGACAGTTTAGTTTTGAGAGATGATTGTAGGTTTGTTAGGAGAGGGGCACCATACAGGAGAGAGGGGATGAGAAATGTAGTAGCAAGAGTGATCTTTGCAGATGTAGTGAGGAATTGATTGTTACGGTACAGCTTATAAATGCCTTTTGGGGTTAAACTCCTGGCTAGGCTTGTAACAGCCCCAGGGCCATTAGCCTAGTAACCTCCTATGATCCTATGATACAAGCCTATAAAGTTATTGCACTGCTTTCAGTAGGTTCCTTCTCACAAACAGGTTCCCTTTTGCTCAAAACCTGATGCATGTTCATTACATACTAAAAACCAGGGTACATAGTCTTTACATGACACTGCCCTTGCTGGAACAGGTAAGGCTAGGGGTACTTCCTCACTCTCAACTTCGCATGGAGAGTATCAAGAGTCTGAAGAACCAGATTCCATTATCTTCAGTACAGACAAGGACAGTGATTTCTTACATACTATAGTTCCCAACAAGACCCCCCTGCTTTTGAGAAACTTAAAGGCTCATGAAATCATCTATGAAATGGTCTCAAACCCCATTCTTCACCCCAGGAATATCCTAATCCATTTCTGGGGAAGAAGAGGGGAGAATCCCAAGTCATCCCACTTATGGGGCCAGTGATCAAGGATAATGGAAGTATTCACACTCAACTCCTACTTCTTCCAAGAAAGTTGATGTTCTCCAAGAGTTCATGGCTAAATAGAATTAAACTCTGACCAAGTATCTTTACCCTGATTCCTTTGTGATCTCACCAGTCCAGCTTCATTTTGCCTCCTTGCTGCCAGACAAGGCATCTAAAACACTGGACAGGAGGCAAGAGAGTATTCTTTTTTGCCACACTGAGATTTAGATATTTCATCCATCTGTTTAACATGTCAATATTACAGTATTTCATAGTGTATCAGGCACTGGAAAAGCTTTCTTCCCTTGCCTGAGTCAGAACTAAAGAAGAATGTAGTTAACACATGTTGTACTGTGTTCATAGTGGGCTTTCACATAGGTTCATAGGTTTATAGGTAGGTACTAGGCTATCTGCTTGAAGGCATTTATAAGCCTAGCCAGAATGTGTTGGTTTTCGCTGCCCCCTTAGATTAGTTCCCTGTGTCTCTGTCCAGCAGAGCCATTGAAGTGATCCCTTGGATAAACTTTCTGTTTCCCATCCACTCATCAAGGTTTCTTTTGAAGAGGGTTAGCGAGGAGCTCTGCCTAATGTAGAGTGGAATCTTGTTCCAGAGCATGGGAAGTCTCTGGGACAGGAATCTATCCCTCCAGCACGTCCTATTTATTGTTGTGGTGAGGTTTAGATCCCTGGAGCGTGTGGCTCAAGGGGATATGGTTTTCCTTAGGTGGAGCATGTCCATCAATTCTGGGTCGGACATGGCCTTGTATGTCAGGCAGAGATCACCTCTGAGTAGGCGGCATGCAACCGAGTACAGCTGGAGTTTCTTCAGTCGAGCTGCATAGGGCATCTACTTGAGGCCAGTGATCCTCTTGGTGAGGTACTTCTGTGGTTTTTCCAGTTTTTGTAGGCGTCTTGTACGGTACATCCCAAATGGGGCATTGTACTCTGTGATGGGTCTGATGAGTGATGTGTAGAGGGGCCCAATGACCTCTTTCGATTTGGATGCAAACCCTTTTGTGATTAGGTGGGCCACATAGAAGGATTTTCTAACCACTTTGGCAATGTGATTATCAAAGGAGAGGTTACTATCTACTTGGGTCCCCAGATCCCTTATTACGTCTTCCATATTTAGGGGGCTACTACCTCTGTGGTAGTTTGTGGGTAGTTTGTTTTTTCCAAAGGGGATGACTATGCACTTTTTGGCATTTAGCTTGAGGCCATGGTTTTGACACTAGGTATCTGTCTCAGTGAGACCCTTTTGGAGGATGTCTGTGTCAGCTGGAGAGTCAATTATAGCCCCTAGTTTGCAGTCATCTGTGAACATGGTCAGCCATAGTCCTCCTGTGCTTGCCTGTACCTCTGAGAAGTATATGCCATACAGGAGGGGTCCTAGGACTGAGCCCTGGGGAACGCCACTTGTAACCGGTTTAGAGTCAGACCTAGCTCCCGCAACTCTTACCATGTGGGTTCTGTCCATGAGCCAGTTGGCAACCTATCTCGTGACGTAGGGGTTTATGTTCAGGCTGGTGAGCTTGTTTATAATACCTGAGTGGGGAATGGTGTTGAAGACCTTTGCGAGGTCTTGGTAGGCTGTGTGGATCACCTTTCCATCTTCTATAGCCTTGGTAACTATCTCAAAGACATCCACCAGGTTTAGGAGGCATGATCTGCCCTTAACAAAGCCAAACTGGGTAGGATCTAGTGTTTGGAGGTTCCCAATGTCTGTTAATGAGATCCATGATGATGCACTCCATTGCTTTGCAGACCAAGCTAGTCAGGCTTATAGGGTGATAGTTCCCGGGGTCCGTTGTGGCTCCACCTTTGTGGAGCAGAATAACTGTTGCTGTGTGCCACTGTGTGGGCATGTAGCCTGTGGAGATGCTAAGTTTAAACAGTGTGTTTCTGTGAGAGGTTAGTTCATCTTTGAGCTCATGTAGGACGCAGCCTAGGACACTGTCCGGTCCCATTGATGCTGTGTTTTTGGCTTTGGAGAGGGCTGTTTTAACCTGAGTGTCTGTGATTTCAGGGGCACTACATTCTTCTAGTACAGTTATGGACCCTTTTGGGGGTGAGAGGTTGGTGAAGTTTACACTGAACCTGTCTGCCAGGATGTTGGCTATATCAGTCGGTTCAGTGTATTTTGTGCCATTCTGCACAAACTCCGAGCAGATCTGAGAATTTACACTTAGATTCTTGACATAGCTAAAGAATGCCTTGTGGTTATCTTTGGAGTCCATGGCAATTTTTTCTTTCGAAGCTAGCCTTGGATGATTTTATGAGGGAACGTAGTTTCTTGCTGATACTGATCAGGGATGTCTTCCCTTCTTGGGATTTTACTCTTTTCTGTACTAGTTTCCTTCTTCTATTGTATAGTTTGTTTATGGCAGGGGTCCACCACACTGGTTTCCATTTCTTGGAGGAGTGAGTCTTGGTTTTGTTTGGGATAGCACAATCCATGCATTCTTGTAGGTGCCCGTAGAGTGCATTAGTAAAGAATTTTGCAGCTTGGACAGCATTATCCTTTAGCAAGGGGGCTTTGAAACTTCCCACCTCGGTCTTAAGTAATGTGAAGTTTTCTTTTGAAAAGTTTTTCACGGTTGTTTCTTTAACTGGGGGTGGTGGCGGAATGTGGATATCCAGAGTGATTAGTTTATGGTCAGATCTAACCAGCGAGGGGTTAACCTCCGGTGTGGAACTCCGGTCACCCATGTTGGTGATGAGCATGTCCAATATGTTGTCACCTCTGGTGGGGGTGTTGACCAGTTGTTCCAGGGCATTTGAGTTTATAAATTCTAGGAAATGTTGGGCAAGGGAGTTTGTACTTGAGTAGTTCTCCCAGTTAATGTTTGGGTAATTGAAGTCACCCAATATCAGGGTGTTTGGTAGGACCTTTATGTTTCCCAGTGTTTCCAGGAATGCTGAGTGGGGGTCCTGGGACATGGTGGGTGATCTGTAGCAAGCTATAATTTGAATAGCAGTTTTGCCCATAGTTAGTTGTACGTAGATGTTCTCTAAAGCATCATGCTGTGCCACTAACCTGGAGATGTGGGTATCCTTGATGAATATGGATACACCCCCACCTTTTGTATTTCGGTCTGGGTTTTGTGGCCGAACTGTATGGTATGAGTTGTAGCCTGGTAGTGCTGGGGTGCTCTCTGGAGCCTTAAACCAGGTTTCTGTTACTGCACATATATCGATTTTCTCCATACTGAGGAGTGCCTTGAGTGCATGCATTTTGAGGTTTAGACGTCTGGCATTGAGTAGCATTACCCTCAGTTTTTTGTTACTTGTGCTATTTATGGCGGTGGGTTTGTCTTTTGAGCCTTGCCTAAAAAAGGCACTATGGAGGTGGCAAGAGCCTGGGCCAGTATTCGAAAGCCTAAGGGTGACAGGTGCAAGCCTTCTCTAGCGAAGCAGCGTGGCTTGTCGAGCATGTCATCCCAGGCTGACAGACACTGGATCCCCTTCGAATGACACCAGAAGCTTAGCCAATTGTTGAAACTGATAATTGTTTCTCTAAACCGTGGTATCATTCTTGGTGAGGGCAGGATGCTACTCAGGGTCAGGGTCATACCGGCCTGGGTTACATGATCAGAGAGCTCCTCCATGTCTCTTTTCATGTAGTCCAGGGAGGTACAGCTCATGTCATTCACACCAACAAGGACAATGACAGAGTCATATTTGCACTTGTTCTGGAGTGACCTGAGTGCTTGTGTTATGTGGTGGATCCTGGCACTCGACAGGCAGCTAACAGTAACCTTCTCCTTGTTCAACCTAGTGAGTGGGACGTCAGTGTGCCTGACTGTAGAGTCACCTATTACTAGTGTGTTGGGTATGTTATTTTGCCTTAAGAGCTGTGATTGCGTGGCACACTGGTTTTGTGAAGTATGTGTTTCATGGTTTGTGTTGGGGGGGTGGAGGTTGCTTGGATGTCTGCTTTGGAGGTCTCTGTTGCTTTTGCAGATTTTTATTTAGAGCCTCCGAGTATGTTTTCGTGTATTTATGTGTTTTTTTTGCCGGTGCGGGTTTCATAGGTCTATGTGAGACTGGTGGTATGATGCAAGTAATTCCCTTCTCCTCTTGACTGCCTGGTCCAGTCTTGGATTGAGAGAGCTTAGCCTCCAGTTTGGCTGTATAATTGCATCTCTCGCATGTATTAGTGTTTGGTGGAAGGAGGAGAGGGTTGTCTGTGTACATGTGGCAATTGTAACATTGCCTCAAAACGCCCAGATTCACCAGTTGGACCGGAGAGTACACCTGAAACTGCCCTTTGGACATGCCTGGATATGTACAGTGAACTGTTTTACTGATTGGTTGGTAAGGTCGAATAGAGAGCCTTGTCCTTCTCTACAGTATAGGGGGGGGTCTAGTGCTAAGGTTTATTAGTGCTTACTATGTGTTTTGAGCAAGTACTGGGATGAGAAGTGAATGGTTTGAGTGCTTAAGTTGAAAGTTTGTCTAGTTCTAAGGGAAAAATGGAAGAGTAGACTTTGTGGAGCCGGGAATAGTTATACCCTAGTTAAGCGGCGCTGCCCAGCACTCAAAACCTCGCTAATGCAGATTTTATAGCAGGGAAATGAAAGAGATAGAAATTAGCCCAAAATGGCCAATAAACTACTAATTTCTGGGCTGAAACCACTTCTCCAGGGACAGATAGGCTGCTCAAAGCTCCCTCTCTCACAGTGAACAGAGAAACTTCCTTCTATCCAAGTAAAATATGGGCAAACACAGAAACATGTAACACAACCCTGAATTCAGCACTAACCTTAAAACTGGACTATATTACCTTAGAAAGGCAGGAAAACAAGTATTTTTTTTTTGTTTTTTTTTTCAGAAAATAAAGCAGATACAATAAAAAAAAAACAATTTAAATGCACAAAAATGTATATCACACTTGAGTGTGTAGCCTACGACAGTTAAACAGGTAATTTAAACACAAAAACTACTTCGCAACTAATATTTCGCAACATTGTTAAGGGTCAACATACAAGAGTTAATAGATTATGTATGAACCAAGAAGATAGAATACAACAGACTATGAAATTGAATAATATGCTCATAGAGAGACACTATGATAGAGGAATGATTCAGCAGGAGATTTTTTCATCTGGATTTAATTCCACCCCCTTGAAAAATAGGAATGAATTTTATCAAGCATATATTAGACCAGAGTTACACTATGGAATAATCCCTTTTCAAACTAGATATACTAGTGACATTAAGAATACTACCAATATAATACGGAAGAACTGGAGTATTTTACTTACCAACGAAGAAGTTAAGGCAGTAGTAGGAACCAAACCACGTTCTTATACACTAATAGTAAGAATCTTAAAAGATTATTATGTTTAGAAAACAAAACTTAGAAACAGAAAAATACATGATAAGATACAAAAAAATATAAAAGGGGACTTGACCAGAACAAATGATATAGGTACCTTTCCATGCAAAAAGTGTAGTATGTGTAGATATATTTCAGAGGATACAGTATTTGTTCATCCATATTTAAATAATACCTTTAGACCTAACTTTAGATCAGACTGCAACAGTACCTACCTGATATATTTAGCTAATTGTCTACTTTGTAATGCGCTTCTATATTGGGATGACGACCAGATCCCTTAAGGAACGATATACAATCACACTTATGACATCAAGAAAAGATTTGAAGAATGCTCTAACTAAACACGTAATAAATAATCCAGGACATGAGTTTAGGTTTAGAACATTACAATTAGTAAGCTCAAGTAATAGGAAAGGTGATGCTTTCAATGAACTGGAAAGCATCGAGCTGCAATGGATTCTGAAGTTTAAAGCACACTACACTCCAGGTCTAAATCAGTACATCAGTGTGAGGTCAGTCCTTAAAAAGAGAAGTCTAAAATAATTTGTATCTCTTCATATACCTATGGAGATTTTGAAGCTATGTTTGTATTTTTATATATATATTAATTAGTTTTGTTGCCAGTCGAATAAAGGACTTTTTTGATTAAATATACACGCTATACACATGGCTAATATAGTTATATTCAACAGTGCTCCAGAAGCCCATTTATGACCCAGAACATAACATTATACATAACATCCTTCTTTTCTGTGACTATTAAACACAATATTAAATACAGATTTAAATATAGATTCTCATTTTTTATTTTTTATGGACTGTTTTGAATGTTATTTATAATATTTACTATTATTATATTATATTATATACATCATTTATTAAATATTTTATACATAATGTTAGTTTTTAAGTAGATTTTATGAAAATACATTAAATCCAATTCCACCTGTAATATGGAATGTTCTTTGATATATGTACATTACACTATTTTATTGACTCCACACTCTTATCTTATATATTTAGCTTCAGCTAGGCATACATTGAGTATAATAACCTCTAAGAACTATATGTTTTATAGGAATGAGAGGGAGATACATATCTAGAGCACTAACAACTATAGATACTAGTATGCTAACTCCGTTATAGACTTATACTTATGCTCTTGTTTGTACATATGGTTATGGACGAGTTACATATACCTTTTTCATTATACTATGGATTTACCTGTTCATCCCATTTTTAGTGCTCAGGACTACCATATGGAGTCCAGAAGATATATATATATATATATATATATATATATATATATTTACATTTTTTGGCTAGGGTAGCTATAAATAGAATTACATATCAATATAGAATTACATATCAATACAGTATTCAGTTAGACCATAGACTCTATAAGGTTTAATAATGATATATATCCATTAACCATATAAGAGTGCTTTATAATGACAACATACATATAGTTTCTGTGATATATGAATATGTAATAGCAGTTGATTTTTTCTTGTCTTTGTTGTTTTGATACTGAATACCAATATTATAAATGTAAAGTATTTATATTGCCATGATTTGAGTTGTCAGATGCACAGATTCTTTATGTAACCTACTATTTATATATTAAGACATGTTTCCTTTAAGAATGCATCATATATATATTTTTGCAAGTATTGTTATATATATATTTTAAGACTAACTAAGTAATATATGTTTTATATAGCAATATGCTAATATGAATTAATATAAGATGTACGTCAAATAATATATGTTTTATTTAGCGTGAGCTTTTATAGATACATAGACTAAATGTCTTTTTATTTAGTAATGTGGAAGCGTTTAGTGTTTTTGTGTTTTTAGCTACTTGTCAGTCTAGCTTTAGCAACAGCTATTACTTTAAAATACTGTCTTTGTGTTAGAGCATCATTAGAAATGTTAATTAGAATGATAATTGATTTAGCACTTAATGAGCATAGCAATTAAATCAAATGAGCAGTAATATATAAGCTCTGCTATAGACACAAGTAAATTAGATCTGAAGAAGCGTACTGTTTTGTAATGAAAGCGCTCATCTGTCCTGTAACAAATAAAGAAGTTTTTTCGTTTGGCTGCATAATCGTGGTGGTCCTCAGCTTTGTGTTTCCTGACTTTTCCTGCTTCATTGCTTATTGGTGAGGATCTTTGGAGGTATAGCTGGGATTGTGATTTGCATTTCTACAGTTTTTCTTTTATCCTCGGCTACCTACACACGATGGATGCTATTGCCATAGAACTGGAATATGTACCCAACAAATTGAATGGAAAAAGGCAATGGAATAGTTTATTAGAATCAAAAGAGAATCCGCTACTCAATATCAGCATGGAACAAACAACTGTGACATCTAACTCTGAAAAAGGTAATGCTGATAAAATGAAAGACTTTGTAGTCACTTTGAGAGAACTTGAAAATATAATGTATAAATTACATAGACTAGTCTGGCAAAGGCGCCATCTAGAAGCGTGCTTGCATTTCAAATTGATCCCTAGAGGAATGAGAGTACTAGTGATGCCCTCCTATGGTGAAACGTATCCTGAGCTACTCCGTAAGTGGCAGCAATTAAACCTTGATTTAGGGTTTAATTATATCAAGTTATTGCTTGAACATTTTCTTCCGCTAGAGAAAGACCTCAACCTACGGGCTGAGGCTCTAAGCAAAGACATTATGGAAAGGTTTAAGGAGGAATATTTTCAACAGAGGTTAGACAACATGTTTAATCAACTCTCTTTATATAATAATAAACTGCAACAGATAAAAACAAGAAAGCTACATAGGGATCACATGGACTTTGTAAACAATCATGTATTTTCGTGGCCTAGATATAGAGAAAGTGACATGAATGAGAAGGCATCATTTAATAATATTGATCACACCTCGGAGCATAATATGAATAGGAGCTATGCTTCAGCAGCAATGAATACTAATTCCACCTTAAGAGAAGAGACTTAGACGTGATGACTGCAACCCCTCTGGCACCTATGCCTGCAACGAACACACAGAATTCTGCAGTAAGGGACACTCCCCCATGTAATCAACAAGCGTTCGTGCAACAAGAAGTGAATGTACAAGGTGCTAAACCTAAAGTCAAACAGGGGAACCTAGAGGGTTTTTTACCCCTCCCGCTGAAATTTCGGCAGAATTTCCAAAGCAGATCGAGGAGCAGGGGCCGTACCAAGAGGAAATTTTCGGGAGAAGAAATGGCATCGAGCAACAGGAATCGAAGAAGGGAACAGAGGACTTAGTGTTTAATTTATCACAACGAGCGTTAACAGAGACTGATCATAAATTATTGAATAAAGGTTTATCCTTTATTCCTGCTCAGGTGAGCAATATAAGTGAAATATTAACTGATTTGCGCCTGTTTGTCCGTAAAATTAACTTAAAATGTATGTTTAAAAACAAAGAGCAACATAATGAAGCTAGTCATTCTAATAATAATAATTTCAAAAGAAAGAGTGTGTTTTCACCAGCACAAACACCAATTACAGAATGTTTCATTAAGGCTTGTGAATCGGATTTTTATAAATATTTTAATAATGAGAAAAAAAGAGATTTATATATTAATCTGTCACACTTGGAATGGGAATCATTATATGCACTTAAACATGACAAAGAAATAATTATAAAGCCTGCAGACAAAGGGGGTGGGATAGTTATCCTAGATTATGTAACTTACAATACATTGATGCTGAACATGCTTAGAGAAACTGATACTTATAAGGAAATTAACACGAATGATTTAACTAAAGTTATCTTTTCAGTACATCAGGAATTATATGACTTCTTAATGTGTAGGCAGATAGATCAAGAATTGTATCAGTATTTCCTGATAGAACAACCCAAAATACCTTATATAAAAGGGCTGCCAAAAGTACACAAAGGGATATTTCCACCACCATTACGACCCATAGTTGTGGGAGATGGATGGGTTACGGAAACCATGTCAGTCTATATAGAAAAGAAATTAAGACCTATTATTAATAAGATAAATAGTATCCTGAAAGATACATATCAACTATTAGATGTTTTATCTAACTTGAAAGAAGGTATTCCTAAAGACAGTTTATTAATTACTATGGACATGAAGAACCTGTTTACATCCATTCCGAACAGCTATGGCTCAGAAGCCATCAGGTATATCCTACACAATACAGATATGTTCAGCAATAATGAAAGAATTTTATTGAATGCAATATTAGACCTCATACTGAATAACAATGCATTTTTATATGACAAGAAATTGTTTTGCAACAATGGGGAGTGGCCATGGGCACTCCCTGTGCAAACACTTACGCAAATCTTGTTGTATATTACTGGGAATGTATGCATTTATTTAATCATGCCAAGTTTGATAAAATGCTGCTATATAAAAGATTCAGAGATGATATAATAATTTTTTGGAATGGTACTCTGCAGGAATTTTTAGACCTAGTGGAATATCTAGAAACTACAACATCTTTCTTTAGATTCACTTTTGAACACTCTAGAACTGAAATTAATTTTCTAGATATTACCATTACCAAGGATGACAAAGGAAAACTGAATCATACCATCTATCGAAAAACTTGTTGGAAGAACACACTACTGGAGTATAGCAGCATGCATCCCAGACATATATTTGACAACATTGTTAAGGGTCAACATACAAGAGTTAATAGATTATGTATGAACCAAGAAGATAGAATACAACAGACTATGAAATTGAATAATATGCTCATAGAGAGACACTATGATAGAGGAATGATTCAGCAGGAGATTTTTTCATCTGGATTTAATTCCACCCCCTTGAAAAATAGGAATGAATTTTATCAAGCATATATTAGACCAGAGTTACACTATGGAATAATCCCTTTTCAAACTAGATATACTAGTGACATTAAGAATACTACCAATATAATACGGAAGAACTGGAGTATTTTACTTACCAACGAAGTTAAGGCAGTAGTAGGAACCAAACCACGTTTCTTATACACTAATAGTAAGAATCTTAAAAGATTATTATGTTTAGAAAAACAAAACTTAGAAACAGAAAAAATACATGATAAGATACAGAAAAATATAAAAGGGGACTTGACCAGAACAAATGATATAGGTACCTTTCCATGCAAAAAGTGTAGTATGTGTAGATATATTTCAGAGGATACAGTATTTGTTCATCCATATTTAAATAATACCTTTAGACCTAACTTTAGATCAGACTGCAACAGTACCTACCTGATATATTTAGCTAATTGTCTACTTTGTAATGCGTTCTATATTGGGATGACGACCAGATCCCTTAAGGAACGCATATACAATCACACTTATGACATCAAGAAAAAAGATTTGAAGAATGCTCTAACTAAACACGTAATAAATAATCCAGGACATGAGTTTAGGTTTAGAACATTACAATTAGTAAGCTCAAGTAATAGGAAAGGTGATGCTTTCAATGAACTGGAAAGCATCGAGCTGCAATGGATTCTGAAGTTTAAAGCACACTACACTCCAGGTCTAAATCAGTACATCAGTGTGAGGTCAGTCCTTAAAAAGAGAAGTCTAAAATAATTTGTATCTCTTCATATACCTATGGAGATTTTGAAGCTATGTTTGTATTTTTATATATATATTAATTAGTTTTGTTGCCAGTCGTAACAAAGGACTTTTTTGATTAAATATACACGCTATACACATGGCTAATATAGTTATATTCAACAGTGCTCCAGAAGCCCATTTATGACCCAGAACATAACATTATACATAACATCCTTCTTTTCTATGACTATTAAACACAATATTAAATACAGATTTAAATATAGATTCTCATTTTTTATTTTTTATGGACTGTTTTGAATGTTATTTATAATATTTACTATTATTATATTATATTATATACATCATTTATTAAATATTTTATACATAATGTTAGTTTTTAAGTAGATTTTATGAAATTACATTAAATCCAATTCCACCTGTAATATGGAATGTTCTTTGATATATGTACATTACACTATTTTATTGACTCCACACTCTTATCTTATATATTTAGCTTCAGCTAGGCATACATTGAGTATAATAACCTCTAAGAACTATATGTTTTATAGGAATGAGAGGGAGATACATATCTAGAGCACTAACAACTATAGATACTAGTATGCTAACTCCGTTATAGACTTATACTTATGCTCTTGTTTGTACATATGGTTATGGACGAGTTACATATACCTTTTTCATTATACTATGGATTTACCTGTTCATCCCATTTTTAGTGCTCAGGACTACCATATGGAGTCCAGAAGATATATATATATATATATTTACATTTTTTGGCTAGGGTAGCTATAAATAGAATTACATATCAATATAGAATTACATATCAATACAGTATTCAGTTAGACCATAGACTCTATAAGGTTTAATAATGATATATATCCATTAACCATATAAGAGTGCTTTATAATGACAACATACATATAGTTTCTGTGATATATGAATATGTAATAGCAGTTGATTTTTTCTTGTCTTTGTTGTTTTGATACTGAATACCAATATTATAAATGTAAAGTATTTATATTGCCATGATTTGAGTTGTCAGATGCACAGATTCTTTATGTAACCTACTATTTATATATTAAGACATGTTTCCTTTAAGAATGCATCATATATATATTTTTGCAAGTATTGTTATATATATATTTTAAGAGTAACTAAGTAATATATGTTTTATATAGCAATATGCTAATATGAATTAATATAAGATGTCGCCAAATAATATATGTTTTATTTAGTGAGCTTTATAGATACATAGACTAAATGTCTTTTTATTTAGTAATGTGGAAGCGTTTAGTGCTTTTGTGTTTTTAGCTACTTGTCAGTCTAGCTTTAGCAACAGCTACTACTTTAAAACACTGTCTCTTTGTGTTAGAGCATTATTAGAAATGTTAATTAGAATGATAATTGATTTAACATTTAATGAGCATAGCAATTAAATCAAATGAGCAGTAATATATAAGCTTTGCTATAGACACAAGTAAATTAGATCTGAAGAAGCGTACTGTTTTTGTACGTGAAAGCGCTCATCTGTCCTGTAACAAATAAAGAAGTTTTTACGTTTGGCTGCATAATCGTGGTGGTCCTCATCTTTGTGTTTCCTGACAAAAACTACTTTGTTAAAGTGTATGCAGTAAAATAAGTACAATATGCAGCTGAAACAAGCTTTTTAAATCACAGAAACTCCAGAAAATCGGCGTTTTAGGCAGAATTTGCTAAAGGCAGCAAGAAAATGCAGAAAAATAATACTCACTCCAAAGTCTCGTCTCTCTTTTGTCTCTCTGCTGCTGTAGGACTCTGCAGGGCTCCAGGCAGGAGCTTGCTGAGCTGTATACTAGCGCAAAAACCTCGCAAATGTGGGTTTTATAGAAGCGAAATGAAAGAGATAGAAATTAGCCCAAAATGGCCAATAAACTACTAATTTCTGGGCTGAAACCACTCCTCCAGGGACAGATACCCTGCTCAAAGCTCCCTCTCTCACAGTGAACAGAGAAATTTCCTTCTATCCAAGTAAGGTATGGGCAAACATAGAAACTTGTAACACAGCCCTGAATTCAGCACTAACCTGAAAACTGGTCTATACTAGCTTAGAAAGGAGGGAAAACAAGTATACAGCTATAGTTTTGATTTTCCTGGCATTGTGTCTGTGGCAGCAAGCTTAGGGATGTGCCTGTACAGGATAGCCTGTCTGAAGTTGTTCTGTCTTAAGGAGGAACACAGTACATGGTAGATAATCTTTTGAAGAAATTAGACTATTTCCATTATAGAGGACCTCTTTGAGCCCCCTTCCATCCCCTTTACCTCTTAGTCTTCAAGCCTGGTTATGTCCCTTGAAGAGAAAGCCTCTTTGCAGTCCAAGTAAGGCATTTAGACTTTGCTTATCCTTGCCTCTTCATTTCTCTACAAGTCATCAAACAGGATAACTCCACCAGCCCAACAGTTGCATTCCTGGTGACCCTGTGGGGCTACCTATGAGGAGGTGGTTTTCCAACTTGGCACCAGTTTGAAAAGCCATCACAAAGACCAGTGGGTACTAGATGTGGTTATAGATGCTGTACCTTACAGCTCTTTGTTCCTACTCTAGAAAGGGCTCTAGTTTCATACCAAGCTGCCTCCACTGAGTTCTTGAGAGAGACTCATACTCTGCTGCATCAAGAAGATGAACAGCTGTACCTCCTGCAAAGTGAAACCTACAATTATATTCCTAGCTTTGTTTTTAGTTCTACAATAGATAAAAAGCTTCTGTCATCTTCCGGATTTCAAAACTTTCAACAAACCTAACTGGTACATCAAGTTCTGGATGGTGACTCTCCAGAGATCATGTCCTTGCTTCCACAGGGTGGCTGGATGGTGACAGTGAACTTGACAGAAAAGCTTCTGGTGCATTAACATCTTGGATTTTCACAAGAGGGTCATTCATTTCATTCTTGGTAGGCACTATGTTCAGTACAGAATGCTTCTACTCAGACATGCCTATGGAGACAAGAGCATTACATGGAAAGGAGCTCCATGTGTATCTGTGAGGATAATATGCCTCTGCTGTCATTCAAGCCCTGGTGATAGTCCTAGAATGACTGCTTCCATGGTTTAGTGTTACTTTTACTGGCAGAGAGTTGGTCACTGTCCATAGATGTTCAACAACCATACTGTCTTACTGGCATATGGGTAGCAGCCCCCTGTTACCTTATCTCTGCCAATTTATCAAAGCCCAGAACTCCTCCTCCTGCCTGTCTGTGGGTATGATGGGCCAATCACCTGCAATGACAGGGACTGCCTTTCAGACCTGCAGACAGAACCCGTTCAGTTTTCTAGTGCCATAGTAAGAGAAGGCTCTCTGAGAAGACTGCTTCTAACTCTTTGGTCCTCAGATAAGAAACCTTTTTTTGTTTTTTCCCCTCTGCCTTTTCTATCAACACTTAAATACTGTATTCTGCTGCTTTTTCTGTTTTTTTTAATCAGAAATTTTGAATTTTCACTTGGAATAGCACACCAAGGCCTGTTGATTAAAAGCTTAATTTGGATGTTTTGACAGAAACATATGCTGATATTGCAGTTTTTTTTCTTTGGGATTATGATTATCTGAGTTAATTGAGTAGGATTATAGCATTTAAAAAAAACATTCATTTAAATCACAAATAAGTACTATTTTGTATGTTAAACATTTCTAACATTAATTTTTTCATCAGTTTATGATTCATTTCTTGTTTAATACTGTTTAGGCTATATCCATTCATTTTGACAGAAACTAGTCCTTTTATTTACAAAATTAGGAGACATTTGTGCATGCATCTTGTGTTTTGAATAGAGTTATTGAAAATACTGCCATTTTCTCAGTGCAGTGTTCAGAATAGTATCCCTACAGAAACAGTCTTTAGATTGCTATTTTGGGGGAGAACAGTGGGATTTGTCCACCTTTTTTATGGGCTGACCATACAAACAGTATTTGTTATTGAGCTGGCTATTTTCTTGTCCCCTTACTTGATGGACTCAGATACAGTTCACCTCACCAATCACCTATCCTTTATGTGCCTAAAAAACATAGCATTAAATCAAGAAATATGCCTCAGTCTTCATCTTATGACTACAAGTAGCCTAGCTTTGGGCAGACTATCAGACCACTCACCTTCTTTTACCTCCAAGTTCTCTGGTGTGGTGTTAGCACCAGAACTGTGTGTGACATGAGGTTTCAGACATGTCTTCTTGGGCTATACCATTGCCTGGTTCAGGTACAGGAGAACCGAACTCTTTAGGTGCAGGAGAAGTCAGGGATATAGAATCTGTTGTCAGTGTTGATACTTCTCTCCTCACAGTATTCTCCTACTAGTGTAGTACACAAATAAAAGAGACAGATGACCCACCACATTGAAGGGCAATAGTCTCCAACTATGTTTCACCTGATTTGTTGGCTATGATTAGATCCATTATTCAGGCATTGATTACAGAAAGCAAAACTAGGTTTTGACTTATGCCAGTGCTCTCACCCCTGTTCAACCCCCCTAAGAACTTAATTTTGTAGTGGATCTGGAATCTGAGAATTCTGAAGTTTCAGAGTCTGATCAGTCTGTTTCTCTTAAAAAAACAGGTTCAGTATCCAAACCAAATGATCTGATGTCCTTTTCATTCATTCCTCAGTTGATGGGCTCAGTTCCAAGCCTTGGATCTGACACAGCTACTTTTACAAGATAATTGGATCCAAAACTCTTGAGTTCCTCCCTTTACCTATAATACCCCACCACCCTAACATACCTTAGATCTCCTTTACCACCATTCAGCTTCAGATGTGGATCCTGTCGCTGTAGAGTTTTGGATTTACATTTAGTCTTTTTCGTGAGTTATTGACTTTAATTTTTCTATTATATTTTTTCTAATTCTCTTACCTCCCAACCTTAACCTTTTTAACCAGTTTCTGCGCACCTTTTAGTTACCGTTAGCTACCTTTTTTGGTACCCCTTTAAAGCATCTTTGTTAGTACGCATTTCCTCTATGACTGCTCATTAGAGTACTCTCTACCATTGTTGATAGTTTCTTTCTCTTTATATCTCTCTATTTCCTTCTGTTTATTTTTTTCACCTTTACAAAAAACAAAAAAATTTTATTTATCTGTAGTGTCTTTAGGTAGTTGTCTTCTTAGATAATAATGCTGACAAACCTACTGGTTTTAAAAAGTGTGTTACCTGTAGGCATAAGCTTCTCAACTCAGATGCCCATGGAAAATGTGTTTATTGTTTAGGACCCACACACTTGGATGCAGATTGTGGATTTAACTCCAGAGCCATAACTGACCACAGAAATAAATCAGATGAGGCCTCCTTCCTTCTTCCTGTACTTCTTCATTTGCTGGGGCTCAAACCCCTGCCAAAAAACTGACAAGGGGAAGTCAGATTCAGCGGCCAAGGAAAAGGAGTTTCATAAGAGGTCCCTAGACCATTCTTCCTAGTCAGCTGCTTCATCAGAGCCTCCTTCTAAAATGCATAAAAAGTCAGATCCAACTACCTCGGATCGGACTTGTTCAAAACCTAGATCTCTTCAGATCTTTACTACTCCTGGAGGGATTTCCCCATAGGCATTCTAGGCCTCCATCCTCCACAGCATTTCTTAGATCTCCCAGAAGCTGATGTGGATAGGATGATGAGGAAATTTCTCAGGGCACAGATCTAGATGGGGGTACTCCAGCTCCAACTCCCACCAGATCCATGAGCAGTTCTTTGTTCACTTCCCCCTTGGTATCTCCTTCTCTGATCTGACCAACCATTTTAGAGCCCTCAGATCCAAGACCTCTGGGATTGTCCTCATCAGATCCAAAGATGGTCTGTTCTTCGACTCTGATTTCCCTGAGTTGCCCTGCTCCAAGCCTTTCAGAGCAGAAAGACTCTCAGAGCTGAAGTGGCAGCACCGATTTCAGGGAAGTTTGGATCGACTCTGAAGTTTTCAGAGCCATCTCTTCCCCCCAGGGCTTTGGTGCTGGGCAGCTCTGATCTGAACCTTTCCTCAGGCGGAGTGTTAGAGGGGTTACAGGAACTTGCGGCCCCTTTGCCATTGACTTCTGTGTTCCCTAACCATTCTGTCTTTGAGGTTGTGGGAAGGGATTTCTGTTTTTTTTTTAACACCTTTTTTGAATTATCACTTGTGACATAGGCATATTTACATTTATATAAAAGTAATCAAACTGTATTAACAAGTTAAAATTAACAAACGTTATGCTTCACATATATTGCTGTATTTCATATGGGAGGGCTTTCTCTTTGTCCAGAAAAAGGACATCCCTGTCTCCCCTTGTATCAGAACACTTTATGTCCTCCGGTTTTATGCTCTGAGCCTTGTCCATCCATTCCACTGGGACAGCCACCCTAGACTAAACTCCAGTCGGTCTGTCATGGCATCATCACCTCTTGTGATACCGCCTCAGAACACCCCACTGTGGAAGTCCCCATGAAGAGAACATGTAAGAGGAGACACCTAGATTCTCCTCAGGAATGTCTCATGAAGGACAACAATTTTGATGAGGGGTCCCCATTTCTCCACCTGAAGACATCTCCTTTGGAGATATCGTAGAGCTCCAGAAACAAAAAGATGGATGGTCCTTTGATAACCCCTCTCTGGAGAAATTGGTGCTTCTGGAGACTTTCGGGTCTGGCCCATCTACTTCTTGGGTGATCCCTCCTGGCCAACAAGCCCATAAATATTGTTTCTCAATGGGCATGGAAGGATCTGGATACTGCAAAGCCAATTCCAAAAAGACCAGACAAAATTCTAGCCACCCCCAAGGACCAAGATCACTGGAACAAGGGAGTTCTAGTTAATGCCATGGCTGTGGCAGCAGCCACTAAGAAAGAACTGGCAGAACAAAGTTTCTCTGTCTATTCCCCTAACAGAGAGCCCAGGGTTTACAATAGATTTGGTAAGCAAGTGTATGCTTCAATGACATTTACCCTCAGGTTGCTAAATTATTTAGCACATTTTATGAGGTTACAAAGAGATCTGACCAAAGAGCTTGCCAAATCTTTCTGGGTCCATGTCTGCTGAGGATGAAAATAGAATCTCCTCACAACTGGCCATCATCCAGTCTATTTCTAATGTGTCCATGAGGTTGATTTCCCATGAAGTGGAAGGTACCTCACTGGTGGTGGGTTCAGTCTTAGCCATTAGGAGACATGCCTGGATGCAACTATGTGATTTTGGAGATCCCTCTAAGTCTTCGTTCATCAATGCACCTTTTGGTGGATCTTCCTTGTTTGGCCCCAAAGTAAAGAACATGCTCTCCAGATGTGAGCAAGAGGGAAAAACCCTGTCTGCTGTAGGGGTATGTTTTTTCAACCCCTCAAAGACCTTTACCAAGAAATCGGTGAGGAGGTAGGAAAATATGGTTTTGAAAATCCCAGGGTCCTTTTCAAGACTCACATAGAGATAGTTCCCCAGAGGCAGAGGGGAGAACTCAAATGAAATATGCCACCCCCGAGGTAGAGGTGGCCCGCAGAATCATGGCTGCAGAGATTCCTTCCCAGATAATCCCTATCCTGAAGGGAGGCCTGACTGTTTCCCTCTGGAGGCAATCTGGGATGTTTGTCTCTGCACCAGAGAGCCTGTCTATCCATAATGAAAAATTCCTGGGTGCAGAGAATCATATCCAGAGTTTATACTATACCATTTTCCTAGCTCCCACAACCAGTGTGAAAAGGATCCCCAATGCTCCACCCAATCAGAGGGAATCAGTGACTCTAGAAATAAAAAAGCTGCTAGAAAAAGTCATCCAAGAGGTCCCCCCAGACCTCTCTAGGTGTGAAAAAGAAGGGAAGACCCTGTCTGCTGTAGGTGTACATTTTCCTACCTCTGAAAGGTCCTTATCTAGGAAACACTGAGGTGGCAGAAAAATGTGGTTCAAAAGTCCCAGAGTCCCTTTCAAGATCCATGTGGAGATAGCTCCGCTAGGAACGGGGGGGAACACCAATGGAAGACATCGTTCCCATGGCAGAAGTGGTCCACCTAACCAGGGATCTAGAGATACTTTCTCTGACAGATTCTATCAGCCCTCCTGAACAGAGGCCTGACTGTCCATCTCTTGAGGCAATCGGGGGTTACCTATCCCTGCTCCAGACAGCCTGGCTAGACATCTCAAAAGACTTATAGGTGTGAAGGATAATATCTAGAAGTTATGTTATACCCTTTCCCAGTACCATCCAATAGTTCAGAAGAAAATCCCCAATGTTCCACCAGTCAAAAAAAGAAAAAAATAGTCATCCAAGGGGTCCCCCAGATCAGAGAGAGTCTGGAACTTATTCAGGATTCTTTTTGGTGCCAAAAAAGACAGGGGACTTGAGACCATTTCTGGATCGCAGCAAATTAAATCAATCTGTTCAATATACAAAATTCTGTATGGTCACGGTTCAGTACATTCTGCTGTTTATGCACAAGGATGACTGGATGTGCTCAACAGATCAAGATGCACACTATCACATAAAATGAACAGGTATTCCAGATGATACCTACATTTTTGGTTTGTAGCCAGCCATTACCAATTCAGAGCACTGCACTTTGGTCTCACCACAGCCCCCAGGGTGTTCACCAAATGCATGGCAGTTGTGGCAGCTCACTGAGACTGCTGGGATTCTGAGTTTCCATATCTAAACAACTGGCTCCTGACCGCTCCAACCAGGCATCAGCTGATTCAAGCAATGGACCATTTACTCCAGCAGTGCTCCTGTCTGGGAATATCAGTCAATTACAAGAAATCTCAGCTCATACTGACTCAGAGTTTGGAATTCATCAGTGCTCACCTGGATACAACAACCAAAATAGCTTGTCTTCCTCTCTCTCAAATAGAAACCATTCAATTCCAAGTAAAAAAAAAATAATACAAAATTCTTCCCTTCCGGCATGCCTAATACTCCAAGCATGGGGACCCATGGCAGCTGCAATCACTTTGGTACCACTTGCCAGGTTCCATAAGAGAATACTCCAGTGGACACTCACCACTCAATGGTCTTTTGTCCAACACCCATTATCCATGACAGTCGAAATCACTCAGGAGAGCAAGAATTAACTTCTTTGGTGGACGCATTCCAATCAACTCCACAAAGACCATCCTTTTATTCTCCCTCAGCCCAAAACCATAGTGACCATGGATGCCTTCCAGCTTGGGTGGGGGCATTTCCTGGGGAGGACTGTCCAAGGCACATGGTCTCCTGAAGAGGCCAAAATGCATATCAATGTCCTGGAGATGAGATATGTCCTCCTAGCGTTGCAGGCCTTTCAAGACACTCACCCATTTGAGACAACTGTGATACAGACAGACAATCTGTCAGTAATGTGGTACATCAACAAACAGGGGGAACCAGATCTCACCCTCTTTGTCAAGAAGCTATGAGGGTATGGCAATGGCTGATCTCTTCCAATCATTTTCTGATAGCAATGCACATTAAAGAGAAATCCAAAGTGATTGCAGACAAGTTAACCAGGTCCATTCTGATGCCTCACTAGTGGTATCTCAATATCAACATGGTGGAAACAATGTTCTGCCAGTAGAGCCAAGCATGCTGTGATCCATTTCCATCTCCCCTCAACAACAAATGCAGGAAGATGTTTACCTTGATTCCTCCAATGGGGGAGTCACCAACAGATGCTCAACTTCATGCTTGGCCACCCCAGTTTTCTTTGTGTCAATCCCCTGTCACCCCTTATCCCAAAATTTCTACAGAAGGCATCACAATTGAAGAGCACAGTTATCACCATTGCCCATCACTGGCTTTGTCAGATTTGGTTTCCTTTCCTCTAGCTTCATCTTCTACATCTACCATGGATTCGGCACCCAGTTCCAGACCTTCTGTCTCATCAGACAGGTATGACTCACCCAGACTTAACAGGACTCAAGTTGACCACAGTGTCTCTCCAGTTCCATTGACTGCTGGACAACTCAGATTCTCCTCCTGTCCATCACATGTTGTTATCTTCCCATAAAGCTTCCACCGGAAATATTTATAAAAGTAAATGGAAAAGATTTGTTATTTGGGCCCTAAGAAAAACTTTGATCCCCTTTCAGCACTGATTTCAAATGCCCTTGACTTTTTGGCAATAATATTCAATGAAGGTGTTAGTTCCTCAGCTATCAGAGTACAAGTAGCAGCCTTTTCCAACTTTCATCTGGGAGTAAATAATTCTACTTTACCTTCTTCTAAGCTTTGCAAAGCCTTTCTAGGGGGATCCTTTTTACTTAGAACTCCTTTAAATGATCCCACCCCTCTTTGGGATTTAAATATCATACTTCAGGCCTTGACTCCACTCACCCCCATGAACATTTGGCTAAATTTGATCTAAAATTTGTGACATGGAAAACCGCCTTCATAGTTGTTATTACATCTGCTAGAAGAGTGTTGGAACTTCAAGCATTGTCCTCTAAGAACCTTTATTTAGTTTTTCACAAAGATAACATCTCTCTACTGACTAATCCTTCCTTTTTACCAATAGTGGTCTCTGAGTCCAGTATTAATCAGGTCATTAATCTTCCAGTATTCTTTCAAAATTTTTCAAACAAAGGCAAGTATTTGTTACACAGACAATTATGTTTTTACTTTTACATAACTTAATATCTAAGAAAGTCCAAACAATTGTTTTATTTTCTGATTAAAAACTTGACAAATCAGTATCTAAAGGTACTTTGGCCAAATGGATTGTATTACCTTTGTTTATCAAAAAGTGGACTTACCCTTGCCAAAACCACCCATAGCCCACTCCGTGGCAACTTCATCAGCCTTTTTGTCAAGAACTTCCTTGGATAATATTTATGCAGCTGCAACTTGGGCTAACCGTCATATCTTTATTGCTCATTACAAACTGGATCTTGTCTCTAGGGGAAGAGCAGCCTTTGGTTTGGCAGTGCTTTACAATATCCTTCCTTAGATTCCTCCTAAGATGTAGGTAGCTGGGGACTCTGTCCCAACAGTTGAGGAATGAATGAAATTGGACAATATCAGATTAAAAAGTTATGTACTCACCATAACATTCCATCTGTGTTGTCCATTTTCATTCTTCCTCAACTTCTCACCCACCTACCCCATCCTTTTTCTACTCCTGGAGTGATTAAAGTTTTGGAGGAACCTTTGTTCATTGTTTGAGCTCCAGCTTCCATTCTTTTATTATTTCTCACTGGTCTGTTAGTCTTATGGCAGCAAACAATATCTGAGGTATATTATGTTGGTGGGACATTAGGGGTAAAGGGAGGAGCTCAAGAGTCAAGAGTCTATGATCTGGAAGAAGTGGCCGAGTTGGATCCAAGGGTCAGATTCGAACCGAAGTGTTGAGGTACAATGAAAATGGATAACACAGATGGAACATTATGGTGAATACATAACTTTTTATCCTGGTCACTATCACATCAGCTAGATGAGTATCTGAACTCCAGGCTCGATCTTCTAAACGTCCTTACCTGCTTTTTCACAAAGACAGTGTGTCCTTGCAAAAAGGTCTATGTCACATAACTGAATGGCCACATTGAGATTCGAAAATGTTGCTGTTAAATTATTTGACATAGACCCCCTTGCAAACAAATCCATCTTTCTTGCCTAAGGTAGCTTCTGAGTCCAACATAAGCCAGGTCATTAATCTACAAGTTTTCTTTCCAAGCTTCAGAAGGAAGAGAGTATATATAGTCCACCTTTTGGATGCGCAGAGATAGCTTCGCTTTTATCTACATAGTACCAAAGATTCAAGAAAGCCAACCAGTTGTTTGTTTCCTTTTCTCCTAACAGATTGGGCAAACCAGTCTCCAAAGTTACAGTGGCCAAATGGTTAACTGAATGTATGTATCTCCTTTGTTTATGATAAAAAAATTTTATCCTTGCCTAAGCCTCCTAGAGCCCATTCCACAAGGTTTGTGACAATTTCTTCAGCCTTTTGGTCAAGGGCTTCCTTAGATGAAATTTATGCAGCTATTACTTGGACTAATTCTCACATTTTTATTGCTCATTACAAATTAGATTATATTTCCAGGAACAGAGCAGCCTTTCACTCTGCAGTACTCCGGAATATCCTTCCATGAGGGCCACCCAAGGTTCGGGTAGCTGGGGACTCTGTCCCATCAGTTGAAGAAGGAATGAAAACGATATTTTCAGATAAAAAAGTTATGTACTCACCGTAACATTCCATCTGTGTAGTCCATTTTCATTCTTCCTTAACGTCCCACCCTCCTGCCACCATCCTATGCTTCTGGTAAGATCTAGGAGTTGTACGGGAACCTCTGTCCCTTGTTTGAACTCCAGCTTCTTTTTTCCTTTTTCCCTTTGTTCATTTTTGTAATAGATTTGTTTGTTTATATCCAGGGGTAGCAAACTCAATTTGAGGTATGTTAGGTTGGTGGGGCGTTATGGTTAAAGAGAGGAGCTTGAGAGCTTTGGACCTGATGATTTGGTAAGTGGCTGAGTTGGATCCGAGTCTAGGCTCCAAACCCAATAGCTGAGGAAGAATGAAAATGGACAGCACAAATATAACGTTATGGTGAGTACATAACTTTTTTTTTCCATATTCTGACTAGCTTTAGGAATGTATTCTTTTGATAGCAATCATTGGCTGTCCATGACATCTGAAGGTATATGATCTTCTTGCGGACAAGGCCTTGAATGTGGCCACCTACCCTGCATTGATCACTGTGTTGGAGGATATTTTTAAATAAGCTTGCAATTCTCCTATGCTGAATGATTCCCTGCCTAATAATGACTATGTCTTATCCAAACCCAGTCCCTTCAAAAATTCTAAGCAACTGGCAGGAATCTCAGAGGAAAGAAGCTGGCACAGGCCAGCAGGGTAGTCTTTAAAGTGTTATCTACCAGTGTATTTGTGGAAGTTTATGATCATGTGTATGCATAGTTTAGAAGAGTTTGCTGCATAGTTAGATGTTGAGCAAATTTTTATGGGAAAATATTGTTTCCGATATTTCTTAAGTGTCTATATATGATTGTTTTGGAGAGGACCGACATTCTTTCTAGAAATGCAGTGACATTGTTTCTGATAGGGAGGTATGCTTGGTTACTTAAGCCAGAACTTTCTAATGAATTTAAAACATTAGATTTTGAATGCTTCACTTGATTTTAATTGTGTGTTTGGTACAGCAGCTAATCAGATCCCTAAACACTGGGATGAGAAAGGTAAACTAATGCAAGGGGAGTCAATTTATTCCCAAGTTTCCCTCCAATTAGCACGATAATTTTAAGTGGTCTATTAGGAGTCCCAGCCATGCAAAAAAACAAGGTATCTTTCCCTAAAAGAATATCTCCCCTTGCAATTTTTGCCAAGGAATGTCACCCGTCATTTTCAAGTTCTTCTCTGGGTACCCAACTCGACAGTTAGCTTTCAATAAGATGTTTCTGACAGATGGGTGCTGTACTTCATTGGTAGAAGTTAGAAGTAGAAGGGAAGCCTGTCTCCATCCTCGGGAGTTCCCCCATACCTCTCAAGCCAGACTTTGTTATTCCTCTATTCTGGCAAATGTTGGACTAAAGTGTCATAGAACCATTCACTCCTACAGACAGAATGAGTGTCTTTTTACTTTAGAATCTTAGTAGCTCAAAAATGAAAGGTGTTGGGAAGACAGGGTTGGACATATCCCTTCTAAATTCTTTGTCAAGGTCCACAAGTTCAAGATTCTTACCATGCAGACAGTGTTTTCTCTCCTGCTGGACCACAGCTTAATGATGACCCTAGACCTGAAGGATGTGTGTCATTGGGTCTACTTCAAACTTGTAGATTAATGACCTGGTGTTCCAGGATGTTGGTGTTCTGCGGTTGCTGGCCTTTTTGTCTCGGCTAACTGAAAGTTGAGTAAGTGAACTTTCGGTCTACTGAAGTAGACCCGTGTCATCATATATCTATTGTTCATCATTTCAGGAGATATCTGAGATTTATTGTGTCAGGTTCACAGTACTATGCATTGCCCTTTGGGCTATTCATGGAGCCTTGAGTGTTTAACAAATGAATTTCTGTGGTAGTGACTCACTTTTGGACTCTTGGCATTCAGCTTTTTCCTTACTTGGACAACGTGTTGATTTGAGCGGGGTCTTATCTGGGTGTCCAAAATTTCTAGAAAAGGTCTCAGCCTTAGTCTTCCAGCTAGGGTTTAAGTTGAACTTTCCAAAGTAATACCTGACACCTTCACAAAGACTCATCTTCCTGGGGTGCTTTATCAACTCTGACAAAAGAATGGGCTTTCTTCCTGAAAACAATGTCCTGTCTTACCAGATAGTGTTTCAGGAACTCTCCAGGAGAAGATTCACCTCAGCAAGGGGATTCCTAAAAATTCTACAACTTATATTGTCCATGATTCTTATGATACCACTGACCCATCCCCACATGTGAAATATTCAATGGTATGTCCAGAATTGTTGAACCCAGCACCAACATTCTCTCGAATCTCAGTTATTGGTGCTGCCCATCATCAGGTTACAGTGGTGGAGACCACAACTGAGTATCAGTCTAAGGCTTCCCTTCTTCCCTCCTGTTCTGATACAGTCTGTACATCTGACTTTGCCTGGGGAGCTGCCTCAATGGGAGTGCAAGTGCAGGTCACATGGGGTCTTAAGGATGCATGGAAGCACATTAATACCAAGGAAATGGTGACAGTGTTCCACACCATGAAAGTCTTTCACCATCTATGGACTGTGGGTCATCACCTGGTGGTTACAGACAAGAGTACAGTAACATGGTACCTCAACACACTCGGGGGTTCAGGGTCATAACCTCAATGCTGGTTGGCAACACATACACACACACATATATATATATATATATATATATATATATATATATATATATATATGGGATCTGTACAGATCTCCGAATGCACTTTACACCGAAGCAGAAATCACTGAGCATACTTAACCAAAAGTGCTTTTCACCAAAGCAGCACTTTCGGATAAGTATGCTCGTTGTGCCGGTCATACTAAGGTGCGGATAAGGGAAAATTCCTTCTATTAATTCTATTCCTCGGAGTGAGAATATTAAAGTAGGGGTGTGTGGGGGTGTGCAGGGCGGCTTGCCCCCCTGCATTGAAGTAGGTTTAATGTTGTTTTTTTTTAACATACTTTACCGTAAGCGCTTTTTTTGGTGAAACCGCTTTCGGTAAAGTATGTTCGGTGATAATGGATTCAGACTTTTGATCTTTCGATCAAAAGTCCTAGATCTATACATATATATATATATATATATATATATATATATATATATATATATAGATGGATATATATATATATATATATATATATATATATATATATATATATATATATATAGAGATAGACTGCGGTGGTGGTGCTGCAGTAAGACGTCCTGTTCGATTCTCAGCTAGAGCGTCTTCTGTGTGAAGACATGCATGAATGGGTGTATCTTCGTCGAAGGTTGTGCATCAGGGCCAGCAACTCGGCATGTAAAAATCTACTGCCAATCATTAGCGGACCGGAGTTCTGCAGTGGTGAACCCTAACCGAGAAAAGCCGAAAGACACAAAAAATATAGATATATATATATATATATATATATATATATATACACACACACACACACACACACACATATATATATATATATATATATATATATATATATATATATATATACAGAGAGAGAGAGAGGGAGCATGCAACATGTTGACTTTGAAAACGGTATCTGTGCCTTTAAATGTGTCCTGAGAATAAGGAGTTCCTCTTCCTACAGTGTTACGCAGGAAAACTATTTATTAGTCCATATATATGTATATAGTGTGTCACACTGATGTTTTTAGCAAGAAAGAGGTAGAGCACAGCTCAATACAACCATCCAGTATAATAATTGTGAGACAGAAAGATAGTAACACTCATACAGAAGTTTGGAATTAAACCCAGGATAAAGGCATTACTCTAAAAGATACAAATGGGGCTAGAATTTGGTTGTGGTTAGACAATAAAAATGATCCTGTCTGCTATCATAAACTTACCATAATGACAGAGCAATAGAAACCCAAAACTGTTGCAGAAATAAGCATAAGAACTAAAGATGAACTGATAGGAAACACTAAATTAAAAAAAAAAAACAATATAAGACAGAAGTCTGCACAGGGACAAGGAATGCTACCACTAAAACAGAAACAAAAGAGATTGGATAATTGAGTGAGAACTGTCAGAAAAAAGAATTTACAATAAATACTAATAAGAAAATGCAGAGGTCTTGAACCGACTTCTGCTAGTATGAAGTAGAAAATACAAATGAAGGTAGTCTACAAGCAACATGTAATAGGATTCTCTTCTGAGATAGCCTTTGCAGAGGCAGACAACACAGAGAAGGAAAAGAAAATCAGAAGGTTGTGGCTACTCACACTAGGATAGAGGGAGAATTACCTAAAGATAAAAAGAGAATTCAGGAGGCTTCTGCAGATAGCAGAGATAAAAAAGAGGGCAACTTTTGTCTGGAACTACACATTACAAGTGGAAATGTAGAAGATGCTGCAGTGCAACTGTTGTTGAGGGATGAAGAAACACTTTACATCAAGGCAAGTTACTAAAGCAGTTAGTAGACTTACAGGTAGGCCATGTAAGTTTTAAAAATGGGCACCAAGAAAATAATCCTTTCAGGACAAGAGAGGACATAAATTTTTTTCAGGAAGATACAGAAAAAGATGTTCCCATTACTTCTAACACAAATTTTGAGTTAAAGGATGATCTGAAGGAATATATTGACTCAAATAACAAACAACTTGAAAAAAATAGAAGTTGTTTTAACTATCTGATGTTAAGTTGTCAATCTCGCCTTCATTCTTGCTGGATGGGTTCGGAGCCGATCCTCGGCTCCGACTCAGCACTTGCTAAGCTCGAGAGTCACTTTTACTAGCTCGAGGCAGCCCCGTATCCCATGATGCAAGGCGGTAATTACCCAGATCTCGCTTTGCGCCGCTAATGAGGTCATCCTTTTTACCAGCTCCTGGTAAGTGATATTTTTCTTGCTATTTGTCAGGTTTTAGGTGTCTCAAAACCCTAAATTTTAGTCCTTTAGTCTTTATATCCTTCAGTGTACTTTATTCACTTAGCTCCATACCCATTTTCCCTTAGTTCTCTTAGTTTCAGTTTTCCGGGCCTTAGGTCTTTCCCACCCTCACAGTTCCTGTCAGGATTTCCCTCAGGTGTGTGTGTGTTGTGTCACTGTAATATAATAGCTAATTTTGTTAGTTATTAATAGTATTTTAGTTGTTAGTGTCTTTGTTTGGACTGATTGGTGTGTGTGAGTGTTTTAGGACCGAGACATGTCCAAAGATACTAGGGTCTCAGGTTTCAAGAAGTGTGACTCGTGCTGTCAGAAGATGTCTCTGACAGATGGTCACACTTCTTGTATTTATTGCCTGGGACCCCTACACCTGCAGGAACGTAGAAATAAGTTGATCCTCAGGGGTCTTCTTAAACCAGAGAGCTCCCCAGCTAAGGTCGGTTCCGGGAAGCCCTCTAAGCCTCCCAAGACCCAGGCTTCGGTGTCCAAGTCTCTGGTCTTGGTTCCGACTCCGCCGGAGTCGACATCGGCTCCGTCCGGAGCCGATCCTTCCTTGTTGGAAGCTTCTGTGCCGGCGCCGATCGGCGCCGATACCCTGGCTTCGGCACGTGTGTCGGCTCCGTCTGGAGCCGACACCCTAGCATCGAAGCATGTCTCGCCCGGCTGGAGCCGAGATATCTTTTGTCTCTCGAGCCGACAAGTTGTCGGCTCCACCTGGAGCCGAACGTTCTTCGGCTCCGATGGCTCCGTCTAAGAAGAGGTCTAGATCTCCTTCTTTGGAATCTATACACTCGGCTCCAGCCTCTCCCTTGCTTTCAGAGCGGAGCCATCGGAGCCGATCATCGAGGTCTTCCAGGCTCTCAGACCACGACTTAGAGAGAGTGGTAAGTAGGCTATTAAAGTCACAGGCACTAGCCCAGATGCTCCATAGCCCATCTCATCAGACGTCAGCTATTCTACACCCCCCTGAAATTCCTCCTTCGACTCTCCTACAGAGTTCGGAGCTGGAGATTATTGGTACCGTGACTGTTGCTGCTTCGGAGCCGATACCACACCTTTCGGCTCCGTCATCCTCGACTCCTATCTCCTCCTTGAGACCTTCCTTGAAGTATCCGGGCGTCGGGCTTCCCTGGTCGGTTCCGAGGGGGCGAGTGGCATCGGACCCTTGTCCGACCCCGTTCTCCCTCTCGGGGCTTCGGCCTTGGTGAGCTCGGCCCCGACATCTGCTTCGGAGCCTTCCCTTTCGGTGGGACCAGGGATCCCTGTTTCTTTGAAGCGGGATCTCTCGGCCCTCCCCGGAAGGGGAGCCTTCGAGGTGATGAGGAGTGTGCTAGCCCCAGAGCTTAGCCAGCAGTCGGTTCCTTTAGCTCCTCCCTCTGCGGTGCCTGTAGATGCCTCTTCCCGCTCTCTTGCTCTCGGACCCAGAGATCCATCGCCCCAGGTTTCCCCATTGGGAAGGACTTCTTCTTCCGAGGTTTCTCCTGATCCTTCAGGTGAACCCCCACGTAAGAGGACCTGCAAGAGGAAGCATTTAGACTCCCCTGAGTCTACAACATCAGATACCGATTTAGATGAGTCGGAGGGGTCCCCAAGATCTCCCTCTGAGGATGTCTCCTTTTCAGACATCCTTGAACTCCTGAAACAGAGGAGGAACTAGCCCTCCATTAATCCCTCCGAGGATGAATCGGTATACCTGGAGGCTTTTGGATCTCGACCCTCCACCTCCTGGGTGTCTCTGCCTTTCGACCCCCTTATGGAAATCATAGCTCGAAAGGCATGGGCATCTCCTGATTCGGTGGAACCAGTCCCCAGGAGACCTTCAAAGTTTATCACGGCCCCCGCTGAAAAGCAGTTTCTTACTAAGGGTGTCCCAGTTGATGCCATGGTGGTGGCGGCCGCCACCAAGAAGGAACTTGCAGATCCTTCCATGCCAGTCCATCCTCCTAACAAGGAGTCTAGGACCATGGACAGGTATGGCAAGCGGATGTTTTCCTCGGCGACCTTTGCTATGCGTTCGCTGAATTATTTGTGTCACTTCACCAGACTTCAGAGAGACATCCTCAAAGAACTAGGGGAAGTAGTACAGGATCCGTCAGCAGCAGGGGCTCAAGAAAAGATCACCTCTCAGCTGGGAATCCTAAATTCCATAACCAACTCCTCCATGTGGCTCATTTCTTATGCAGCCGATGGGGCGAGTAGAGCTGCAGGCACAGGAGTGGCCCTCAGACGTCAGTCCTGGATGCGGCTCTGTAATTTTGCAGACCCCTTTAAGGCATCCTTCACAAACTCTCCCTTTGATGTGACAACGTTGTTTGGCCCTCAGGTGAAGGACACTTTGACCAGGTGTGAGCAGGACGGCAAGACTCTTTCTGCCGTAGGAGTCTGTTTCTCTGCTCCTTCTAGCCTTACCCCAAAGGTCAGAAGGGAGGGAAAATGTGGTTCCGGAAATCACAAGGAGTCACGCCTGATGCACATGATCAGTTTACCCCCAGAGGCAGAGGGGGTAATAATAACAGACGCCGCCCAAGGGGCAGAGGGGGTCCGCAGAACCAGGGCTCCAGAGAGCCTCTCTCTGACAAGCCCTTCCAGCATCCCTGAGGTGTTGCCCGACTGCCCACCCTTGGAGGCAGTCGGGGGAAGATTGTCGCTGTACCCAGAAGCCTGGCTTTCCCTCTCTCAAGACAAATGGGTACAGTCGATCATATCCGAGGGTTACAAGATTCCTTTAGAGGAAAGCCCCTTCCCTCAAAGAGGTTCCCTTCCAGACGTACCACCCGGTCTAAGGGAAATTGCAAAATTAGAGGTGTCAAAGCTTCTAAAGAAAAGGGCCATCCAGCCAGTACCAAAAGATCATTTAGAGTCCGGAATCTACTCAAGGTTCTTTTTGGTCCCCAAAAAGACGGGAGACTGGAGACCAATATTAGACCTCAGCAGGCTCAACAAGTCTGTCAAAAAGACAAGATTTTGGATGGTCACACTTCAATCGATTTTGCCCTTTCTGGGCAAAGACAACTGGATGTGCTCCATAGACCTTCAGGATGCGTACTATCATATAAAGATTCACAGACACTCCAGAAGTTTTCTCCACTTTCGGCTGGGGACCAGTCATTTTCAATTCAGAGCCTTGCCCTTTGGCCTCACTACAGCCCCCAGAGTGTTCACCAAATGCATGGCAGTGGTCACGGCTCACCTGAGACGTCAAGGATTCCAGGTGTTTCCGTATCTCGACAACTGGCTCCTCTCAGCCACCACCAGGCATCAACTTCTCCAAGCCAGAGATTACACTCTATGTCTCTGCGGTCACTTAGGAATTTCAGTCAACTTCAAAAAGTCTTCCTTGTCGCCCCGCCAATCTATTACCTTTATAGGTGCAAATCTAGACACTACGCGGATGTCAGCAAACCTAACAAGCCAGAGAATCCTAGATATCCAAAACCACGTACGGATCATCCTATCCAGAAAAAGGGCACAAGCCAGGTTGGTCCTGAAAGTGTTGGGCCTCATGGCAGCTGCCATAACACTTCTTCCTCTGGCCCGCTTTTACATGCGTCTCCTACAGTGGATGTTATTCACCCAATGGTCCTTCCAGCAGCTTCCCATGCGTCACAAGATTCTGGTGACACAAACCTGCAAGAACCATCTATCCTGGTGGATTTCCTCTCCTCTAGTTCATCAGGGCAGACCATTTGTTCCCCCAGCCCCAGTAGCCACGGTCACTTTGGATGCCTCCCTGATCGGGTGGGGGGGGCATTATCAGGGCAGGATGGTTCATGGCACGTGGCAACCGTTCGAATACCACCTGCACATAAATGTCCTAGAGATGAGAGCAGTGCTTTTAACGTTGCAAGCCCTCAACGACTTTCTTCCCTTAGGGACTATTGCAGTTCACACGGACAACATGTCCGTCGTGTGGTACATCAACAAGCAGGGCGGAACCAAGTCCTAGCCCTTGTGTCGAGAAGCTCTCAGACTTTGGCAATGGGCGATCTCCTCTCATCAGTTTCTGGTAGCAATGCATATCCCCGGGAAAACCAACATAATAGCGGACAGATTGAGCAGAGCTATTCTCATGCCTCACGAGTGGTCTCTCAAGCAATCCATTGTGGAGGAGATTTTTCAGAAGTGGGGCCACCCATGCTGCGATCTTTTTGCTACACCCCAAAACAGCAAATGCCCAGACTTCTTCTCTCTCTTCCCACTTCCAGGCCATCCCCCCAGAGACGCTCTTACCCAAGATTGGCCCCGGGGACTCCTTTATGCCTTTCCTCCCTTTCCTTTGATACCACAAGTACTCCAGAAAGCTACCATCTTGAGAGCCAAAATGATTCTCATTGCCCCTTATTGGCCTCGACAAATTTGGTTCCCGTTCCTTCATCGCCATCTTTTGGTGCAGCCTTGGCATCTGGACCCAGTTCCATATCTTCTGACCCACCAGTCGGGTCAACTGCACCGGTCCGTTCCTTCCCTCAAACTCACAGCTTGGTTGCTCCACTTCCTTCCTTAGCCAGGCTTCCTATGATCTCTAACCCCGTTAGAGATATCATAGTAGCTTCTCTTAAGTCCTCTACCAGCAGGATTTATGCTAGCAAGTGGAAACGCTTCTCTTTTTGGGCAAGATCTAAGAACATAGACCCCTTTACTGCCCCTATTCAGTCGGTCTTGGATTTCCTTGCGGAAATTTTTCACTCAGGTTCTTCGTCTTCCACAGTCAAAGTTCAGTTGGCTGCAATCTCGAACTTCCATGTCGGGTTTGCAGACCACAACTTTATGTCCCACAAACTTTGTAAAGCTTTTCTCAAAGGAGTGTTCCTTCTTAAACCCCCTGTTAGAGATCCTCCACCACAGTGGGACTTAAATCTAGTGCTGACATCCTTGATACTTCCCCCTTTCGAACCGGCTGCGTCATGTTCATTAAAGTTTCTTTCTTGGAAGACACTCTTTCTAGTCGCTATTACCTCGGCTAGAAGAGTGTCTGAACTTCATGCCCTCTGTGTTCGTCCCCCTTATTTGGTCTTCCACAAAGACAGAGTATCCTTGAGAACCAATCCATCCTTTTTGCCCAAGGTTGCTTCTAAGACAAATTTAAACCAATCCATTGATCTCCCTGTATTTTTTCCAAATTATTCTAACAGGGCGGAACAAAAATTGCATTACCTAGATGTTCATCGCCAACTTAGATATTACTTGGACAGAACAAAGCAATTTAGAAAGTCCGATCAGCTCTTCCTGTCTTATGCTGAAAATAAAAAAGGTCTCCCTGTTTCTAAAGTGACCTTATCCAGATGGCTATCTTCCACCATTTCTGACATTTATCAGCTTAGGGGAAGACAGCTGAACTCAAAACCTAAAGCTCATTCCACAAGAGGTCTAGCCACTTCTACAGCTTTTCAGGCTAGACTACCCTTAGATACTATTTGTGCAGCAGCCACTTGGGCCACTCCTCATACCTTCATTTCTCATTACAAATTGGATTTGGCCTCCAGGGACAGAGCAAGCTTTGGTTCCACTGTTCTCAAGAGTCTGTTCCATTGAGCCCCCCAGGATAGAGGTGCTAGGGACGCGGTCCCATCCAGCAAGAATGAAGGCGAGATTGACAACTTAACATTTAGAAGTTATGTACCTACCATAATGTTCCATGTTAGTTGTCTTCTCTCGCCTTCTTTCTTGCGTCCCTCCCTCCTGTCCCCCTAGCCTGGACAGACCTTGATCTCCACTTTTCTCTGGAAGATTCTTCTTCCTTGGACACCAGATAGTTCTTGTCCTTGATTACCTGGTTTCCATTACAGCCTTTTTAGGTTAGTTGTTTCTCTTTCCTTAGTGGAAAGTTTTTATAGGCAGTTTTCCTCTAGATACCAAACGAGATCTGGGTAATTACCGCCTTGCATCATGGGATATGGGGCTGCCTCGAGCTGGTAAAAGTGACTCTCAAGCTTAGCAGTGCGAGTGGAGCCGAGGACCGGCTCCGAACCCATCCAGCAAGAAAGAAGGCGAGAGAAGACAACTAACATGGAACGTTATGGTAGGTACATAACTTCTAATTCAGATGAACTGTTAAAACTGCAAAAATCAGAGTTTGAAATGAAGAAAAGGCTAGGTGAGTATGAGGTGTCTCAAGAAGAGCTGTTTCAAGGACTTCCAAGATGGCTGCACATTGAGTAACAGCTTATTTCTAGCTCTCCAAGAGTGAAAACAGAAAGTCAGAAGAGAAAGCCAATGGACTTTATAGATCATAGTATAAAGTGTGTGCTATATCTTTAAGAAGCATACGAGGCTGTATGTGCATGTATATAACCCGCACACATCCAAACCCCTAGGGCCATTTTGAAGGAACAGCCAGAGAGTGAACATGCATGACCACAGTTGCTAATTGTATATAAGTTACTTAAGCTAAAGTCAATAGCTAACAGTAGTAATGTGTTTGTATGAAATAAAGCTGTTTGAACAGAACCCACAAAGACTCATTATTCATGTCCCAGATATGAAAGCGACATGGTGCCAGAACCGGGATCAAAGAGAGAAGAATATTTGGAGCCATGAGGTACAATGACAACAGTGAAGGTAAAACTGAGTGAAAAGTGCACAAACATAGCCAGAAAGAATCAAAGGTAATGAGAAATAACACAAAATATGTATTCAATATGAAAGACAATAAAGGGGCATTACAAGGGCACAAACCACATTATCAGGCAAGCGGAAGGTACAAAAGTTTGTTGACTAAAGAAAATGTTTAAGATAAAAGTGCTCAATGAAACAATTAACTGTAAAGCAGAACGAATATGTTTAAAGCAAAAAACGAGCATGTTTAAAGCAGAACGAGTGTGTTCAAGGCAAAGTTGGGCATGTTTACAGTAAAATGAACATGAGAAAAGTATATTGGGCATAAAAAAGTTTAAATGAGGAAAATGAACATAAGAAAAGAAAAAGGGGCACATTAAGCAAAATAAAGCAAGGTGACTATGTGTTTTGGCAAAGTGCTGTATTTGGGCAT
The DNA here is from genome assembly GCF_019279795.1 of Protopterus annectens. NCBI lineage: Eukaryota > Metazoa > Chordata > Ceratodontiformes > Protopteridae > Protopterus > Protopterus annectens. Next base: position 439,275,056 of record NC_056744.1, on the reverse strand, counting down.
AACTACAACTTTGTATTGTATCAAGGGTATAACTAGAGTTATTCGAAGTATCTCAAAGTGCATAAAAGTACTTACAGTTTGTGCTTATTACTGTGCATGTATTTTAAAGAGCTTACTGTGTGCAAAGTGCAAGTATTTTATGTAATACAATCAAAGTATAGCCATTTCGAAAAATGTCTTGTGCTGAGTGTTTGCAGCTTTTTTAACTGACTTGAGAAACAGAGCTAAAACGTGTCAGTTTAGTGATTTAAAAGATGAGCTGAGAAAGCACAGGCTTGTATGTGGTATTAACAGTTCTGCTGTGGGAAAGACTTTACTTTATGACAGTGATTTAATGTTGAGCAAAGCCATAGAGATTTGTCAAATCCATGAGATGACAGAAAAACACACAAGTATGCTTGCGAGTGACAAGAGCATGGTTTCAGATTACTCCAGAGCACATGTAGATAGTATGCAACACATGCTAAACAAGAGCTGGCCAAAGCATGTGGCAGCTACAGGGTTTCCAAAGAAGCCACAAGGTTTTCTAGAAAGTTCCAAGAAAGGTGCAAGCTCCAGCACCAGCTCAGTGCAATATAAGCATGAAACAACAAAACCAAAATCTATCTTTGTTGTTAACGGTCACAATCGTGATGCGAATCATGAGTCTAAAAGACAGAGGTGCTTAGTGTAAAAAAATGGAACCATTTCCAAAAGTTTTGAAAATCAAGTAGGCCTCACACAGTTGTAAAGAAAGGCTGCACAAAGAAGCAAGTTGATCAAGTAGCGCCAAAGCAGTCAGCTTTCTATGTACAGTAGATGGTGTATCAGTGCTTGGTGAAAGAGTTGATGCAGTAAACTTAGCAACAAAAAGTTAAGTATTTTGTACTGTCTGGATTAATAGAAGATCCACAGAGCTCAAAGTAGACACTGATTCAAAGTGTAATGTTATATCAGCAGGCAAATTTGCTAGAGTGAGAACTAACGAACAACTCAATGTAACCAGTAGTGCGAGACTTGTTGTTTATGGAAGTGAAGAGATTCAAACTGAAGGTTCAGTGATACTTTCACATTATTTGGCTGAGAACTGTTACAACTTATTATTCTATGCAGTCTGAAGGCCAGTGCAATCTTTATTGGGTCTCAATAATAGTTTAAGGATGAATCTGCTTTCTTTTGCAAAAGAAGTTCATCACATAAGTACATTTCCGAGTTCTAATTTTTCGGAAGCCATTTTCCCAGAGTATGCTGATGTTTTTGATGACAAGTTAGGCAAACTTCCAGTTGTGTATTCCATGAAGTTAGATGCAGAAGTCACTCTAGTAGTCAGACCAGCAAGAAGAGTCCCGATAGCTATGCAAGATAAAGTTAAAGCTCAGCTGGATAAAATGGTGCAGCAAGGTGTGATTTGTTCAGTCACAGAACCGACTGAATGGGTGTCGTCCATGGTAGCCACTCACAAAAAAGGCTCAGATGAAATCAGAATATGCATTTATTTATTTATTTATTTTACATTTGTTTACTGACTGGGACAGTGCCTATTTTCAGTGGAGGCCCAGGGAGAAAAGCTCCAGCCTAAGCTTACATACAAAAATGAGTGTTAGCACATTTACAGGATAAAAATGTAAAAACAAAAATATATACATAGTACCAAATAGAACAAGACTTTAACTTTGGTTGAACTTGTATATGTGGAGGAACATAACATTAGTTAGGAAATTAAGTAGGGAGAATCACTTAGGCAAAGTAGTCCATAGTTAGTAATAATTCCATGGTGAGAGTTGCAGCAAGAAATGTAACTAGTTATAGAGAAGTAATGTTGTTAGAAGGGATATGTTAATAGAGTTACTATGTACAGCCAAACTGTATAAGTAATGCTAAGTTAATAATTAACCTGGAGTGTTACATGTGCAAAGCCAGGATTCAAATAAGTGTCTTTTGAGAGATATTTTGAAATGATTAAGATTGCTTATGGATCTAATATTATGTGGAAGGGTATTCCAATTTTAGCACAAAGTTAGAGTAAAGAGAGTTGCCAGCTGTATTGGATACTTTGGTTACTTACAGAATGTCTTTGTTAGATGATCGAAGACTACAAATGTTAGAGTAGGGTTGTAGAAGATTTTTTAGGGAAGGTACGTTGTCAGAATTATGCATTATTTTGTGAGTCATTATTAATTGGTTATAGTTCATAACGTGAGGTAGTTCCAACAAAGAAAGATTTTTAGGCATTGACAGTGATGGCTTGAATGTGTGGAATCTGTTGCAAATTTGGCTGTTTAAAAAAATGGTAGAGTTGGAAGGCAGAGCACACAGAGAAAACCTGAGATTTCCTGCTATACCACAGAAATTAGAAGAAACAGACTATATTAATTGTATGAAACCACAAATAAGCAAACTGAACTGGTATTCCACAACAGGATTTGTTAATTGAAAGGACACATTGAGTGTTTGCTCCAAACCGGGCCATGAGAAAGCAGCCAAGACCTATATTACCCAAGATGAAATCATGCCAGCAGAAATAGTTGATCCTGACAAAACTGTGGAAAAGGGAAAAGTATGAAAAATTGGAGGCAGCAGAGTGTTTGTGGAAAATGATTATTCACTGTACACCAGAAAAAATAGAAGCAAATGTATCCTAGCAATCAGTGAATGTCAAGAGGCAGGTGTGATATTCAGGCCTCTGTACCCAAGTGTCTTCAGAATATTTTTTTTTCCTGGAGGATCAAAGATGTTTTTTGATGCAAAACAACGTAAAGAGGAAATAAAGAAGTTTATCTGACAAAAAGTGAGCCAGCCAACAGAGGGGGACTCTGCTTCTCATTCTTCTGATAATAAAGCTCCAGTGTTCCACAGGAAAATGCTTGAGAGACAGAAAAAAGCACAGGATTGAAGAGAAGTATCAGAAGTACCTTAGACTTAAACAACCAAAGTCTGCTATTGGGAGGTGAAGATGAACAGGATGAAGAACAGCAACACTGAAATTGGCGAGTGCACTATAAAGCATCAGTCACATTTGTGAAGTATTCCTTTGCAAGAAAGGGTGGCTGAGAAAGAATGGACTTTTGCTGACTTTGGTAAACCTGTGCGTGGACTGTAAAGCATATCCCCCACTTTATGTCATTAACATTTAGAAGGATATTAAACAGGAAAACAAATAACTGTAATTAAAACAATTTTTATTCTTATTAGTATTTGTATACTAGATTTCATGATGTAAATTGCATTTTATGTTGTAAAGCAGATTTGTATAGTGTGTATCAGGGGCATTTTAAATGTGTGTGTGTGGGAGGCTCTTTTCAGTGTCTGTTGTACGTGTTAAAGATATTAAAGTAAAAAAGTACTTTTTTAGTTGTTAATAGTATAGGCTATACAGTATAACAAGATCAAATGCTGGGCAGAAGCAAGATTAAGTTATTGTACCATGATCTTGGGCTTCTGCGGTAAGAATGTGGTATAAAAGTGCACTGATTATACATGTAGAATTAACATAATTTCTAATCTGATGTTGCAAAACTTCATTCAATCTTGACTGATGGGTTTGGTTCTGACCTCTTAGAACCAACTCAGCCATTATACATAGCTCGCGCCAGCCAAAAACTCTTGAGCTAAGACTCTACCTACAACGCCTCTCTTCCCAGATCTTGTTTGCTGCATAGAAAATTGGATGCGTCAGCCAATCCTCAGCTAAGTGCTTTAGATTTTATGTTTCATTGTCTTTCTAAAAATATTTAATTAAAACTCTTATTGGATAGTTTCACAACCTTGTTTTTGAGTGAGTGACTATTTTTCCGACTATTTCAACCCACCCCTTTTTACCTTTCGGTAACGCTTATTACCATTGTTGGTAACAGGCCTTCTCCCTTTCTTTATTACTGTTGGTGGTCTCACATACCATTGTTGGTATCCTTTTTCCCCTTTTCTCCCTTTACCCATTTGAGTTTTTTTCTCTATACCATTCTTGGTATATCTGTAAAAAAAAAAAAAACAACAACAATTCCTTTCCTTCCTGCCTCGTGTGTGTGTATCTCTGACCCAATTATTTTTTTGGATATGGCAGAGAAACAAAAGGGGACATCCAGATTCAAGCAGTGTCAGGACTGTGATAGAAAGATGCCCAATTCTGCTGGGCATCTTTCTTGTGTGTACTGCTTGGGTGCCCCTCATTTGGACATAACTTGTACAATTTGTCAGGGCTTTAGCATCTGTACTTTAGCAGAGAGGTGCAATAGGCTTATCTTAAAAGGCTTATTGAAATGTCCTTTTACTGAAGCCAGAGACTTCAAAATTTCCTAAAACAGATGTGAAGAAAAGAAGCCACTCTGTACCAACCTCCCCTATGGCACAGGAAGCAAACCACAGGTTCCAATGGTTTCTTCGGAACCGAAAGCCAACGGAGCAAAAGTGGCAATATCATCCCCTCTGTCACCAAAAATGACTAAATCCACTTCAGGAATATGAGTCATTGAACCAATTCAGACTCAAACCTCTTCTGTACTAACCATTGCTTCAGCACCTACGACCTCTTTGGGACCGAAAATAGTTTCTGTTCAGCCACCACTATCCTCTCATTCAGTTCCAAATTCCCCTTCTATACAACAGCCTATGGTGCCAAAAGTCAATCTGACAATTATTCCCGGGACTAGATATTCGCCTTCTTCAGTAGACCCTTTTTTGGGTCAACAACCAAGTGCATTTCTGGATAGGCCTGAGTCCTTTCGGGAATGTCAATCAGTTTCTCCAGGAGTCTCTCAGAATTGGACATAGTCAGATTAGTGGATCAGCTTTTGGCAGCCAGAGACCTCCCTGCGCTGTCACAAACCTCTCTCCCACCCAGAGCCAAGGTTTATTCTCCAAGTACTCTACCAGTTTATCCTCCTTCAACCTCCTTTCAGGGCTTGGAGCCCTCCACTTTGATGCTCCCAGTGCCAGCTACCTTGGGGCCAATGGTGGATCTTACCTCAGTGCAGGAGTCAACTCTGTGGTCTTTGTCTTCTTCAGATCCATTGCACATGTGGGACCATGGTTTGGCTGTTGGTTATGAGATCCTTCGACTGGTTCTGGTTGTTTCCACGATGCCGTCTATGGCTCTCGGGGCCATGGCAGTTTCAAGGCCTCTCTCAGCTTCTACTCTGGGTGTTGGCTCATCAGAGCAGGTTGTGACCCCAGTTCTGAGGTTGTCTTTCTCAGTTCCGGGCTCCCATCCCTCTTTGGGTGGGCCTGCCTTCCAGATTGTGGAGAGAGATTTGGCCTCAGCTGGCTCCCAACTGGTTCCATCCTTGTCAGAGTACCATATTTTTGTTTCCTCTGGTTTGCAGCTGTCACAATCTGCTATGTCTAGACAGCAGGCACAAGACCTGCAAGACACCCCAGTTCAGGGTCTCCCCCTCTTAGGAGTCCTCCTCAGAACCCCCCCTCCCATAAGGAGCCACCCTGTAAGAGGACGTGAAAGAGGAAGCACCTGGATTCTTCAGAAGAATCTTTCACTGAAGACACAGATTATGATGAAAGGGAAGGGTCCCCATGGTCACCCCAGGAAGATGTCTCCTTTGGAGACATCCTGGAAATATTAAAACAGAGGGATGGTTGGAAGTCCTCAAACCCATCCTCCGAGGAATTTGTGTTCTTGCAAGCTTTTCATGTGTGCCCTTCTACTTCTTGGGTGACCCCGCCTGCTAATGGCCTAGTTAAGTTGATCATTCATTGAGTGTGGAAAGCTCCTGACTCCATAGAACCTATTCTCCAGAGACCAGATAAAACTATGTCAGTCCCAGAAGATCAGCCCCATTGGTCTAAGGGTCTAGCAGTGGATGCCATGGTGGTGGTGGTGGCGGCCACCAAAAAGGAATTCTCAGATGAGAGTTGAACTATCCATCCTCCTAAATGAGAGTCTCAGATGATGGATAGATTTGGGAAGCAGGTTTTTGATTCATCGACCTTCGCTATTCAGTCCTTGAACTTCTTGGCACACTTTACTAGACTCCAAAGGGATCTGATAACTGAAGTTTCAGACATCCTCGCAGTATCTGATGAGGTTCGAGATAAGGTTGCCTCTCAGCTTGGCACCCTGGAGTTGATCTCAAATTCGTCCATGTGGCTTATTGCTCATATAGCTGAAGGGACGTCTAGAGCAATGGTAAAGGTGTTGCCATTAGGCGTCACACCTGGATGCGCTTAAGTCTTCCTTTATCAATGTTCCTTTTGATGGTACTTCCTTGTTTGCCCCATAGGTCAGAGACACACTAGCCAGGTGTGAAAAAAGATGGAAAGACCCTTTCTGCTTTGGGCATTCGTTTTTCCCCTCCAGAACGACCTTACTCCAGGAATCAGAGGAGTTAAAAAATGTGGTTCAAGAAGACCTAAGGATCTTTTCAGGACACATGTGGTGAGTATTCCTCCTGGGGCAGAGGTGGGAATTCTTCTGGAATACACATGTCCAGAAGCAGAGGGGATCCATGTAACCAGGGCTCCAGAGATTCCTTTCCTGGACAACCATATCAGCGCTCCTGAAAAGAGGCCCAATTGCTTACCTCTGGAAGTAGTCAGGGAAGATTCTCTGCACCATTCAGCCTGGCTTACAATAACCTCGGACACCTGGGTGCAGAAAATAATTACTAGTGGTTACCACTTTCCCTTCAGTCTTTTCCCAAAATCCCAAAAGTGAATCCCCAATGTTCCATCCAGTCAGAGGGATCTAGCAGCAGTAGAGATTCAAAAGCTGCTTCAAAACAGAGTCATCCAAGTAGTCCCACCAGACCAAATAGGATCTGGATTCTACTCAAGATTCTTTTTAGTGCCAAAAAAGACAGGGGACTGGAGACCAATCTTGGATCTTAGCCTATTGAACAAATTTGTAAAACAGACAAAATTCCAGATGGCACGGTTCAGTCAATCCTTCCCTTTCTAGAGAAGGATGATTGTATGTGCTCTATAGATCTTCAGGATGCATATTACCACATAAAAATGGACAAACGCTCCAGAAGATATCTCCGTTACCAGCTAGGAGCCAGTCATTACCAATTCCAAGTGCTGCCCTTCAGTCTCACCACAGCCCCCAGGGTGTTCATCAAATGCATGGCTGTCAAAGCAGCTCATTTGAGACTACATAGATTCCGGGTGTTTCCATATCTAGATGACTGGCTCCTCACCACTCCCTCCAGGCATCTACTGCTTTATTCCATAGACTTTGTTCTACATCTTGCCGAAACACTAGGCATTTCAGTCAACAAAGAAAAGTCACAACTGACTCCGATACAGGATCCGGAGTTCATCGGAGCAAGGTTAAATACAGTATCCTGTGTAGCCTCCCTTCCTCTCCACAGACTGTTGAAACTAAGACTGCAACTTCAAGTAATCATTTCCCAAAACAAAGCTCCTGCTCTCTCTGGTACTACAAGCTCTGGGAACCATAGCAGCAATGATAATGTTACCTCCCCTAGTGAGGTATCACATGAGGCTGAGTCAATGGCTCTTGGCATCACAGTGGTCACCTCTAATGCACCCCATGCCCCATCTAGTCTTGATAACAAATCACTGCAAAAAGGATTTATCTTGGTGGATGAAGCCAGAACAGATACTATGGGGTTGTCCTTTCCCCCCTCTCAGCCCAAGGCCATAGTGGCCATGAATGCTTCCCAGATAGGGTGGGGGGCCATTTTCTGGGAAAGACTGTTCAGTGCACTTGGTCCCCACAAGAGGCCAATTTGCACATCAGCGTCCTAGAATTGAGGACAGTGCTTTTAGCGCTGCAAGCATTCCAGGCTGTCTTTCCTTCGGGGACATTGCAATCCAACCAGACAACATGTCCATAGTCTGGTATATCAACAAACAGGGGGGGACCAGGTCCTACCCTGTATGTCAGGAAGTTCTAAGGATTTGGCAATGGGCAATCACTTCCAACTGCTTTCTAATAGCAACGCATATCCCAGGGAACTCCAACGTGATTGCGGACAAACTGAGCAGAGACTGAGTGGTCTCGCAATCCCAACATGGCAACAGAGATTTTTCGTGGCTGGGGTCAGCCTTACTGTGACCTGTTCACTTCTTCCATAAACCACAAATGCAGCAGCTACTTTGCCCTAATCACCCCTTGCAGGGAGTCCCTGAGAGATACACTTCTTCTCAATTGGCCCCATGACTCCTCTAGCCTTTCTCCACTGATCCCCCAGTTTCTGAGGAAAGCCCAATGGTTGAGAAGCAAACTGATTCTCATTGCACCTTACTAGCCCAGTCAAGTCTGGTTCCCCATTCTTTGGCCTCATCTGATTCACTGCCTGTGGACTATGGACACAGCCCTCAGGGTCTGGTGCACCTCAGTCTTCAAAATCTCAAGCTGATGGCTTGGTTTCTCCAATTCCAGTAATTGTCAGACAGAATAACTTGTCCTCTCCAGTACAAAAGATACTGCTGGCTTCCCATAAACTATCCACTAGGAAGCTTTATCTAGGCAAATTGAAAATATTTTCAGTTTGGGCATGTACAAACTGCATAGACCCTTTCTGGGCATCAGTTGATAAGGTCCTGGAATATTTAGCTACCTTATTTGAAATGGGGGCCTCTACAACTACAATTAAGGTTCATTTGGCTACCATTTCAGATTTTCATAACGGGTTTGATGACCATTCCTTGATGTCTCATCATCTATGTAAAAGTTTTCCTAAAGGCATTGTGCATTTAAACCCCCCTTTTAAAGACCCTGTAGCACCATGGGATTTGACCTTAGTCTTACAATGTCTAGTTCGACAGCCCTTTGAGCCAGCAGCTACTTGTGATCTCATGTTTTTATCTTGGAAGACCCTCTTCCAAGTAGCTATCATGTCTGCTAGGAGAATTTTAGAGTTACCGGCTTTATGTGTGAATCATTACTATATCATTTTTCACAAAGAAAGAGTATCACTTAGAACCAGTCCCACCTTCCTTCCCAAAGTTGTATCAGAGTCAATATCAACCAGTCCATAGACTTACCAGTCTTCCTCTCAATTTTTACAGACAAAGGAGAGTACTGTTTACACTTGTTGGATATCCACAGACAATTATGTTTTTACTTGGACAGAACAAAATCTTCTAGAAAATCAGGCCAACTATTTCTATCATTTTCAGGACCCAGATTGGGCAAACCTTTATCAAATGAACAGCTTACCAATCTTTTGGGTGCCAGATGTTGTTTTTCCTTCAGGAGAGGCAAAACATTAGGGGGATTTTTCAATCATTATAAACATAAAATACCATCTGCAAACACTATTCAGGGTACTTTGGATGGTGGGATATTGGTGGGATGTTTTCCATGTGGTCATTGCTCATTTTGTAGGCATATGTGCCAAACAAAGGAATTTACTAGTAAAAACACGTCTTGCATATTTGATATCAATATATTTGCTAATTGCAGTACAGACTGGGTGGTGTAATTAGCTCTATGTACATGTTCAGCATTTTATGTAGGTCAGACCTCAAGATCTATTAGACTACGTATTTCTGAAGACTCCAGTAATATTAGAACTAAATGTTCTACCAATGCTTTGTATAAGCATACTATCAAACATCCCACTGCCCAACACAAATTTATTGTTACTGATAAGGTTTTTGGTAATAGAAATTTTAAAGCGGGTTGGCACAATATTTTGAATAAAAAAGAGAAAACTTGGGATTGTCACACTGTGAGGGGGGGGTCTTTTTTCCCCTAGGCTGAATGAACATTTATAATGCTGTTAATTGATTGAATGGTATTTATCTGCTGACTATGACATTTTTTTATATAAATGTGATTCACTTCTAGTTCATGTGTTATGCACTGAAAAAGGCTTAGGGCCAAAACCGGTCTGTGGACTACTGTTTGATAAAAGTCAGTTATAACCTCTTACTTGAGTGCTGGCATTTTTGGTTTTGAGATATTATAGGGTTATACTTTAGACAGGGTTTCTGTATTTTCTTAACTACTAGGCAAACTCGATCTGAGGTAATGGGAAGAAAGGCATTGTGGGTAGAGCCTTAGCTCGAGAGTTTTTGGCTGGCGCAAGCTGTGTATAATGGCCAAGTTGGTTCCAAGAGGTCGGAACTGAAGCCATCAGTCAAGAATGAATGAAAATTGACAACACAGATGGAACGTTGTAGTAAGAACATAACTTCTTTTTTTTTTTTGTTTAAAAGGCTGGATATCTAGATTAATGACCTTGACTTAAGCTACAAAAAAGTATTTTTTTTGTCAGCAAGTAGGCTTGAAAAGTAAGAGGAAATTATGAAAGACATGAAAAATTAAAGGTTCATTGTATTTGCAAAGATATTATCTTGTTTTTTTTTCTCCATTAGCAAATGTTCTGTGTGAGAGTTGAGATGTCTGCAGCTGTAGGTGGTTGTATGTTCTGTTTTGTGTGAAATTTACAACATTTTCCTCATGTATGTGCAGAGTGTTAGCTATTGTTTTCTTCTTGTTGCTGAATACTTTTACATGAAGATGTTCTGTCGTCAGAGGCAAGCAACTGATCTTGAGATTTCTGAGCATTCTTTGCTGAGGGAAATGCAAACTTTAAATGTACAATAGCAAGCAGTTCAGTGAAAAATAAAATTGGAAATTATGGGAAGTGAATAATAGATAGCAACCTCCCTAGCATCCTGAATACTCTAATACATTTAATGGAACAGTGTACAATTTAGTTTTATTTAAACTTTGCTAGTACTTTTTTCTTCAGGGCTAAAAGTATTTTCTGAAAGCATGAAAGCTGTTTTTCACATCTAGAAGAGACATAAAGATAAGAAAAGAAGAGACACCAGTCAGTGCATTTGGGAACATAGGATATAACATACTCTTTAACATGGATAACCTTAATTTTAGGTTAGATAATGACTGTAAGTGAAGCTGAAACTTCATTTTTTGAAGATGTACATAGATTTGAGTGTTTGTTCTAAATTTACAGGGGACGGGGATATTCTGACAATGTATTTATTAACACATTTATTAAATTATCAGTTAAGACATAAGCAAGTGTATATTAACAAAAAGGAACAAGGTGGTTTTGGATTACTTGATTTGAAGGGATATTTCAGAACTACATGGTTAAGGCTTATATATATATAACACAAGCAGACGGGTATAATTTAAAATGGAAAGAGGTGATGATGAAGTAAATGGGACATTCAAGAAATAAAGAGAGAGAGAGAGATAGAGGGATTTTGTATGCAGTTCCTTAAGGAGAATAATAACCATACAGAATAATATAGTCATAAAGTAGCAGAAAGTATTCTAAGAAATAAGCCAACATATGAATGGAGACAAGAGATTTTTGCCAGTGGGGATGACTACAAATGGGGGTACAGAAAACAGACAACAGGGGCTGAAATTTACTGGAGAAAACAAAGGAGCCAAGGCATTGTGAGCAAATAACTAGAGAGGGGAGAGGTAATAGAGTGGGATGAGGCCAAGAAGATGCTTGGACTGCAAGCTAGAGACTACTATCCCCACCAGGGATTGATAGAGTATAGGAAAAGAGAAAGGGATAGGGGAATCTTAAGTGAAAGGCCTGCTTTGGTTACAGGTTTTAGAAATCTAATCTAGTCTGTAGGGCTACAAAATCTAGAACAGAAGCTGCTGTTAAAAAGGGGTAACTACTAGGGCATATAAAATATTGCATAGCTGTAAGAATCAGTCATAGGAGGTTAGAAAAGGTTTAGATGGCAGACTGAAAAAGCACTTTGCTAGAGAACAATAGGAGGACATATGTATGGCTACCAAGTATGCAACAAAGCAGAAATGGTTTAGGATTTTTGCCTGGAAGTGTTTGCATAGGTATTTTTATACCCCAAGCAGACTTCATAGAATTTTTCCTCAGGAAGATAGCAAATGTTGGCGGTGGGATGGGAAAGAAAGAGGTAACTGGGAACATGTTTTTTGGGAGTGTAATAACTTGACAGATTTTAAAAATTCCCTACAGAGTACTTTGTCAGAAATATTGGGTGAGCAAATTGCTATTACTAAGGAAATTATTTATTTTTAGCTGGAACACAGGATCTGAATTGTCTAGCCATAGTAAGTCATTGTTAAGTTTAATTCTGTTAGCTGCCAAAAATAAGCAATTAATAGAAGATGGAAATCAAAGTCTAAACAAACTGTATTTGAAGTACTGAATATTATAAAAGAGATGAAAGAAATGGTTGAGGGATTTTTAGAAAAGAGAAGGAACAAATTATATAGAAATAATTGGTAATTGATATCAATGCATGCAGAATAATGTTCAGCAGGAGGAGTGAGGTTTAAGGGAAGGCAGGAATGGAGCAAATAGTTATAAAGAAAGAAAAGATGTAGGACATATAATGCATGTAAAAGGAAATATGTTAATATGTCTTTTTCCTTTTCTGTTAATGTATGTTTGCCTATGTCTCAAGTGATAATTTAATAAAGGTACTTTTTTAGAAAGAGCACTGCATCAATCATGCCACTCATTTAAAGTCAAACAGCTAATAACATCAGTTTATCATACACAGACTGATGAATTAGTAGAGAAATAGGTTCATAGGTGTCTACTAGGCTAATGACATCAAGGGCCTTTTTAAGCCTAGCCAATGTATCCCAAATCTCTGACATGTTCTCATATCCTTGATAAGTATAAGCAAGGGCTTGGGAGATGAAACCAGTACAAGCAGCGGCTTGGGAAATTAACCATTTACAGGCTGCCTGTGTCCATTAGAGACATAGGTGCCAAGCCTGGATGAATCTCCTGTTCCTTATCCAATTGTCCAACTTACACTTGAACTGGATCAGGAAGGAACTCTGCTTCAGGTAAATAGGGAGCTTGTTCCAGAGAAGGGATAGTCTCTGGGATACATACCTGTCTTTCCAGCAGGTCCTATTTATATCATAGGCAAGGTTTAATTCTTTAGAATTGGTAATTCTGGTACTGTTTTTTTTTTTTTTGTGAATATGCAGGAGCTCCATCAGGGTGGGGTCTGACAATGCCTTGTATGCCAGGTATAGATCTCCCCTCAACAGCTTGTAGGAGATAGAATACAGGGATAGGGCCTTGAAGCAATCTGCATAGGAAATGTTACTTACAACCTGTATTCTTTTAGTGAGGAACTTCTGTGGACATTCCAGTTGTTGGATGTGCCTGGTTTAATAAAACACTGAAGTCCTTATGAAGTAAAGTCATTTACACAGATCAAAAGAACTGGAACCAGTTGTTATCCTGCTTAATGCTTGATTTAAGAGTGGTAGTTCGAGCTTCAGCTGGGTTGATCCTATTTCAACTCTCATATAGCAATCATCTACGAGAACTGCTGCACATTGCTAAGGAAATTTGGGAAGAAGGCAAGACACTATTCCCTCCAGTACAGCTCTTTTGAGTGTGTACCTTTAACTCCCAGTGGGCGTGGCTTGAGACTTTAAAAAATAAAGTTATCACCTTACAGTTCTAACAAATACTCATTGACATAGGTCAAATATCAATACAACTGTGTTTGCCATGATGTATGCTTCAGTATAAAATATTCAGATTCCTTGTATGTAGCATGGTTTTGGAAGTATTAATGCAAATATGAACAAGCAATATTTGACGCCTAGAGGAGCAGTAGGAGGTAACTGCAGATGCACCTGGAGGCGTCACACGGATGTATTGACATGTGATAGAACACTACATTAGATTGTAGGATATATTAAAGCTGGTTATGCATATAGTAAAGGAATACATGCAAAGAGACAAGAAGATTCAACAGAGTTTGTAATAAAAATAGAAGTCACATAGTAAATGGAGCAGCTCAATAGTGCTAGTCCCTAAACCTGACAGACATATTAAGTTATGTAATGACTTTAGAAAATTGAATAGCACATTAAAGTTTGATAAGCTATCCTAGGCTCTGAACTAATGTTGATAAAGAACCTAGGAAAGGACAGATATTTGATAGTGCCAGACCTGATGAACGGTCCTGCAGATAACACTTACTTCTTTAGCCAAAGGAAAAAAACTGTGTAATCCTTGATGGTCTGTTTCAGTTTTACCAACTAGCCTACACAGGGTCTGGCTATATTTCAGAAGCTGATACATAAAATACTGAAATAAAAAAAGCGGTCCAGACCACAGGAAAAAGCTAAGTAAAATAATTTATTATAAAGTAATCACCACTGAAGCGCTTTCACCCTGACCCAATGCAGGGCTTTTTCAAGTGTAAAGGAACAAACATTCCAACCATTCATTTAAATACCCCAGTACATAAAAAGGGCGCCAAAAGGTCTTAAAGCAATACATTCCCTACACATTTAAAATGATGTCATCACTTCTGCAATGTCTCAAGGTCGCAAAGGTCAAGTTGCAAGAAATCTGGAATTTAAAGGGACTGTTTGGAATTTTGTGGCATCCTGTTATTTTATAGTTTAACTTGGTATTTTCTGGTATTCACCAAACACTTGAGAGATATTCATAAGAATGTGGAAGTTGGACCAGACCTTTTAAAGTTAATCAATAATACACAGCTATGTCAAAACATTTGTATGTACTGGACGTTGGCTGACATAATCCTACAAAAATTGCAGTCAGGCAGCTATACAGCATGACACCAGTGCTCTTCCTTTGTTGCTTTTTTCTGACACTAGGCTCCGGAAAAAAAATACTTATATTAAATGTGCCAACTCACTGTATTTCAGAAATCAGCATGTATGAGGCTCCTGTACAGTTGAGAAATGAGCACTAATGGTGGAGCTTAACTTCACCTAGCATCCCCGGTAAATCCACCAGTGATGTATATGCATATGGGCCTATGACAACTGTTTGGACGAACAAAATGTCAACTACCAGTATATGTGTTCTTAAATTGAAACATGCAACATTGACACATTCTGCGTATAATCCAGGGATTATCCCAGCATTGCCTAAACCAAAAATAAATGCTTTTGTAGTGGGGCAAGCCGTCTTGCATCCCCACACCCCCTTCTGATTATATATACTAACTCTGAGATCGCACGGTCCCTGAAGAAAGGGAATATTTTTGTATCTGGGAATTGTTGATTTTGTACACCTGTCAACCCATCTGTTTCAAGTGACCAAATGGTATTGACCAAACAGATACTGACCTTGTGATCATTTGATCAGATATCACAAACAATATATATATATATATATATATATATATATATATATATATATATATATATCTATATCTATATCTATATATATATATATATATATATATATATATATATATATATATCTATATATATATATCTATATATATATATATATATATATATATATATATATATATATATATATATATATATATATATATGGGTCTATATTAGTTTGCCAGGATCGCATAGCAGCGAACACTTAATCATCGACCTTAATTCAGCGAAAATCGAGGAAATACTTGCCCTATAGCACAGTGGACCGACAGCTAAGCAAACCAAACCCCCCACACCTCCCCAACTATATATATATGTATATATATATATATATATATATATATATATATATATATATATATATATATATATATATATATATATATATATATATATATATATATATATATATATATATATATATATATATATATATATATATATATATATATATATATATATATATATACCAAGCCGAGATCACACTACAGTGGAGAAAAGGGCAAAGTTGTGCTGTAGGGCAAGTATTTCCTTACCCTTGGTAAATTCAGTGAATTGCTGAAATGAATTTCGCTGTATGAGGGTCGATGATTAGGTGTTCAGTGCAATGCAGTTTCAGTGAACTAATATAAACCCATGGATCTACTTTGGAACCTCGAGCTTTTAAAACTTCGAACTTCATACTGTCGAGACCATAAAGTACAGTTTTGTACCTACCATAAATGTAGATGTTCGAGTGCGCATACAGCTGCAGTCATCACACTTGGGTTATCCTGCCATCAGGCGGGTCCTCGGTTGGCCGAATTCCAAAGTCTAGGTCTGGCGTCGGTTGTCGTCGCTTCTTCCCTGACGTCAGTGTGGCAGGGGTGTAGAAGAGGCAGCCGATGCCATTTTCTTCAGTTTTTCTTGCCCCAGATGTCAGGTGCCCCCAGAAAGGAAGGCAAAACATGATGTCATGCAAACATACATAAGTAGATAAATCAAAACAGTAGTTGCAAGCAAATACACCATAAAGGAATACCCCAAATAGGTTGTATGTTAAAGGTGTTTGTCATAAGCCCTGTCCTAAGAGGGGATGGTAACTTGGACTGCAGCTGTATATGCACTCGAACATCTACATTTATGGTAGGTACAAAACTGTACTATGTTCATCGTGCATACAGCTGCAGTCATCACACTTGGGTAGAATCCCAAAGCTAAGTAAGGGTGGCTGGTACTAAGCGGAATTAGGAGGGGCTAGAATGCCCTGCAGGACTGCTGTGGCAAAGCCCGCTCTAGATTTTAAGTATAGTGGAAGGTGGTAGTGCTTGGAGAAAGTGTGCACTGAACTCCAAGTAGCTGCTTCCAAAATGTCCTTGGTAGGGACCCCCCTGAGGAAAGCTGCTGAGGTAGCTGTAGCCCTGTTGGAGTGGGATATGATGTATACAGGCACTGATTTTCCATGAAATGAATAACAAAAGCGTATGCAGTGGGCTATCCATTTTGAAATAGTCTGTTTGGAAATAGCCTTTCCTTGAGCACCTGTAGCATAGGACACAAAGAGCTGCTCAGATTTTCTGAATGACTTTGTTCTGTCCAAGTAATAATGAAGTTGCCTGTGAATGTCCAAGGAATGTAGTAGCCTCTCTCCTTTGTTCTGTGGATTTGGATAAAAGGTAGGTAAATGAATAGTCTGATTCAAAGCCACACTGGATACTACCTTTGGCATGAAGGTAGGGTTGGTTCATAAGGAAACCCTGTCCTGATGGAAAATGATGAATGGTTGCACAGCCATGAGGGCCTGTAGCTCCAAAACCCTGCGTGCTGAGGTGATAGCCAGAAGGAAGGCTGTTTTCCATGACAAGTATTGTTGCTCTGCTGAAGAAGCCGGCTCAAAAGGAGGCAGTGTCAGCTTCTCCAATACGAAGTTGAGGTCCCAAGCTGGAGCTGGTGGTTTCCGTGGGGGTTTTATATTTTTTGCCCCTCTGAGGAACTGCCTTAATAGAGGATGTGAGAATAAAGGAGGATCCGTATTGTATTGTGCTGAAATGGCTGAAGCGTGGATCTTGATGGAAGAGAATGAGAGGCCACTGTTTAACATCTCAGTTAGGTACTGTAAAATCTGAGGTATATTTATTACCCAAGGATTCTGGCCCTTTGCTTGATTCCAGGAACAAAATCATTTCCATTTGGCGGAGTAGGTTTTTCTAGTAGAGGGTCTCCTGGCCTCCAAGATGACATCCTGTACCTCCTTGGAGAGGAGGGTTTGTTGATAAATTAAGGTATTCTCCATGCAGCTAGATTTAGAGTTCGGAGCTGGCTGTGAAGGGTCTTGTAGTTGTGCTGGGACAACAGAAGAGGAACTTGAGGAAGGATCCATGGTGGTGAGTGTGACAGGCACTTTAGGAGAGGATACCAGTGCTGTTGTGGCCAGTCTGGAGCAATGAGAATCATTTGTGGCCTCTCTGCTCTGATTTTTAATAGGACTTTGGCCAGTAGAGGTAGAGGCGGGAAGGCATAGACTGTCAGTGTTGTCCAATTGAAAGAGAATGCGTCCACTTTCCAGGCCTGTGGATGATAGGTCCTTGAGCAGAATTTTTCCAACTGGTAATTTCTGTGGGTAGCAAATAGATCTATGTCTGGCTGTCCCCATGCCTGAGTTATCTTTGAGAAGACTTGAGGATGCAACTTCCATTCGTGTGGGTCTGTCATATTTCTGCTTAAGTTGTCTGCCAGTGTGTTTTCATTCCCTGGCAGGAATTGTGCCTGTAGTTGAATTTGTAATTCCAGTGCTGTGTTCCACAGGGTCATGGCTTGCCTGCACAGGGGGTATGAATGCGTTCCCCCCTGTTTGTTTATGTACCACATGACTGTGGTGTTGTCTGTCCTTATTAATAGCTGGCCTGGATGCATTAGTTCTTTGAAGGTCATAAGAGCATTTTGCATGGCTAGCATCTCCTTTTGGTTGATGTGTAGGTGCATCTCCTTTTGGGACCATTTTCCCTGAATACACTGACCTGCCATGTGTGCTCCCCAGGCATAGTCTGAGGCGTCTGTTGTGATGATTTGAGTTGCTTGTGGTAAACAGAAAGGAAGACCTGTGTTTCTTTGGCATGCTTGAGCCCACCACAAAAATTCCTTTTGAAGGCATGGAATGAGTGGTATAATTGTTTCCAAGCTGTGGCTGTGCTGAGACCATAAGTTTTTAGGTACCATTGTAGTTTCCTCATATGCAGCTTTGCAAATGGTATTAGTAGGATGCAAGATGCCATGAACCCCAGAGCCTGCAGGATTTTCCTTGCAGTTAGCCTGGTTAAAGTTGCCATTTTGTTGTAGTATTGAGACAGTTGCCCTTGTTTGTCTGGTGTGAGGTAGGCCATCTGGGTTGCTGTATTTAAGCTGGCACCCAGGAAAATTATCTGTTGAGAAGGTATTAGTTTTGATTTCTTTTTGTTCGCTGTGTAGCCCAGGCAGTTTAACAGTTTTATTACTAACGCCAGATGTTGCAATAGAAGGTCCTTTCTGTCTGCTTGGATCAGGCAGTCGTCCAGATATGGGTAGATTTGGATTCCTCGTTGTCTGCAGAAGGCAATTACTGATGCCAGGTATTTCGTAAACAGTCTGGGTGCAGTAGATAAGCCAAAGGGCAATGCAGAGAATTGGTAATGGGTTGAACCTGCAAGAAATCTGAGGTATCTTCTGCAATCTTGTCTGATAGGGACATGCAGGTATGCCTCCTTGAGGTCCAAAGTTACCAGCCAAGACTCCTTGCCCAGCATGGGAAGAAGCTGCTGTAATGTGAGCATCTTGAATTTTGGTACCTCTAGATATGTGTTTAGAATAGATAGGTCTAAGATAGGTCTCCAATCTTTGTCCTTCCTTAGTACCAGAAATAGTCTTGAATAAAAACCTTGACCTTGTTCTTTTGCAGGTACCTCTTGAATTGCTTTCATATCCATGAGAGCGGAAATTTGCCTTTGTGCCTCTGCCCATTGATTTTGTGGCAGGTTTGGCATGCCTCTCATTTCTGGAAGGGTGTGAAAGTGGAACCTGTAGCCTCTGTCTATAATATCCAGAATCCATTTGTCCTGTGTAACAATGTGCCAGTTTTTTGAAAATAAGGCCAGTTTTCCGCCCAAAGGTGCTGCCATTATATCTTTGTTTGGCAGGCATAGGGGAAAGTCATTGCATCTGTTTTCTAAATGACTGTGGTCTATCTTCTCCACCTCTGGGGTGGGGTTGCCACTGTCTAGCTCTGTAAGATCCTTGGTTGGTTGTCCTCTACCCCTTGGGCTGTATTTTTGCCTTTGGGGTCTGTCCGTGGCTGGAAAGAACCAATTTTTTGAAGGCCAGTTTCTGCTGAAGCATGGAGGCTGCACCTGCAAGAAATCTTTAACTGTTTGCATAGATTTCGCTTTTTCCTCCATTTTCTTTAGTACCTCCTCAGCTTTAACACCGAACAATACATCTTTTTGTAGTGGTGCATTTCTAATAACTTTGCTTTGACATGATCTGGTAAGGTTTGCTCTTTGAGCCAAGCATGTCTACGTATGACAGACCCCGTGACAGTAGCTCTGCATGAGGCCTCTAAAGCATCAAAACCACACTGCAAGGTATGTTTCCCCACTTGTTCTGCTCCATGCAACAAATCCTGCAACTCTTTCAAGTCTGGTTGTTCTGTTTGTGTCATTTTGCCTTTCAGCTGAGATAGCAAGAACTGTTGGTATTTTAACATATGAAATTGACAGTTTAATGCCCTCATGGTTAAAGTGGCTGATGTATACACCTTTTTCCCCCACCTTTCTAATGCTCTAGAATCTCTCTCTGAAGGCAAAGGGTTTTTAGCAGTAGAGGCCTTAATCCCCTTGGGACCCTGTGAAATTGTTTCTGGGTCAGCAGTATGGCTTTTATAAAGGAACTGGTGAGAATCAGGAACCCTGTAATATCTGTCTGGTTTAACAGGGGCTGGAGGTAATGAGTCTGGATTAAGACTGGCTTCTGCGTTCACATCATCCAAAATATCTAAGACAGGAGGAATAGCCAGGGGCCTATGCTGGAGAAGTAGTAGAAATTCCCTGAGCCTTTTCTTGGAATCTGAGTAATCTTGGCCTTCCCAGTGGAAGTGCTCTCTCAATGTATGCAGGGTTTCCCCAAAAGAGTAGTCCTCAGGGGGGGAGACCGAGGGAATAGACTCCTCAGCATCAGAGTCTTCAGATGGGGAATAGGTGTAATCCTGGTCCTCAAAATGGTCTGAAGTAATAGAAGCCTTGTCTGAGGAAGGGTAGTCTTCCTCCAACCTGGGTCTTTTGTCTGAGGGGGGTTGAGAACCCCTGATGAGAGTAATCAAATCCTCAGCCATTTTAAGCATCTGTTTTTTAGGCATGGGGCCTTGAGAGGGGGTCTGAGGACCTTGTTTTTTAATTTTCATTGCAGCTTTAGACTTAGTGAATGATTTAATAGAGGAGGTGGTAGGCCTGAAAATGCCTTCAGAAATGGCAGGCCTCGCTAAAATTTCGGTTTCCTCGCCAATAGT
This sequence comes from Protopterus annectens, assembly GCF_019279795.1. Classification (NCBI taxonomy): domain Eukaryota; kingdom Metazoa; phylum Chordata; order Ceratodontiformes; family Protopteridae; genus Protopterus; species Protopterus annectens. The sequence continues at coordinate 439,254,465 of NC_056744.1, read as the reverse complement.
GGCATCGGTATCTGCAGTGGGAATGGAGACCGAGGATCCTGCGGCCTCGGGTACTGAAGTCACCGGTAAAATAGTTTTGTCAGTAGTCAGGGGCTGCATAGGCCCCTCGCTGAGAACTGGAGAACAGGTAGTCGACCTAAGTGTGATCTCAGTACTCGGTGCAGGCCTCGGATGTCTATCCTTATCTTTGCGTCTTTTGCCTAAAACTGGTGTCGGTGCATCCGACGACATGATATAATAACATTTTTTGCCAAAATAATGAAGGGCGAACTCCGCCTGGTGCTTAATAGTGCGCTTGTTAAACCTAGCACAAAAACGGCAGGCCGAGACGTCGTGGTCTGGCCCTAAGCAAGGTATACAGTAAGAGTGAAAATCCTTATGCGGTATTTGCTTCCTACAAGAAATGCAATTATTAACTTTGTCTGACATCGGTCTGAGGCAAGAAAAGTTTCCCCAACGGGGTACTTAGCTTTAAAGAAGACTTCGGCTGAAATACTGTTCGTAAATCTCAGGAGCTGGCCAACCGGCACTTGTGAACTGCTTCTGCTTCGGGCACTGTGTGGCAAGAAAGACTGAAGAAAATGGCGTCGGCTGCCTCTTTTATACCCCTGCCACACTGACGTCAGGGAAGAAGTGACGACAACCGACGCCTGACCTAGACTTTGGAATTCGGTCGACCGAGGACCCGCCTGACGGCAGGATAACCCAAGTGTGATGACTGCAGCTGTATGCACGATGAACATCATCGAAATTTTGAAATTTAAAAATTTTAAAACTTCAATAAAAAAAACACAATTTTTTTTTACATTAACGCAGGGGGGGCAAGCCCCCCTGCACCCCACACCCCTTGCTAATTAAACATACCAACTCAGAGGTCATACTACAGTGAAGAGAATGGTAAATTTCCCATTCCGTGCTGTCTGGCAATCTCCATTTAATTTGTTTGAAGTTTCAAAACTTCGATCTTATGGTTTCGACCATATTACATTCGAAGTTTTGAAACTTTGAGCTTCCAAAGTAGACCCATATACATACATATATATGTACATATACATATACATATACGTTACACAAGCCACCACCCGCAAGTCTGTGATTGCATCTTATTCTTTGTTTATATGTTATGTGTGAGGTCAGATGAACACAGAGAACAAGTAAATCAACTGAGAAGCACTGTTATTTAAATAATAGCCTGGCAGTGACTGGAATCTCCTCTGTGACAGTGTTCCATAAAGCAGACAGTAACATCATGCTTGTGACATGTTTCCCCCAGAACAACTGGAAACTGCACTGGTTATTTATTTATTTTATTTATTTAAATTTGTTGACCAGGAGTGTCCGACTGGACGTGGGTCCATTTTCAGCGGAGGCCCGGGGAGAAAAGCTCCACAGTAAAATAAACAGACAGTAATTACATTGGATTACATAGCAATTAACAATTTAACATAGAAATTACTTACAACATATTTACAGATGAAGAACATAGTACATCAGTAGACAACTAGAATCTTTATCTGTGAAGTACATAACAGGCATTAACAAATGTAACAATGAGAAGTTCCTGCTGTATAATAAGTACTAGGCTTATGAGCATCTGAGCTTGCTATCATCAAGGTAGTTAGTGGAGGTGAAAGAAAGGTAGTAGTTGGATGGGGTGGATGATATTAGAGTGGGAGTTGCAAGGGCATAGCCAGCATGTTTTTAGGTGCGCTTTTAATAAAGTTTTGAAGTTGGTGCATGATGATACGGAGGTAATTGTGGGTGGGAGTGAGTTCCATAATTTGGCTATGGCACAAGAGAATAGTGCTTCACCAGCAGAGTTATTGGCTTTAGTGATCTGCAAGTGATTTTTGTTGCTGGATCTTAGTGGTCTAGTGGTGCGATAGGGTTGGAGTAGATTCTGGAGGGATGGGACATTTAGTGGATGGTTTACTAGTTTGTGGGCGAGTGAGAGTTGATACCACTGAAGGAGGTGAGGGAGTTCAAGCCAGCCCAGTTCAGCAAGTGAGAGACAGTGGTGACTATGGTAGGATGCCCCTGTGGCGAATTTGGCGATTTTGTTGTAGCAGGTCTCTAGCTTGTTTAGATCACATTGCCTTAGGTTGGTATATACTGGAGAGGCATAAAGTAGGGTGGAGATAAGGTGGGAATTTGCTATTGAAATCTTTGCTGCTTTGGTGAGAAATTGTTTATTTCTGTATAATGCTCCTAGTTTTTTGTGGACTTTTTATGGTCATGGATATGTGAATGTCAAATTTTAGTTTATTGTCTATTTCCACTCCTAGCAATTTGGTGTGTTCAGTTGGGTATATAGTGGTGTTGTCTTTTGCTGTGATGTTAAAGTGAGAGTTGTTTTGAGTATGTTTGGTGGGTTGGAAGATGAGTAGTTTAGTTTTGTTTGGGTTGAGTATTAATTGGGCATCGGATAACCATGTTTCAACAGAGGAAAAGGCTTCCTGTGTGACTTTTTGCAGTTTGGGTAGGGACTGGGCTGAGCAGATGATGGTTGAGTCATCTGCGTATTGGATGAGTGTGCCATGTTTGGTGGCAGAGGCTAGATTATTGGTGTAAACAGAGAAAAGTAGGGGTCCAAGGATGGATCCTTGGGGAACCCCTATGGAGACAGGTAGTTGGGGAGATATGTCATTCTGCCATACAACACACTGTAAATTAAGAAATGCATTTACAGAGCTGTGACAGGCACCAGGAACATAGCTACAGGAAGTGAGTGAGTGATTTTTTTAAAATTATAATATTAGCCTATATATTTAACAAACATTTTGGTTATAGATAGGGTTAATATATGTAGCTGTTTTAGGAAGAGGAATTGAGCTTGTTGCTGAAATAAGTAATGGAAAAAGTTCTGAAAGCCATTTAGATGTGAACTGCACACACATCACTGCAAAAGAGGAGAGAAAATACGGGTTGGGGGGGTTGAGGACATGTGTGTCCATACCTTTCAACTGTCCAGATTTTTGCAGAATGACCAGATTTTTGGCTCATATTTTGGTTTGTTTTTCATAAAATGTATGTTTTTTTGGCAAATCATGGATGATTGAAGTCACTAAACACTGACGCTTAGTTTCAGCCCTTTCAGAAAATGCAGACAATGCAAAACTTCTTATTCTAGCAACTTTCTAAGTTTTGGAAGAGAAATAATTCAAATCTGTTGTTATTTTTGGGCTTTTGCCCCACCATTATTTTTGCTTTTGTCCAAATTTCTTGTGCTAAGAGATTGAGGTGCATGTGTGTGTGTGTGTGTGTGTGTGTGTGTGTGTGTGTGTGTGTGTGTGTGTGTGTGTGTGTGTGTGTGTGTGTGTACACATGCATGCTTGTTTGTGGCATCACCCCTTTTCTGGTGCCTATGTCTCTAATGGAGAGAGGCAATCAGAACGTCTGTGTGATCAGAGAGGGAAAGAGATGATTTTCAGCTAACATATGCAACTTTTTTAACATGCCTTTCATATGTTATACTGGCTTAGAATGTTGTATCGAAGATTTTGTGGAGATGGGAAGAAACAAATGGATACATATTTATTTATTGCATTTGATTACTGGAAAAGTCCAACTCGGCAATAATAAAAACTTTTTAGCTGAGACTCAAGGAGAAAAGCTGATCCAGACAATAGATGAATTTTGTTTAACATTTGTTACTACGACTGTGTCGACTAGAAAACTTTCTGCAAACTTTTTATATATGAGATTTATTATGTGTGCACTGAATTTCTTGCTTACAGAGTGCATTTCAGTTGCTGAAAAGGAATTATATAGCGGATTTGTTGATGCTTTTTGTCTGCTCACTTCACTCAGTCTTGTCCCATACTTGTTTTGGTTTTTGTCCGCCCCAAAGGACAAAAATGTAGAACAGTTCATGTTCATATTGCTTGATTGTGTATGTTCTTTTGACTTGTAGTTGCAAAGAAAATTATGTATTTAGTGTCCTATATACACTTATAGCAAGAGAATTTGATGACTGAAACTATATGCCCATTTCTGGGCAATACTTAATTGAAGTATAGCCTGTATGTGCAATAATGAACCCTGCCTTCTTGTACAATAGCAAGGTGTTTTTTTTCAGCATATTTATAATGCAGGTAGGAATGGGGACTTTATTGATTTTTTTTTTTTAATGTTGATTTTGTATATACAGGAGGAGGAGGGGTGCTGAATATGATACAGAGCTTTTGTCTTGTAATGCTTTTTCACAGTAAGCCATAACATCTTACATGGGCATGTCCACACCTGCAGAGTCCCACTGCATGAGTATTACAGAATAGTTATGCCCACTTCTGCACCCTGAGTCCATTACGCTATCCCTGCTTTCCTGATGGTAAGACCAGCTGTATGGTAACATGATTATTTACAAAACATCAAATTGTATTTCTCTGACTGAAACTGTGATGTGTGGAGAGGTTCTGAATACAGCTGTGAGATTTTGTATTGCACTTTATAACCGAAAAGTAACATGCAGTATTTTTAAATAACTGAAACATTTTGCATTGTAGTACTTTTCCAACTCCATCTTCATACCTTTATCATAGGTGTCAACTAGTCTGAAAGCAGCATTGCTCAGAAATGTACACAGAAGTTTGCTATAGCTTGTGAAGGGGCCGGGGACAGTGTGGTCATTATTTCTTTAACTTTTCTCATGATCAGACTTCAGATATACACAAAAGGCCATCATAGGTTATTCGGCGGCTGTGTATTTTCTAAGAGAATATATCTGAATACGTTACTTGATGATTATTTTTTCACTTTCTCCCAAAGATATCAGCCATGTGTACCTGAGGCTATCCTTTGTGGGTAGAGGTAAGGAAGCAGTGCAGTTATGTCTGACAGCATCAAGGTAAAATATGTTACTTTGACATTTTGTCCATTCTCTTTTTATCCCAGTCTGACATCAGAAGGTTAGGGGGTGAGGTGGTAGTCTATTTACAGGTATGACAAACAATTTCAAATGTATGATTGTGGTCACTTGTTCTTTCACTTTCATTCCATATGGCAGCAGTAACTTCAAATATATGACTGCAGACATTTGTTCTTTCACTTTTGTCCCAGTCTCTCTCAAGGTGGGTGAATAGAAGTTGACTATCAGTTCTGGGGATTAGGTGGGAAGACAGCATTTTCAGGCATGCTGTATGTATCCTCACAAGCATTTGTCTTCTCTTTTTATTGGGAAATTCTGTTTTTTGCCAGGTTTAAGCATTAAACTTTGGACACAATTTATTTCTTCCTTGAAAGAAATATGACTGAAATTCTTGTTCAGACCATCATTGGGTCAAAAGATTGGGGGGCGCTCTAAAATGTACATCAGAGCATCTAGTACCCAGTGGCTTTTGAAGGTCTAGTGGTCCCCAGACCCTGGCTTAATTTACGTATTTCAGTGCATTCTTGGATGGAAAAATTTGAAGAGTAAGACAAGGTGTGGAAATGGAAGAAAGAAATCAGTCAGATGGTGTATGAATGTAAGTCAAGCAAGAATTATTACTTTAGACTAAACATAATACATAGTATCAGATTCTTCTTATCCCAGTACTGTGCATATGAAATTAACTTTGCATTCATAGCTTCATATGTTCATTTCTAAATATGCAGAACATGAAAATAAACTGAGGAGTTAAGTGTTCCATGAAGTAGGACTGAATGACTGCTGTTTCCATGATTGGTTGGTATGAGCTCCCCCATCCACATCTGTTCTGAATCCGTCACTGTATACACACACACACACACATATATATATATATATATATATATATATATATATATATATATATATATATATTTTTTTTTTATATATATTATCTTATAATACTATGTTGGAAGATTTACTGTATGTCAGGTCATCAATACGTAACTGAACCAATATCCAGTTTGCTATATTATGTTAGAAACCTTTGGTAGCTGACAAGAAATTATTTAATCGACTAAAGTTATGAAAAGTCACCCATAGATGTGCAATAGGAAGCTCCACCCAAGTACCACTTACATGTACCTAATGCCACTGCCTACTGATGAGGGGACTGTCTACACACTGCAGCCCACCTTTGTGGGTCTATATCACTTTGTCGAACTCTTAGAAGTTTAAAAGTCATATGGTCAACACCATATGATCGAACTTTTAAAAGTTCGAACATTTCAACGGAGATCTCCATACAGTGCAGAATAGGGAGATTTCCCTTTTCTGCACTGTAGTGTGATCTCGGAGTTGGTATATTTAAAGACCTGGGGGTATGGGGGGCGGGGGGACTTGCCCTCTTGCTTAAACCGTTCATGTAGGTCTTTCCTTTGGGTTATTTTTTTTATTACATTTTTGAACTTTTGAAAGTTCGATCATATGGTGTCGACCATATGACATTCGAACTTTTAAAAGTTTGATTATGTAATATAGACGCTCTTTGCATGCATTGAGTATCCATAAAGTGTTCCTTCACTGTCCGACAAAGAATCAAAATTCTGTGTAAAAATTCATTATATCAACTTCCCATGAAAAAAAGTTAATAGTGCTTACTGTGCTTGCATTGCTAGCTGGGTTGCCCAGCATGTGGCTGCAAGGTTATGTACCTATGCTACTCACCCAAGTTAAAAAGTAAGAGTTATACTTAGGAAGATTCAAGTTTTGTTGCTCCCAATTTGTAGAAGTATATAACAGTACTTTCATTATGTAGTTAACTGTGTTGACAACAGTCAGGTAATAGTCTTTGCAGTATGTGTGGGATTGTAGGGAAATGACCTCTGCAGCCACAGAGGCACGTGTTGGTCTCTCCATCAGTAAGACAGAGAAAAGCAGCAGGCAGTATGTTAGTGTAAATGATAGTATGCGCATCAACAATAATGATGGGAGATTAAACTCCCCATTTGAGGTCAGTTTGTGAGTACTTTTGCTTTTAATATGCTACTTGATAACAGGACCTTATTGAGAATGCAGGTCAGAATGCTTTAATGAGATTACAGAAAATACTTCCCCACGTTTTGCTGAAAAGAAAGTTTGAACTATAAAAACCTACAACAAGATGGAAAAGTAACTGATTCACTCTGGTCTATATTATAACAGCGAATGCTTAAAATAGCGAACGCTGTATAATCGACCCAAAAAAAAAAAAAACGAAAACTCAAAATTCTGAACAAACGGAACAGCGATTTTTTTTCCTAGGGAAAAAAAATCACTGGTCGCAAAAAAAAAAAAAAAAAAAATGAAACACAAACTAAAGTGGGGGCACACCCCCTCTACTTAAATATACCAACTCCGAGATCACATCACAGTGGAGGAAACGCCAAAGTCCCAAAAGCGGCCCAGTGATTTTTTTTCCCTGGGAAAAAATCGCTGTTCTGTGTCTTCGGGATTTTACCATTTCAACATTTAGTGATGATTAAACAGCATTTGTTATATTAAGCATTCGCTTACTTAATACGGAACCAATTCACTCTAGCTGCCATTAAACAATTTGCAAATGTGTACAGTCTGCTGAAATGGTGAGCATAACACAGACCATCTTGAACACAAGAGCACAACTCAGTCAAGGTTAACCAAAATGTATTACCCCATTGGCTTGTAATCAGCCTGAAGAAAACACTATTTACGTGGCATCAGAAGAATATTTATTAAACCATTTAATAACTATATTATACTATACGGATTTACATATATATATATATATATATATATATATATATATATACATATATATACATATATATATATATATATATAGATATAGATATATATATATATATATATATATATATATATATATATATATTGATATATTTTATATACATATATATTACGATGCATTTATGCTATATGTATATGTACTTTATTATACTGTATGTTTTTATTTTTACATTTTCTAATGTGTATGACATATTTTATGTTATCATGTTTATATTTATACCTTTATGTTTACCATAAGGGCAAATACCTGCTCTGTTTCAAGCAGGTATTCATTTATAATACATTCTTGATATCATCCAAGAATTGGCATAATTGGCACTCATTAGTAGTATAGGCGTAACCATGGTAGACACTTTTAACTTTTTCCATGACATGGGTTTGATAAGATGGGAACAACCCAAATGCACATTCCCATCTTGGAGTGATGTTTCATAATTTAAGCCATTTAATTTATAAAGCAAATGTCATGAATAATTTCAGATAGTCAACACTGAAGAAGATGATATGTCTATACTAATTAGTATTGATGCTTTGTACTGGAAAATCTTAAGTGGTTATTGGTAAAATATTCTAAGTTTAAAAACATAAAAACAGCAACTATTGATGCTGTATTTAAACATTCTTGTGCATGTATACATTTTTAAAATTACTTTTTTATGTGCAGGAAAGAGTACATTTGTTTTTTTAGAGTTTTCATTTTTATGCCAGTTTTGGAAGGTTTGGTTACTGAAATATTCTATGTTTCTAGTAAATAGTAAGATTACAGTTCTTGTACTAGCTGATATTGCTTTACATCACATTTCTCTTCAAAAGAGAATACTGCTAAGAAAAATGCACTATTGCCATGAACCCTCCTATGATGCCATTGTATGGATGTGAGCATCTGGAATACAAAGAATAATAGTTATTTATTCATGAAGCATTTGGTAAGGTTAAGGTTTTTGTGCATGCTGACTGACGGTGGTTTGTTATTAATTTCTAATCATTATTATAAATTTTGTAGAGACATTGTATGCTAAGAACTGATATTCAGGCTTCCTGAAATAACATTTATTTTTCTAGATCTTGTGTTAACTGTGATGCTTCCAACAAGCAACTGAGTAGTACACTTTATTGCAAACCATTCAGTGCTGATTTTTTATTAAATTACTAGACTTGCCATCCATATGAATTCAAGGATAATATGTCTAGAAACCTGTCCATTAAAGTTATACACAATACTTCCGATTCAAAAGAAGTTAATAACTAGATCTTAGAATGGTTGTTTTTTTAACAATGGTTATCCAGATCAGGTGTAAACAACACAAAAAAAATGTATATATCATCAGTTACAAGCAGGCATTCAATGTTCAGTCTGCAATTAATAAGATCACCAGAAAGCAACAGGATAAACAAAATAGGTTTATTAGTCACAGATGGGATAGCTTTAATTGTAATACAGAGGTTAGCAGGATCATTTCAAATAGACCTAGCTTCACATCTAAATGAATGAATATTCAGCACTAAAGAACTAGTTCAGTGTAAACAGATTTGAGCAGCTGGCATGAAGGGCACTTACTGTAACCATAGTAAGTGGTGTTCATTTGTTGAGGGGGGGGTTGCATTTATAAAACACTTACTGTAACCATAGTAAATGGTGCTCATTTGTTGAGGGGGTTGCATTTATAAAGGGGATTGTTTTGTACATCCAGAAACAGGTGAGAAATTATTTCTTAATGTTTACAGTGACACTTGCAAGGTTGTAAGACCACTGAGAGCATGATCTTAGGAATAGCAATTTCCCAAATGCTTTGATTAAAAATTCTAGAGAAACTGACCAGTCTTACTTAATCTAAATTTCAGATAATAAGGTAATGAGTCTGATTATCAAGGAAGGAGATTATATAAATGAGTTGCTTTCAATGAAGCCAAGTGGCAGATTACAGCAAAAAGAAACAGTGGGCTACATCTAAATTATACATCTGATGTTGTCACTCTTCATTGATTCTTGACTGATGGGTTACGACTGCGATCCTCTGAACCGATACGGACGTTATACAGCTTGCGCCAGCCAAAAAACTCTCAAGCTAAAGGTCTACCCATAATGCCCTTGTCTACATTACCTTAGAACTAGTTTGCCGATCTTATAGAAAGACGCATCAGATGATTCATTCTTGCAGCTAAGTGAATTTTTTTATATACAACTACATTTTTCCATTATATAATCCTTTTGCTCTAAATATTGTTCTTTCTTATTCTTTCTGATATTTACAAACTTAGTGTACCCTTTTGTTAGCATAATTACTCGCCCCTTTCCTTATAACACTTGGTATTCTTGCCTACCATAGCTGGTAGTTTTTCCTTCCCTCTCTTTCCTTTTTTCTTTCTTACCGACAGGTAATCTTTCCTACCATTGTTGGTAGGATCTTTATAGTGCATTTACTTCTGCTTCTTCTGTACTATTTTTTCTTCTTAAAATGGCAGATAAATCTAAATCAACAGCTACTGGATTTAAACAGTGTCAGGAGTGCGGCAGGAAAATGCCAAACTCTGATGGACATGAAAAATGTGTCTATTGCTTAGGTGCTCTACACCTCGACCTTGAGTGTTCCATCTGTCAGGGCTTTAGTACCAGAACCCTGGTAGAATGTAAAAATAAACTTATTCTCAAAGGGCTCCTAAAGGCACACTTTGAAGAAGCCTTGTTCAAGGCTGACCAGTCTCCTCCGGCCACTGCTTCAAAATTCAGTCATACAGTGTCAACATCTCCATCGGCGCAGACAGCAAAAAAGCATAAAAGCGCATAAAGCCATTCTGTTGGATATTCTACAGAACCAAGATCCAAGGGTTCCAAAAACATCGCAAGGTACCAAGTCCTCAGTACCAACTATTCTCTCAGTGCCATCCATCCCTATTATGGCACCAGCACCAACAACAACACCAGCACCAACTATGACCTCAACACTGAAAACTACTTCAGTACCAGCTTTTTTAGTTACTGTGCCGGTACCTGCATCTCTCATGGCACTGCAGCCTGTTACCCTTTCCTCAGTGTCGAAAACTAAAACTTTCCTTACTCCCAGGACAAGATATTCCCCAACTATTGACCCCTTTCTGGGTCAACTGCGAAGCCCATTTTAGAAAGGCCTGATTCCCCCTCCAGACTGTCCATTTGTCCACTAGGAGTCTCTGAATTCGATGTTGTGAGGTTAGTAGACCAGCTTCTGAAGGCTAGGTGTCTTCCTGCTTCCTCTCAGCCCCCCTCCCTCCTTGAGCAGGGGAATTTTCTCCCAGTACACCTACATATATTCCTCCTCTGACCTTCCCCGAGGCTTTAGTGCTGTCAACTCCAGCCACACAATCTCCAATCGTCTCGGCACCGACAACCCTTTTGTCTTCTGTTTCAAGCACACCTCTGACTCTCTGTGTGCTATCGGAATCGATAGGTCCCCGGGATCGATCTTCTGCCATTAGGTCCAGAGGGCTTGAGTCATTTCCTGTTTTTTTATTCAAAGCCAACCTTGTCACTTCAATCTGCTCCAGCTGCGGGTCCTTCCTTGGATCAGGTGTTGAAAGCAGGTCTGTCAGAGCGGGGGGGTGCCCCAGTTCCGAGTTTGTCTCTCTCAGTTTCAGGCTCCCATCCCTCCTCAGGGGGGCCTTCTTTCCAAGCCATGAAGATAGCCATAGCCACAGCTACTTCTCAGTTGGTTCCTGTGTTACCAGAGTCTCACCCTTTGGCCTTTCTGGAGCTTTCACCAACCTCAGTGCCCAGACAGTGAGCTCCAAGGCCACAAGAATTACTGTCCAAAGACCACCCCTCTTCTCAGTCCTCCTCAGACATTTCCACTAAGGAGCCCCCTCGGAAGAGATTGTGTAAGAGGAAACACCTAGAATCCCCTGAGGAGTCTGTCACTGAAGACATGGATTTCGATGAGGGGGAGGGTTCCCCCGGTCACCCCCAGAAATGTCTCCTTTGGAGACATCCTAGAAATCCTAAAACAGAGGAGTAACTGGAAGTCCAAAGACCCTTCCTCTGAGGAATCTGTGTATTTGCAGGCCTTTGGAGCTCACCCATCTACTTCCTAGGTAACTCCTTCCACTGATGATCTTGTTAAGCTGATCGCTCAGTGGGCTTGGAAGGCTCCTGATTCCATAGAACCAATCCCCCGAAGACCAGATAGGATACTTTCAGCTCTTGAAAATCACCAATATTGGGTGAAAGGACTAGCAGTAGTGCCATGGTGGTAGCCACTGCCACTAAGAAGGAACTAGCTGAGGAAAGTTCCACTGTTCATTTCCCCTAACCTAGAGTCCAGGGCAATGGACAGATTTGGGAAGTGGGTCTATGCATCATCGACCTTTACTATTAGGTCCTTGAACTTTGTGGCATATTTTACTAGGCTCCAAAAGGATCTCCTCAAGGAGCTTTTGGATACCCTGGTGGGAGCTGTGGCTGAGGGGGTCCAGGAAAAAGTGGCCTCGAGCTAGCTACAAGGAGTCTATATCTAATTCGTCCATGCCACTCATTGCATGTGTAGCCAAAGGGGCGACCAGGTCAGCCGGATCAGGTGTTGCTATTCGATGACATGCTTGGATGCTCCTGTGTGAGTTTACAGAGCCATTGTAGTCTTTTTTTGTCAATGTTCCTTTTGACAGATCATCTTTGTTCGGCCCCAAGGTTAAGAAAACTCTATCCAGGTGTGTGAAAGATGGAAAGACTCTGTCTGCTGTTGGCATACATTTTTCTGCTCCTCAACGAGTGTATTCCAGGAATCAGAGGAGTGGGAAGATGTAGTTCAAAAAGTCCCAGAAACTTTTCCTTGACACATGTGGTACAGACTCTCCTCGGGGCAGAGGGGGAGTTCAAATGGAAGATGCCATCCTACAGGCAGAGGTGGCCTGCAGAACCAGGGCTCCAGGGACTCCTTCTCTGGCCAACCATATCAGTGCTCCTGAAGGGAGGCCTGATTGCTTACCTCTGGAAGCAGTCGGGGGAAGATTTTATTTGCATCCAACAGCCTGGCAACTTATAACTACAGATACCTGGGTGCTAAGAATAATTTCTAGAGATTACTTTATCCCCTTTTCCCTTTACCCAAGTATTCACTCAAGGATCCCTGGTGTTCTACCCAGTCAGAGGGACCAAGCAGCCTTAAAAGTGCAAAAGCTGCTAGAAAAAAGAATCATCCAAGAAGTCCCACCAGACCAAAGAGGATCCAGATTTTACTCAAGATTCTTTTTAGTGCCAAAAAAAGACAGGGGACTGGAGACCAATTTTGTATCTCAGCATTCTAAACAGTTTTGTTCAACAGTCCAAATTCCACATGGTCCCAGTTCAGTCAATACGTTCCCTTCTAGAAGAAAATGATTGTATGTGCTGTATAGACCTTCAAGACACGTATTACGACATAAAAATGGACAAACGCTCAGGAAGGTTCCTCCACTTCTAGCTAGCAGCCAGTCATTATCAGTTCCAGTTGCTGCCCTTTGGTCTCACCACAGCCTCTAGATTGTTCACCAAATGTATGTCAGCAGTAGCAGCTCACCTGAGACTGCATGGATTCTGGGTGTTTCCATATCTAGACAACTGGCTCTACACTGCTCCCACCAGACATCTACTGCTGCAGGCGATAGAGGTCACCCTAAATTTGTTCTTGAATTTAGGCATCACAGTCAATCAAACAAAGTCCCAACTGAATCCTTCTCAGGATATGGAATTTATTGGAGCTTGTCTAAACATGCACTCTTGCGTAGCTCTCTACCTGTTCACAGGCTGCACAAAATAAGGTTTCAAGTCCATTCTCCTCACCAGAGACAAAGTACAAACTCACCAGGTGCTTCAAGCCTTAGGGTCCATGGCAGCAGTGATAACTCTGTTCCCTTTATCAAGATATCACATGAGATTACTGCAATGATTGCTAGTGAACCAGTGGTCTATTCTAACTCATCTAATGAACCATCCAATATTTATCACCAGTCGCTGCAAAAAGGACCTTTCTTGGTGCATGGAATCAGAGCAAATTATTCTTGATCGCCCATTTGTCCCTCAACAACCCAAGACCATAGTGAACACGGATGCTTCCCAGATGGGGTGGGGTGAGGGGCATTATCTAGGACAGACAGTCCAAGGCACTTGGTCTATGATAGAAGCCAATCTGCATATCAACATCCTGGAGTTGAGGGCAGTGCTTCTGGTGTTGCAGGCATTTCATCTTGTCCTCCCTCAAGGAACAATTGCTATTCAATCAGACAACATGCCCATACTCTGATACATCAACAAGCAAAAGGGAACCAGGTCCTACCCCCCTGTGTCGAGAAGCCCTACGAGTGTGGCAATGGGCCATAGCCTCCAACAGCTTTCTGATACCAATGCACATCCCAGGGAGTTCAAATGTAATAGTGGCAAAACTGAGCATGTGCATTCTTTCACCTCATGAGCGGTCTCTCAATCCCATGAAAGCGAAGAAGATCTTTCATCGCTGGGGCCAGCCTTACTGAGATCTTTTTGACTCACCCCAAAACAACAAGTACAGAAGCTACTTTGCCCTACTCCCCCCTCAGGGGGAATCCCCGAGAGACGCTGTTCTCTTCGATTGGCCCCCGAGACTTCTTTATGCCTTTCCCCCTTTCCCACTCTTTCTAAAGAAAGCAGCCAGGTTGAAAAGCCAAGTAATTCTCATTGCACCCTATTGGCCTGGACAAATATGGTTTCCCTTCCTATGGCCTCATCAGGTTCACCATCCATGGATTCTGGACCCAGTTCCAGACTCTCCATCTCTCCTTCAGGGACTGGTGCAACCTAATCTTCAAAGCCTCAAGTTAACCTTTTGGTTCCTCCAATTTCATTAGTTGCCAGGCATGATGGCATATCATCCCCGGTAAGAAAAATATTGCTAGCATCACATAAACCATCCACCAGGAAACTCTACCTCAGTAAGTGGAAGAGCTTTTCAATATGGGCTTGTGATATTTGGTCTCGACCCTTTCTCAGCACCAGTAAAGAAAGTGTTAGAATTTCTGGCCAGCCTTTTTACAAAAGGAGCATCTGCATCTACTGTTAAAGTCATTCTAGCTGCCATCGCTAACTTTCATAATGGCTTTGCAGACCTACCCTTAATTTTGCATAGACTATGTAAAGTCTTCCTCAAGGGAACCATTCGAATAAAGCTTTCATTTAAAGACCCTCTACCCCCATGGGACCTAACTATTATTCTACAAGCATTGGTACTTTTCCTTTTGAACCAGCAGCTTCTTCTGACTTGACGTTTCTCTCTTGGAAGACACTTCTCCTTATAGCTCTGACCTCTGCAAGATGAGTATCCAAATTGCAAGCCTTATGTTCAAAGCCCCCTTACTTAATTTTCCATAAGGATAGAGTTACACACAGGACCAATCTATCTTTCCTTCCAAAGGTGGTTTCAGATTCCAACATCACTCAGACTATAGACTTGCCTGTCTTCTTTCCAGATTTTAATAACAACAACTTCCACCACTAAGATGAAGCCGGAATTACAAACAAGTTCAAAATAACAAAATAAATGTAAAAACTGGCACCACGATTCATTCAGACTTTATTGAATGCAGCACTATGCTATGTAGCGCTACATTCAATAAAGTCTGAGAGAATCTTACTGTGGTTTTTACATTTATTTTGTTCTTTCCAAATTCCAACAGTAAGGGAGAATACTACCTACATTTGTTAGACGTACACAGACAGTTATGTTTTTACCTCAACAGAGCTAAAGAATTCAGGAAATCAGAACAGTTGTTTATTTCCTTTGTTGGCACAACCTTGGAGAAATCTGTTTGTAAAGTTGCCTTGTCAAGATGGCTTAGAGATTGTATTACCTTCATTTATCACAAAAGAAATCTAAAACTAACAATGCTGGTGAAGGCTCATTCCACCAGATCGATGTCCACTTTAGCTGCTTTCCATTCAAGGGCTTCCTTGGATGAGATATGTGCAGCAGCAACATGGGTTAGTCTGCATACCTTCATCACTCATTACAAATTGGATTTGGTCTCCAGGGGGAGAGATGCCTTTGGTTCTATGGTTCGCAGGAATATTCTTCCACAGGGCCACCCAGGATCTACAGTAGCTGGGGACTCTGTTCCATCATTCAAGAATCAATGAAGATTGACAACATCGGATAAGGAAGTTATGTCTTACCATAATGTTCCATCTGTGTTGTCAATCTTTATATGTTCTTCACATCCCCCACTTCTTCCCCTTCCTGGGACTCCTGATGGAGCAATCTTTGTCCTGGGTTTTCAATTTGGATGTTCCCTGGACATGGCTTCTTCATAGAGGTTAAGGTCCTCTCTTCATGTATGTATGCATATTTCCTTCTATAAGATTGCAAACTTGATCTGAGGTAATATAGACATGGGCATTATGGGTAGACCTTTAGTTCAAGAGTTTTTTGGCTGGTGCGAGCTATATAACATCTGTATCGGTTCCGAGGATCAGAACCGTAACTCATCAGTCAAGAAGAGATGAAGATCAACAACACAGATGGAACATTATGGCAAGACATAACTTCATTTTTCTCTCTCTCAAACCTTTGTTAATCAATATTATAATTTAGTAATTTAATATAACCTATCAAACCCAAAATTATATACCAAAATTAAATTATATGTGATTAGGAATAAATTGATGAAGAACCCTTTTGGTTCATGTTAAATGGTTTATAGCCAATATAATATATTTAATAGTATGTTTAAAAATGTATCTTATATTGTATTTTAATTTGTGTTTTACATTCTATTTTTGGTTTAATACATTGTTTGAACTTTGTCTGAGGAAGTTTTGTCCATCTTCTGCTGCTGCTTCTTGTTTATTTTGTGTGTAAAAAAATGTTTTTTACTGGAGAAGTTTAGTGGGACTTGGTTAATTAATTTTTCTTGCCTGGATTGGATGGGTCTGTGTTCTTTGTTAAAAGAGACATATTGCCAGGTTTAAATAATTGCATATAACAATTGCATTTTACTGTGGTTGGTATGCTTTATAACTGTGCATGTACTATCTGAAATTGCTCTGATTATCAATGTTTAATTGTATATAGTACCTGATTTTTTTTGATACTGAACATGTTTGTTTTATATAATCTAAAAAGCACAATTTATGATTTTTTTTTATATAAGCCTGATAACAGACATGTAGTAGTGTTGCCTAAAAATTCAAGAATTTTTGTGAATTTGGCTGTTGGGTTGGAGTGGAGACATGGAAGCCATGAGGTACTGATTTGTTCTGTCCCTTTCTCACTATGTTTTAGTACAAGTTGTTTACAAGTTATTGAAGACTGAAGGGGTATTTGGATGGATCTAAGTGCTGAATGTCCTCACACTGCTAGAAGAGAAAAGAATATCATTGGCAGGATCCAGAGGTACTACTGATCTGGATACTGCTTGGAATGAAATGAAAGGATCACTAATGGACAAATATGGTAGCAAATTTGACTCAGTGGACGAACTCCACAAGGTTATAACTATGTTGGTGGATTATACATCCAGATTTGATACTAAAATAAAGGAAACAGAGTCAGTAGTCTTGGAGCATTCTGATCAGCTAACTGCATATGATCAGGATATCTGGGAGCTCCAACAAAGGCTGCAAAATAAAGGGTGGTTGTAGAGATGCTGGAAAATAAGGTGATCATTTGGAGGACAGAAACTTCTAAAAAAATCTGCTGACAGTAGAAGTTACAGAAAAATCAGAAGGCTTGATTATACTTCTTCTTCTTTCGGCTTTTCCCGGTTAGAGGTCCCCACAGCGGATCAACTGTCCGCTCATGATTGGCAGTAGAGTTTTACAGTGTCAAGTTGCCAGCCCGGCGCCCAATCTTCCACAGAAGGCACACACACGCATGCACTCACGCCTAGGGCCAATTTAGAGTGTCCAATCCACCTACAGCATGTCTTTGGGATGTGGGAGGAAACTAGAGCACCTGAAGGAAACCCATGCAACCACAGGGAGGACATGCAGACTCCGCACAGAAGGCACCCCAGCCGAGCACAGACGGTACCCCAGCCAAAGGAGGCTTGATATAAAAAACAGGCTGTCATAATGATTGGTCATCCCAGTGGAATATATATTCATAGGTTGAGCCCACCAGATCTAAAAATGCCCAAACACACAGTGCAGCACTTTCTGAGGCCAATTTTGGTGTGATCTTTAAGTTATCATACAAAAGAAAATATCCTGTGGAAAATGTGGATGTCAGGAAATCAGTTGTCAGTAAATGAAAGCAAACAGTTTGTTTAGCAGGACTGCTCAGCAGGTATTCAGGTATGCAGGGCTGAGCTTCAGCCAGCTTTAAAAATGTGTTAAACTATTATTTGTCACACTGGAAGATGCAGCGGCTAAATTAAAGCAACTTTCTGCTGCTGATACAATGGTGCTTTGCAAAGACCAGTCTATTTCATCAGCAAAGGAAAGTGAAAGGGCACAGTCACAAATGTGGAAGCCTGTTGATCCATTCCCCCTACTTCACAGGAGATTCCTAGACAAATAAAAAGGCTGCACTCAAAGCAGCACTGTTAGCACAAGAACAACTGGCAACTAATTATCCTTTGCCCTGAGGTCCTACTTTCTTTATAAAACACACAAAAAGCTGTACTTTTCCTGGGTAACTTACTGGCAGCACTCATGATATCCCTCTTAGTACCTGTTGCTGACCATGGACCTAGACTTGTGGGGGGGGGTTGTACTATGCTTTAGCAGAGGTTTGTGGGGGTTGTACTATGCTTTAGCAGAGGTCTGGTCCCTTTAGTCTGATTGGCCAGTTAATCTCTGAGTCCTATCATACTTCCTTGAGCAATGCTAGTGTTTGTTATTTTGGTGTGAATGTTTCAGCACCGCTTTTAAATTACAGGACTCACTCCAACACTCCAGCCACTGGTGCAGTGTAAGCTGTTTGTATTATTATTATTATTATTATTATTATTATCAAATAACCATATGATGACAAAAATCTCTGTAACTACTGTTTATATTCCCTGGGAAATATTAATATACTGGAAGATATCCTCTATCAGATATCTAATAATATCGCTAATAAAATTGTTATACTAGGATATGCTAATGTTAACTGGCAAAATTTTACATCAAATTATGCTACCGCCAGCATTAACCTACAAGGCCTCAAACAACTCATTATTTCCACCACACACTTTAACAACGCTAACAGTAATGGCTCCTTTATAGACTGGGAATCAGTCTGTGATCCCTGTAAATACATAACATCAGTATTCCTCCCAGACTCCCTTAGTGATCATCATCCCACATTTGTCAACAGACTTATTACTCATCATACCAAACAATACCTATATAAATTGATCGATAATCTTTTTAACTTTAATCCAGATATGTTTACTCCAGATGTGTAGCTAGGCCACTTGGAACCCAGGATGATGTCCTCATTTGGTGTCTCCCACCTCTTCCAACTTGAAGATCAGACAAAAAAGCAAAGAGGTCAACACGCTGTTACAAAAGGCAGCTACTCTACATTCCCCTCAGGAAAGAATAGATGGAAAGAAGTGTTTGTTGTCCTTCATCACCAGTTCGCTATACTTTAGCTGCCTCACTTGCTGTTCTTTTGAATATATACTTAGTTTCAAAGCATGAGCAATCTCATATCCTTCAGAAAATGCTCTCTAATGCAAACTCTGTAATTCTAGCAACTAATATCTAAATATATACAACAGTATTTGAAATCTGTCCTTATTGTGAGTCTTTTTCTCCATTATTTTTTTTACTTTGTCCCCGAGCTTGCCAATGCAAAACTTGTAATGCTAGCAGCTTTTTAAATATAAACAGGCTATACAACAGTATATTTAAAATCTGTCCTAATTTGAACCTTTTTCTTTTATTATATTTTCTGTATTTTTCCCTGATTCTTTTGCTAAGAGGTTGACAGCTATGCTGCTTGTCTGGTTACCTTTCCTGAAAGACATTGCCTAGCCAGTCCAGTTGATCAGAATCCTCCTGAGGTCCAAGACAAGCTATGTAAGTTTCCCGAAGAAGACCAAGACTCTTCCCTAGTCTCAGGCTGTCCCATCCCAGCTAAATAAAAAATAAAATAACATGAAAACGTATCAATATTTCAAAGTAAATTATTTTAGTCAGCAGCTCATGCACAATCCTTTCTAATTTTGAATTTGGGTGTTGAAGACCCACCAATAGGCTTATACTGCTCACCCAGTGCCCCAGTCATAAGTCTTCCCAATGCTTTAGGGTGGAATCTGAGGCCCATCCCTTATGTCAAATGTAAGGATGAGGACATACATGATTCTAGTGATTTGAAACGGGTAGGGAGATCAACCAGGATCAGCACTTAAAAATGGAAAAGCAGCTGAAAAGCTCCTGAAAACTGCAGTTTACTTTTTCTCCATGAAAAAGTAAAATTATAGACTTTGGTGATTTCCAGTTTTTGCACCATATACAAGCTGCTAGGGTGGTTGTACCTTTTGAACCAACCTTCCCGACACCCTAAAATCCTTTAACTGGTCTAATGTCAAAACATTACTTGTGGGCGAGGCAGGGAATAAATTCAATACTATATTCTTGAATATGCTAAACACCTTTTCCCCTAAGGGATGAAAAGAATAAAGTGATAACCAAAAGCAGGGACCAATGGTGCAAAAACAACCAAGAAACGAAAGAAGGCACCACCAACCAGGAATGGGAAAAGAATAAAGGCCAACTATGCCTCCTTGCTTTCTAGTCACAGAAGAACACTCATTCATAATAGAGATAAGGCATGGAGGAAGTGAAAAATAGAAAAATCTCCTCAAAACCTACAAAGAACTCCATAATCACACCAAAAAAAGTCAATATAGATGGGAAATAATATTAGCTTGATCCTCAAAACAGTCATAAACGTAATCCTAAAAAATATTGGTCCTCCATTAAAAATATTACACCCTGGATATAATAATGTCCCTAACCCTTGCTGTATCATCTCTAACTCAGAAACAGATGCCCAATTCAACTCTTACCTCATAGTCAACTGAACAGGAAAGGAAAACTCTACCCTTGTCTGAGGTTTGCCCCAGGATTCCCTGCATTCCCTGTAGTTGTCACTGCCACTGGACCAACACAGAGTTTCTTACAAGTTGTATGCCTCATTTTCCCCAAGAGCAGTTTCTCCTTTCAGCTAGGAAACCACAGTGAAGGTGATTCTGAACACACAAGCATCCAATGCGGGTCTATATTAGAAGACCGAAGATCTTGGTCATAGGTTCATACTAGGCTATCTGCCTAGGGCATTTATAAGCCTAGCCAGAATGTGTTTGGCTTTCGCCACCCATTTTAAATTTATTTTGCTATGCCCTTTTTCGAGGTTAGTATACTGTGCCTCTGTCTAACAGTGACACAGAAGTGATACCCGGGGTAAACCTACGATCTCCCATCCACTCATCAAGATTCCTCTTGAAGAGAGTCAGTGAGGGACTCTGCCTAACCTGGACTGGGATTTTATTCCAGAGTGAAGGGAGCCTCTGGGTTATGAATCTGTCCCTCCAGCATGTCCTATTTATTTCAGTGCTGAGGTTCAAGTCTCTCGAGCACGTAGCTCGATGGGATTTGGATTTTCTGAGGTGCAGCATGTCCATTAATTCCAGGTTGGATATGGCTTTATACGTCAGGCACAGGTCGCCTCTGAACAGGCGGTATGCCACTGAGTAGAGCTGGAGTTTCTTTAACCGGGCAGCATATGGCATCTGTTTGAGCACTTTGATCCTCTTGGTGAGGTACTTTTGGGGTCTTTCCAGTTGCTGCAGGTGTCTGGTAAGGTACATCCCAAAAGGGGCATTGTACTCAATTGTGGGCCTGATGAGGGATGAGTAAAGAGGCACGATGACCTCCCCTGATCTAGATGTGAATCCCTTCATGATTAGGTGGGCTATATAAAATGTTTTTCTAACCACTTTGGCCATGTGTTTGTCAAATGAGAGATTGCTATCAACTTGGGTCCCCAGGTCCCTAATTACTTCTTCTGTACTTAATGGATTACCACCTATGTGGTAATTTGTGGGCACTTTGTTTTGCCAAAGGGATGACTATACACTTTTGGCATTTAGCTTGAGGCCATGGCTCTGGCACCAGTTGTCTGTTTCTATGAGGCCCTTTTGGAGGATGCTTGTGTCGGCTGGAGAGTCGATTATGGCGCTCAGTTTTCAGTCATCTGCGAACTTGGTCAGCCACAGTCCTTCCGTGTTGGCCTGTACCTCCGAGAAATATATATACCGAACAAGAGAGGTCCCAGGACTGAGCCTTGTGGGACACCACTTGTAACTGGTTTGGAGTCTGACATGGCTCCAGCAATTCTAACCATGTGTGTTCTGTCCTTGAGCCAGTTTGCAATCCATCTAGTGACATAGGGGTTTATATTTAAGCTGGTGAGCTTATCTATAATGCCCGAGTGGGGTATTGTATCGAAGGCTTTTGCGAGGTCCAGGTAGGCTGTGTGGACCACCTTCCCCTCGTCAATGGCCTTGGAGACTGTTTCAAAGAAATCAACCAGGTTTAAGAGGCAGGATCTGCCCTTAACAAAGCCGAACAGGGTAGGATCCAGTGTCTGTAGGTCCCCAATATCTTTATTTATGAGGTCCATGATGATCCTTTCCATAGCTTTGCAGACCAAGCTAGTCAGGCTTATGGGGGAAATGGAAAATATCGAAGTGGCTGTTAGGCAAATTCTTTCCCTGGGAAAGAATTTGCTTGGCCGCTTTGGTACTTTGCCGTTTTCGGCACTGTAGTGTGGTCTCGGAGTTGGTATATTTAAGTAGGGGGGTGTGGGAGCAAAGCCCCCCACTTAATGTAATGTTTGAAATTAATTTTTATTTATTTTTTTTTTTTTGTTGGAACAGTGATTTTTTTTCCCCTTGGAAAGAAATCACTGTTCTGACACTTCGACATTGTAAGCTTTTGCTTGCATAGGTTCGATCAATCACCATTCGCTTTTTTAAGCGTTCGGTGATTTTTAATATAGACTCTCGAATGCAGTACAAACAATGAACCTAGTATTATATTAGCAACTGAGCAGGAAAGGAGAACTCTGACCCATGTTTAAATTAAACCCAGGACCCCCCCATATTCTCTGTGTCACTGTGACTGGACCAACAAGGAGTCTCCGAGCAGTTAATCAGGTTTGTAATAGCTAATTTGTTAATTAGAAATTATAAACCTGTGTAACTGCTCTAATTAGTTAATTTGGGGTTTAATACAGTTGTAGTTTGGGGCAGCATGGGAGTGGTTACCACAAAGTCACTTCTAAAAGTGGCTGTGAGTCACTTTCTGCCCGATTTCTACCTTTTAGAGTGCTTCTGCTACTACTTGTATATAGTTTCTGCAAAATCTGCACTTTGTAGTTCTTGTTTCCAATGGTTATTTATTAGTTTTCTGAAAATATTTTTTTCAGAAAATGGGGTACTTTAAATAAAACACATGTTGAATTGTGAGGGAATAAAGGCTGCTTACAATGAATCACCAGTGCTGTAGCCTAAGCTATGTGAGTTTACCCCACCTGTACCTGTTAGCTTCCAAAAGCTTTGAGTGCCTTCACAGCATTCTTCCTGCCAGGAGTGCAGGGAGTACTGCATATAAAAGGTAGGTGGATTGTCAAAAGCTTCATAGCTTTTTTGGTGCTGAAGTGAGCATTTCATTTGTTGGGCCATCTGTTGGGAAAGCCTTCCTTATAATTTTATGGAAAACTCGGATTAAAATTTTAAGTATTTGTGTGTGTGTGTGTGTGTGTGTGTGTGTGTGTGTGTGTGTGTGTGTGTGTGTGTGTGTGTGTGTGTGTGTGTGTGTTTTTAGAAACAAAAGAAACAAAGTACAGCACTGGACATGTTTATTGGACTGCATGTGTTCTCAGTGCTTGAATGAACTTGTTGAGAGGAAAAGTTTTATTTTATAACTAAAATCCTTTCTTAAATTACTGTTAAGATTGTTTGGGAAAGGATATTATGCTTGTGAGATATTATCAGTGTACTTAACCCTGAACTCCTTATTATTCTCACTTGTATAAGTAATGGGACCTCTAGGCTACACTAGCCATTTTCGGATTCTTCCTTCTCAGCTTACCACTGAAGCACCAAATGGTCTCCTTGGTATTGCCTTCCTTAAGGCACAAAAAGAAGAAATTTTCAAAGGAGTCTTGTAAGGTAATTCTGACTCCTTCATTGCCTCAGTCATTGGTGGGTATCTCTGCTATAGCTGCTGTAGCTGATCGATATTCCTTAAACTACCAACCTTTTTCCCCCTCATCCTCTTTTTGTAGCAGCTGCAGCAATCAAAATTGGGGATTGCCAGGTCATTGGTGACTGTAGAAAAGCTCTGTGTCAGGGACAACCCAATTTGTTGCTAACGGAGGAAGGGGCTAGTGACAGGTCTTCACTTGGCTGGGAGGGGTTGTAGAAGCTGAGACCAGTATACTTAAGGGGTCTGACAGACTGGGAAGACAATGGTTAATAAAAAAACTGTTGACCTGTCTCTATCACTACAAATGGAGCAGACTTATTGGCTTTTGCAATCAGTTCTCAAGCAGGAAGAGAAAATATGTCCTTCTCAAACCTGACAGGGTTTTCCAGTCAGAAGTGAAGCCTTACAGGGAGAGGATACTTCTGAGCATTCTACTCAATTTGAACTTTCAGATTCTGAAGAATGCAATCCTTCAGAAATCCTTAAGGAACAAATCTCCTCTTCAGAAATCTTATCTAATATGAGTGAAGTTTTTTCAATGGGAACAGTGTGAATGTCTCTATTTTCCTGAGACTTCAACTGCCCTTTTGGCTTCAGATAATTCTAGACCATTGGGTTCTCTGAGTGGTTCAACTAAATTACTCCTGGCAATGAGAATCCTCCTTTTCCCCAGGGAATTCCCTTTTGCTTAAGGAACTGTTTGTGCAACATGGCATCCTAGAGAGAAATAGAACCAGTGCCAGCCAGTCTTCTAAGCAAAGTGTATTATTCAAGGATTTTTCTTGTTCCCAAGCCAGAAGGATCATGGAGACTAGTACTGGATCCAGTCTTCATGTCAGTATTTTGAAGTTCAAGATGTTGTCACTTTAGAATTTTGTACCTTTGATTCCAACTCTATTTTACATGTTAAAACTAGACCTAAAGGACACCTTTTACCACATTCCTATTACCAAACAGTTCAGGCTTTTCTTAAGATCTGCTGTATCTTACTTACATTAACAGTTCTCAGTTTTACCCTTTGGACTATCCACTGCACAAAGGGTGCTTACAAAATACCAGGCTCAAGTCATATCTCAGTGCAGACTCCAAGGCACTCATATTTTCCCATATTAAGATGACTGTCTCATTTTTGCAGGCTCTTTTTTCAGCTGTCATGTGTCTTTGACAACTGTCTAGGAACTGCTACTTAATCTGCGATTTCAAATCAATTGGCAGAAGTCTTCTCTCATTCCTTTTCACAAGATTGTATTCCTGGGATGTTTGTTGGACTGCAACAAGAGAAAAGCTTTTCCCCCTCCAAACAAAGTAGAAATGTTCCAACAGTTCTTCCTGAGTTTCATCAATTTAAATATAAAAGGGAGTTTCTCAGAATGGCATCTATTATTATCATGCTACCCTTTGCCAGACTACACATGAGGAAAATACAATAGTATCTCAGATCAGCCTGGAATCAACAGCTACATCCTTTGTCTTTTCAGATTCGAGTTTTGGAATTTGTGAGAAGGAAGACTAGATGGTGAGTTGACCAGACTGCCTGCAATCCAGGTCACCTTTCTCTCCTGTCCCCACTCTATTCAGTTACCACAGACACTTCAGATCTGACATGGGGAGAAGTTCCAACGGGAATAAAAATGAAAGCTTTGTGGGATCCTGTAGACAGACAGAAGGACATAAATGTCAGGGAGATGTTGGTTGTTATCAATGCTTTGAAAGCCTTGAATCATCTCTAGTCCCCATGACCTCTGCTAGTGTCCACAGACAACACCACAGCGATGTGGTACATAAACAATGGGGTACCAGATCCTACCCCCTTTGCAGACTAGCAATGATGTTCTGGGAGCTAGCAATTTAGCTCAGTCTGACTTTACAGGTTTCATAGATTCCATCAGTAGAAAATCTTTTTGTGGACAAGCTCAGCAGGACCAGGATAGACTTCCTACATGTGGAAACTTCATCTGGGGGTCTTCCAGGAATTGATTCATCTGTTGGAGTACCACAGGTTGATCTGTTTGCCTCCTTTCAGAAGTGACAACTAAAGAAATTATGTTCCAGGATTCCTAGCAGACAGGTGTGGAAATCAGGGGCATTTTAATTCCCATTATGACGAAAGGAGATACTGCTAGCCCAGCTAGCTGGAATTTTGTAAATAATTATATGCCATTTGCGAATATTAACATGATTTATCTAAAAGTGTAACAAAGGGAGATACTGCCAACATAGCTGTCTGGAATTGTGTAAATAATTATATGCCATTTGTGAATATCAACATGATCTATATAAGATGCTTGTGTTACAAATGTGTGTTTTCTGAGTATGTGCAATAGGTACTAAAGGAGATGAGAAAGCCTGCTACTGGAAAATTATATATAAGTAAGTTGAAAACATTGGAACCAAGATCCTCATCTCGTCTGAAAGCCTCTGGTTCTTTATTTGTGTGAGTTATTGTCCAATAGTTTGTCATAATCTTTATAAAGGTACATTTGTTAGCCATTTCTGCTTGTCTGCCGGTAGAGCCTCCCTTTCTAACAATGCTCAAGTAAAACACTTTTTAGAATGGATCTTGCATACCACCAAGTGGCTCCTCCTTGAGATCTTAATTTTGTGCTTGAAAAGCTTGCACCAGCTCATTGGGCAGATTTAAGGGTCTTAACATGGAAGACTGTCTTACTTATTGCTCTGACATCTACTAGGAGAGTATCTGAATTACAAGCACCTGTCGTAAGTCGACTGTATGTCATTTTTCATGAGGACAGGCTTTCCATGAGAACAAATTTTCTTTACTTTAAGCCAGGCCATTAAAATCCCAGTTTTCTTTCCTTAATCTAGGAACAAAAGATAAAGGATCTTTCACTCTCTGGATGTTCACAGACAGCTCTGGTACTACCTAGACAAAACATGACCTTTCAGGAAAGATGACCAGCTGTCTGACTCCTGTGAAAGTAAAAGGAAAGAGCAACCAGTGTCAAAGTTACCTTTTCTTTGTAGTTTTCTGTTGCTATTACTTTTTGTTGTGCTCACCACAAACCACTTCCAGGCAGGGTCACATGTCACTCAACATGGGCATTGACTTTTGTGGCTTTCTGAAAAGGGGTGGAGTCTAGCAGCATTCCAGAGGAGGAAGCAACTTGATCCTCAGTGCATAGCTTTACAAATCAAATCATTGCAAATTGGATTCTTCTTTCAAGTCCAGCTATGACCATTCTCCCGGACTCTTGGAATCTTTGGTAGTGCACCCCCCACACACACACACTTTTATTGTTATGCCTATCTAAGCTATGGTAATTTACCACATAGCCTAGGCAACTACAATGCTGATTCATTGTGAACATAATGGAGCTGTGTATATAATTCATTATTTTTGTTTGAAAAAGACGTTGACACAAACACCAAGTCTCGAACACATAGAACACAAATTTATTGTGAGTACGTGTTGGAGACTTGGTGTTTGTGTCAACGTCTTTTTCAAGTTTACGTTTGGATTTGTTTTTGGATTACCCCATTATTTTTGTTTCCTAGGATACATATTCTGGGCTCTGTGCTTTCATCCAAGGCAAGGAAGTGCTCTGAAGACTTTTATATTGAGTGATTCTAGCACTCTTCGTTGGGGAAGTGCCAGGAAGGCATCCAAAGCTTTTAGAAGCTTTCTGGTATAGCTGAGACAAACCCATATAGCTTAGGCTACTGCAATGGTTATCCATTTAGACTATCTACTGTTATGGTAAGTTTATTTACACAACTATAATTTCTTCTCTGTATTAAACAGCAGGGGGGGTCATGTGGTTTGAACAAGGCAGAAAAGCTAATAATTGTGCTGAGTATGGCTAATTTTACAATAATACTCTGGAATGTAAATGGTGTCACAGATATTAATAAAAGATGGGTTTTTGTGTACATAATTAGGTTTAAGTATAATTTACCCTAATACAGGAAACCCAATTTTGGATGTGGAACACTTACCGGGTGAATATACTGTAGGGGATATTATTTATCCTATCCCTTTGGATGCAAAAGAAGTCTAGCGACATTGATATGGTTTTGAGTTTTCAGTTACTAAAGTATGTCAGTGACCCTGAAGGAAGGCTTGTTACAGTAAAGGAAATCCTTCATGAGCAAATGATTACTGCCAGTACTGTGTATATTACACCAAGCACATCCTGACTAGTAACGGCAGAACTGACTGACATTTGGTGGCCTACCAGGAAGCAGTAGTAACTGGGGCTGGAGTCTGGAACTTGGACTCATCTCCTTCAGATGTTTCTGTTGGCCCTAGAACCAAGCTTTTGTCATCTGTGGCTAAAACATTTAATAAATACAGTTTTATGCATGGGATAGTGGACAAGTATAACCTCTTAGGGCTTCTGAGCAAAGTTTTTACTTACATTTCACCATGTTTTAAAACAATTTCAAGATTGACAGGGTGATGACATTTAATAAACATGATTACATGGTGTCTTGATGACATTTAATAAACATGATTACATGGTGTCTACCTTGACTACAGCACCTGCTCTCTTCACAGACCATGCGTCTCTGAGATTTTCTTTTATGATGTTGGGGTGATGGTATCCAGACACTGGACAGTAAATATTTTTCTCTTTAAGGGCAGTTGTTTGGAGTGTCAGGAGAATGTTATTTGCCAGCTGGAAAAAAATTACTTGTTTGGAACATGAACAAGTGACAAAGGATTGGAACTGTTTTATGTTCTTCCTTGCTGTTGACCTTAAAACCTATACAGATGTGGTACATAGCCAGTACAGAGCTGCACTGCAAACCCTTCTGGAAGACCTCTCAGAGGTGCAACACAAAGCAAAGGCTGTAGACTCATGTAAGGTATGTAAGATGCAGGGAATCAGAAAAAAATAACCGATATTTAACATACAAAGCATAACTGGCACATAAATCATTGAAATTAAGAGGATTTGAGCTTTCACCCACTAACAGCAAATTTTATTTATTTATTGATATTTGTTAACAGGGTTAGTCTAACTGAGCCAAAGACCCATTTTCAGTGAAGACCCGAGGAGAAAAGCTCCAATTAGTTCACAATCTTATAAAAATTAGAAGCGTAACAAAAATGAACAATTGTACAGAAGACATAACATGAGGAATATTAGCAACAGCTAACATAATTTCATACTATAAAAGAGAATAATAAATAAAAGTAAAAATAAGATTACAGAATTGGTGCAAGATTTGAGATACACTTAAAGTATTTAATAGAAAGAGACATGGTGCTGATACAATATTATGTTTTAAATCCAGGAATACATATTGAATTTAAAATCCAGAAAAAAATTATATAGAATTACAAGACAGAGAGAAAATGAGAAATAAGGGGGTGATATAGAGTAGATGAGTAAAAGTTGACTAAAATGATAGAGTTGTCATGTGGGGGTTAGACATGGGCAGGACCAAGGTTTTGTAGATAGTGTTTAAGTTCATGTTTAAACAGGTATTTTTGGGAGGTCTGTCTTATATTAAGGAGAACTGTGTTCCAGGCATGGGCTACAGAGTACTTATAGAGGGATTTTCCAATATTCTTGTTAGGTTTGCAGATATCAAGGAGGAGTTTGTCGGTTGTGTGAAGGCAATGACAGAGGGTGTAATAAGATACAAGATTAGAGATGGAGGGGCAGGAACAGGGGTCATTCAGAATGAAGTGGGTAATGTATGGTTGCTGAAGTAATAGTTGGTTAGAGAATTCGGGCCATTGTAGTGCTTTAAGGGCGAGACAGTGATGGGGATTATAAGGGAGACTAGTGGCAAATCTGGCAATTTTATTATGTTTGTTCAAGTTTGGAGAGTAGAGTAGTTTGAGTATTTGTGAGAATAGGGGCTGCATACAAAAGACAAGGTAATAGAAGAGACTGGGCTAGGGATGTTTTCGAGGAAGCTGTAAGGAATTTCTGATTACAATAGAGTAGACCAAGTTTCTGGTGTGTTTTCTGTATACACTGTTGGATGTGTACATCATACTTAATTCATCATCAATAATAATGCCTAGTAGTTTGGTATGGGGTTCAGGTTTAATGATGGTATTGTTGGGAAAGATGATGGAAAAGGAGGATTTGTGAT
Source organism: Protopterus annectens (assembly GCF_019279795.1). Classification (NCBI taxonomy): domain Eukaryota; kingdom Metazoa; phylum Chordata; order Ceratodontiformes; family Protopteridae; genus Protopterus; species Protopterus annectens. The sequence continues at coordinate 439,224,532 of NC_056744.1, read as the reverse complement.
GTGCCAGTGTTTTAGGAAGGAAGAGAAGGAGTTTAGTTTTTTAGGATTAAGTATGAGTTGGTTGTCAGAGAGCCATGTTTTGACTGAAGAAAATGAGTTCTGAGTTAGAGAAGAGATCAGGGATGATATGGGCAGTGGTAATAAGAGTAGAATCATCACCATATTGAAGGAGTGTTGTGAGGTTACAGACAGAATGTAGATTGTTAGTGAAATATTGAACAAGAGGGGACCTAAGATGGATCTTGTGGAACACCAGTGTTGACAGGTTGGAAGGGGGAGAAGACAGTTTGACAGCAAATGGATTGTTGCCTATTGGTGAGGTAACTTGAGAACCAGTTTAAGGAGGAAGTGGAGAGCTGGAGGTTGGAAAGTTTAGTTAGACGTTTAGAGTGAGAGACAGTGTTGAAAGCTTTAGAGAGATCAAGAAATAAACAGGAGACTAACATGTTGTTGTCCTGGGCCTCAGCTTCTGTATGGGTGAAAGAAAGTAGTGCAGTGGAAGTGCTGTGGTGGGGTCTAAAGCCATGTTGGGTAGATGTAAGTAGGTTATTATCAAGCAGGTGTTTCAGTAACTGGGTGTGAATACACTTTTCCAGAATTTTGGAAACTGGAGACAAGATGGCAATGGGCCTACAATTAGATGGACAGGTAGAGTTTCCGCCTTTATGAAGATGAGTAGTGTAGAAGGATTTCCATATATCCGGGACACAGGCATCAGTAATGGAATGATTTATGAGTATGGAGATGGGGTAGGCAATAGATTCTGCAGCAGTTTTAAGAAAGAAGGCAGGCAGTTTATCAGCAAAGGGGGAGCAAGTTTTGAGTTTGGAAAGGAGAGATTTGATGAAGGAGGTGAGGACAGGTTTGAATGAGAAGGTATTGAAGGGTGTCATGTTTGGGGATGAAGGGGGGTAGTGGAAGTATTACTATTTTGTGTATCGAGAGGAGTTAAGTTGGGGGATAAATGAGGGGAAGATGATGTATTATTATTTTGTGTACATTTTTTGGATTGTTTCAATGAAATAGTTAAGGATAGTAGCAGTTTCAGTAGCAGTATTCTGTGGGAAGGGGTTGGGAGTTGGAGGATTACCAGGATAAAGAAGATGATTAATGGAACTCCAAAATTTTATTGGATTTTTATGTGGGTTGCATTGGTTGCGACAGAAGAATTTTTTTTTCTTGTCATTGTTAAGTTTTTTGGACAGGTTTCTGAGCTCCTTATATATTTGAAGTAGAACAGGGGACTTATTTTTGGCTGAGGCTTTCCCGATACTGTCTCTTTTATGTATAATGGAGTGGGTATGTTTTGTGAGCCAGGGGACCAAGTTAGCTTTTATTCTGATTTTCCTGATAAGTACCCATGGAGTTAAGTATGTCTAGGAATATTTTATTAAAATATGTTATGGCCTTGTTGAGAAGTAGGTGTTGAAGGAAGGACCATTTTACATTAGACAATGTGGAATTAAAAGTATCTGGGTTGAATTGGTTGAGTTTATGACAATCTCTATAGAGGTGGTCTTTACGAGTATGTTTGAAAAATCTATGTTTAAAGTACGGGGAATGGTCACTAAGAGAGTTAAGAAGTATGCCAGGGTTATGATAAAGGTTGGGATCTGAGGTAAGAATCCAATCCAGGGTAGGTCTAGAGGTGGAGTTTTTGTTAGTATGAGTAAGGGAGGATATGAGTTGGTGGAAGCCATAAAGGTTGAGACTATGACTAGGAGATGAAGTAGAAAGTTTGGCCCAATCAATGTTAACGTTGTTAAGAAGAATGGTTTCATATGGAATATGGTGAGCAAGCCAGGAGAGAATGTTCTTGAGGATGGGGATATTGTTTCCGGGAGGTGTGTAGATGGAGGCTATGGCAAATATTTTATGTGGATTTAGATGACAATTAATGATAAGAAGTTCTGCAGGCTCAAAGTTGGGTATAGAAATTGAGAGTGGAGAGAGAATAAGTTATTTGGTATAAAAGATGGCAACACCTCCACCCGTCTTATTGGTTCTGTCGGAGTGGAAAATGTTATAGTGTGGAGGTAAGATTTCTGCATTTGAGAGATGGGGTTTCAGCTTGGTTACAGATAGAGTTAAGATATGGGAGGAGATGTTGGCAATCCAGGAATGAAGCTCTGTGATTTTGTTTACTAGGCTTTGGCTGTTTAAGGAGAGAATATGTAATGATTTAAGGAAGGAAGGGAGGGGGGGTAGGGAGGAGGACTGGTGAGATGTATCATTGAGAGAGGCAGGGGCTAGAGGTCCTGGGTTGGGGTGGATGTCCCCACCTAGGGGAAGTTTCAATCATACCTCTCAACCTCTTAGCACAAGAAGTCTGGACAAAGCCTGACAAAATGGTTGGAAAAAGACATAAAAATAGGGACAATTTTTAAATATTGCTCTTATAAACTTAGAAAGTTGCTAGAATAACAGGATTTGTGTTAGCATGCATTTTTTCTGAAAGATATGAAGTCTGAAACCCAAATGCATGTCATTATTTAGTGACTTCAGGCCTTAGATCATCAATTTTTACGAGGAACAGACCAAAGATATGAGGCAAAAATCTGGACATTCTGCAAAAATCTGTACAGTTAAGAGGTATGGTTTCAAGGAAAGTAATAATGTATGTGAGGGGGTGTAAGGTACCAGTCCTTCTTGGTTTTGGAATGGAAGTATGGGAGGTGATTGGAGATATGTTAATCTTGAAAAGGTGTCTATGTAGGATATGAAAGATAGATGAGGAGATGAGCTGTAGGTGAGGGAGGGTGCTGGTGATGTGGGTATTTAGCCTTACAGATTCATAAGCAAGAGGTGGAACGTCAAGTCCAACAGATCAGGGATATGAGCAGAGGATAACATGGCAGTCTTTATAAAGTATTATTCAGGACATTATTCAAGAGGGGATGAATCCTACTCTTCCCTTGATGATATTAAAAAACAGTGAGGGATATAAATGCTGAGAACCTAATGCTCCCCAGGACTGCACCAGAGGTGATTGTCTGGAGGCAAGATGCTGAGGCAAGACGCTATACTTCTGTAAATATATAAAGGGGGTGGAGGGAAGTTTATAGCTAACTTTCTTGTATTAGCAAATAAAATTTTAGAAAATGGAGTCCCTCCCTCCTCTTTGAATGAATCAATTATGGTGGTTTTATCTAAGTCAGGCAAGGATCCCTTCCTACTCTCATAGAACCACTTCTATTTTAAACCATTACTATTAGGTCTTTGTAGCAGTTGTGGCACAAAAGTTGGCTAAAGTTCTACTCCAGCTCATTAATTCAGACCAGACAGGCTTTATTAGTGGTATATGCACATTTGATAATCTTATCGGAGTTTCATTGATTATTGAAAATTCTTCAGTTTTCCAACAACCTTTATTGCTAACCAGCTTAAAATGGAGATAAAGCATGTGATAGACTCAGGTAGAGTTTCCTTTAGGAAACACTGGCTATGATGGGATTCCCTGAAAAGTTCATCAACATGTTATCTCAGTAATATAAAGGTTTCTCAGCTAAAGTAAAATTGAAAGTTCTTTCAAAGGCCATAGTCATACACAGGGGTACTACATAGGGATGCCCCCCCCATTGTTGCAATATACCTAGAACTATTGGCAGTAATGTTAAGGACCTCACACTTGGTAGGTTACATACTTTGGAGAATGAGTCATAAATTAGCTTTATACATTGATGATCTTTTGGTTTCCTTATTTCCTTTGAAAATCAGTGACAAGTATTCAGAGTATAAAGTAAATCCCAATGACAATTATTCAGAGTATAAAGTAAATCCCAGCAAAAAAAAAAATGGTACTTATGTATTATCGCAACCAGATTTTTGCGATCATAAAGGTTGCTTCCCGATAATGAAATGTGACCGGTAATGTTTTAAAAATGGGAGACAATGTGTTTGCTTTGACAAGGAAGGGTCTTTTATGCAGGATTATGAATAAAAATTAAAAAAATACTGAAGCTGTCTATGCATGCACTTCCCTAGCGGCAGCCTGTCATGCCATCTTCCCAGTTACTGTAACTTAATGCTAAATGAACTGAACAGGTTCTGACCATACAAAAATGTTGTTAATGTCATGATAAAATGTTACATGGTGTGGTTTTCTTTAACAGTGCATGCTGTGTTTTCTGCATTGGCATGTTCAGAGAAAACCACATAGTACTTCATTGATTACTGTCTTGAGTAGTGTTGCAACAATCACTATCACTAGGTCTTTCTGTTTCTCTGCGGTGGGAATTTCTCAGCAAGCCCAGTTACTATTTCTTCTAAACAGTGTTTTTTTTTTTTTTGGGAAACTTGCGTATCACGCTACATGTCTGTTAAAGTAAGAAAAACAGAGTATTATACCAGTCACAGTACAATAATGACACAGCTGTGATGGCCAAAGGTAAGTCTAACCATTACCTGACCGCATTTGCTGGCAGGAAGAAAGGAACGTTCAGCGAGCGGAGTTGCAATAATCGACATGCTGTCAGTACACTGCATAAACAGACAGCGACAGTAGGGGTTTTGTACATTATATTGATAACAGTCCAGAAAAGAGCCTGTGCGATTAAAGAAAACACACCATGTAACTTTTTAAAACCATTACGGGGAATATTTCAGGATCGGAAACCAGCCAGTAATCCAGTGCCAAATCTGGTTGCGATAATACCTAAGTACAAATATATATATATATATATATATATATATATATATATATATATATATATATATATATATATATGTATGGATCTAGTTCACAATCCCGAAATTTCAGAATGCCGACAACCATATAGCTGACACCATATGACCGACATCCGAAATCTCTACATTGTAAGTAGACCATTTAAAAGGAAAATAAAATTTCCTTTCAACTACTAGCAGGGGGGCGATGCTCCCCTGTACCCCCTATGGGGGGCTCTGTCCCCCACCGTAACTTTAATATACCAACTCCGAGATCGCACTACAGTGCAGGAATGGAAAACTATAGTGAGAAGCTGGTTCCGCATTGTTGGCATTCCGAATGTCGATCATATGGTGTCGGCGATATGGTTGTCGGCATTCTGGAGTGAAAGCAATGTCAGGTAGACCCATATATACCTTCCTTACAAAATAAAAACTTCCCCTTCTTGGAAAGTACTGACAAGATGTGTTATGTAGTGATACAGCTGAGGGCTACCTTGTCTGCATCTTCAGAATGCACTTTTGGTGAAATATTGTCAAAAGTCAAGGAATATAGGCATAGATGGAAATATCTTTGCCAGGATATGATTCAAAGAGTACATGGAATAACATGGTTTGTTTTACCAGTAGCCATCATGAGTTCCTATGGAGTATGATTGGTCTGTTGTATAGAATTCTTTTAACACTTAGAGAAAAACCTCTCGACAAATATAGGTTCATGTGGGGTGGGATTTAAGTTCTGAAATAAGTAGGTCAGACTAAAATTAATTGCTATCCCTAGATATGCAACCCACTCAAGAAAGTTCAGATTTTTCAGGTGGCAATATCAGTTTGTATTTTGATATGCCTGCAAAGATACCCAGGCTTTTCACTCCAGTTGTTGGAAGTGTAGATTTGTGTTTTTGAGAGCTTATATGCATATAGTCTGAGAATGTTCAGCTATGGGGGCTTTTAAAGTGATTCTTCAGAACATCCGTGACATCATTTGGCAAGGGCTGTCTCTGCCAGGCCATTTTTTATTGGGTTATACATCATTGCGTGGAGTTAGTTCCTGTGGTATAAATGTTCTGAATTTTCTTATGCTGGGGCAAACAAACGTATAATGAAAAGATGGAAAATAACCATCTCGCCACCTATACAGATTTGTAGTGATTAATGGATGAGCATGCTGAGAACTTGCCTCACAGGATTCTGACCTTAAAGATAAAGCATACATAGAGCTGAAGGAGTTTATCATGGAGAGAAGAGGATAAGAATTAAGTGGGATAATCTGATTCTCCCAACAGATCAAGGTTTAGGATTTACTGGTTTGAAGGGATTATTAGTGCTACACAGTTAAGGCTTATGTGCGTAACACAAGCAGAAGGTTATAATTCAAAGTGAAAAGGGATGATGATAAAGCAGGGGGGGTTCAAGACTTAAAAAGAGAGTGGGATTTTGGGTGCAGCTCCTAGAAGAGAGTAGTAACCATGCAGAATATTATATTCATAAAGTTGCAGAAAGTATATAAAGAACTAAACCAACACTGGAGATGGAAAAATTAAATTTTGACAAAAGGGATGACTGCAAATAGAGACACAAGCAAGGGGGGAGAGGCTGGAATTTACTGGTGAAAACTGGCAAAGGGACCAAAGTATTGGGAGCAAATAATTAGAGAGGAAAAATGTGATAGAGTGGGATGAGGCAAAAAGGAAGTTTGGACTGCAAGGTAGAGACTGCCTTCCTTATCAGATATTATATCTCATATGTCTGAATATATGGAGCTTTTCACCCCAGGCCTCCGCTGAAAATGGGCATATACCCAGTCGGACTTTCCCGGTCAACAAATGTAAAATAAAATAAATAAATAACTATTGATAGCAGAATATAGAAAAAGAGAAAGGATAGAAAAGTCCAAACTGAAAGAGTTTTTAGTTGACTCTAGTGCAAAAGCTGCTGTGAAAAGGGGATAATTAGTAGGACATATAAATATTGCATGATATCTGTAAGAATCAGCGAAGGTTATAAAAGTTTGGAAAAGAGACTGCAAAAGCAATTTACAGGGGAACAATGGGAGGACATATGTATGGATCCCACGTATGCAGCAAAGTCCAGTAGGTTTAGGATTTTTGCTTGGAAGCATATGTATTTTTATACCCCAGGCAGACTCTAGAATATTTTCCTTGGATCAATGGCAAATGTTGGAGATGTGATGTGGAAGAAAGAGTTAACTGGAATCTTATATTTTGAGAGTGTAATGAGCTGTCAGATTTTAAAAATTCCCCGCAGAATTACTCTCACAGAAACATTTTAGGAGCAATTGGCTATAACTAAGGAAATGATTCTTTTGAGCTGGAACACAGGATCTAAACTGCCTAGACATAGTAAGGCCTTATTAATTTTAATTTTAATAGCTGCCAAAAAAATCAGTTACTAGAAAAAGAAAATTAAAACATGCAGGTATGTTAGGTGACTAGGGCATTATGGGTAAAGGGAATAGCTCGAGAGTTTCAGTGTTCCACGAGCTGGAAGAAGCGGCCAAGCAGGATCTGAGAGTCGGATCTGAACCCAACAGTTGAGGAAGAATGAAAATGGACAATAAAGATGGAAAGTTATGGTGAGTACATAACTTTTTTCATGTTTTTCTGAAAAAAGGGTAAAGCGCAAAAGAAATGAGTTCGCTGGAAAGCTTTTAAGGCCAATCACCATGGTAATTTTCAAGTGCAATAGGCTTTGATCTATACCTTTAGTCATTCATCAATAGGACTTGTTTAAACTGTTTTAATTTTTATGTACTGTTGAAGTTTGATTTGTTGATTTGCTTTCTCATTGTACTGATTTTTACTAAAAGATTGTTTTGGAATAAAAAAAATAATTTTAGTGAATTTGTTTCATTTGCAGATATGATTTCTATACTTAATTTATTCATTTATTAAATGGAGTTTTATTGTAATTCCATCTGAAGTTGTGTGCGATTTGCCTACTTCTGTCCTCCATCTCCTTCTAAATTCTCATTTTTTTAATATCTTACATTAATTTTTTGAACTGTGTAGGTGCCCTACTGGACTTACATACCTCCATTTCAATGATGAGAGGTCACTGTCTTTGTTTTGTGTTTGCCAGTGAATGGTTACGCCCATACTTCAGTAGGAAATAAGTAATAAGGGAAGGCTTAGCCATGTCTATGTTCACTAGATGCATTGATGACAGTTAATTAAAAGTGGTCTCAGGGCACAGCCTCAGGTCAATTCATCTGAAAATCTAATAACACATCTCTGCCCATAGCCCTCTCTTAACCTGTAACTGCCCCAGCAGTCAGGATGGTGATGAGTCAGGGTAGTGCCTCATCTTTCAAGACCATGTCTTTTTGTATTCTTATATCCAGTTTCCTGGGGATGGGTGTACAGAGGCTCCTGATATACCAAACCTGCAGTTGTTACAATATGCCTGTTACTATCCTTATTATTTAAGCTACTTCTTGCTGTCATTCCAATATTTTTCACTGGAGACACTGCTGCAACAGAAGCTTGGAGCACTTTCACTCCATTCACCCCACAACCACTATCACTAGAAAAGGCTAACTGAAGACACTCATCCCTTCCATGTTCTCTGCCACATAGGCTGCTAGTCAAACCTAGATTTTCAGAATCATAGACAATTGCCTTACTTTGGTACCAGTAAGACAGTCTGTATTTTTAGGATATTTAATGCGATTATTAGTCATGAATGGGTCTTTTAAAAGCATTAGTCATATGGAAGCTTTAGGATTTAACACTGACGCATGATTACATGCCAGCTAAATGGTGTTGCTCAACAGTAATGCAAGAAGCACAAAAGAAAGGGAAGAACCCAAGACTGAAACAATATTACTAGTAACTGTCTTGTTAGTAAATAGCTGACAGAAGGGTGCAGATAAGTTATTCCTGATTACTGATGTGTCGTTACAAGGAAACAGAATAACTTTAAAAATAAATTCAAAAATTAGAATTACAGAACTCATTATATTTAATATATAGCTATAAGGAAGCAAAATACCGTTAAATGAAAAAATAAAACTACAGAAATCACTATATATTCCTTGTTTGCTTTTTGTAGCAATTGAACTGATTAAAGACCTCATGGAGTATGAAGTCCGCTCAGCTCTGCTAAGTGGTTTAGTAAAACTGCTAAAACCTCCAAAGGACAATGACAACAACAGACCTGGAATACTAACTGGTATGTTTCTTTCTCAAAATGGAAAATTCTGTTCAGGTATGAAGTGACATGCATGCTAATAATATACAAAGTCTTATAAGTTACCAAATTGTTTTTGCACTCCAGTTCACTGCAGAATCTTTTTTCTTTGTATGCATTTCTTTAGTATGATTTCAATGTATACATATCTTTTGATCTGATGTAGTCATTTTTATTCATTTCTCAATGTACAGGTTCAGATCCAACTCGTCCACTTTCTTCTATAGACTTTAGGATCTGACTCCCAAGCTCCTCCCTTACTCATAATGCCCCTGACCACTGCAATACCTCAGATCTCATTTGCCACTCTTCAGGTTTGGATGGGATTGCAATCTCTCGAGCTAGGGTTGTTAGTGAATGTGATTTAAAGCTTGAATTTTTCAGTACCTGTTTTATCTAAAACCTTTTGATCTTTAATTAATATCTCTCTTGCCCTTTAGACCAGTTCTTTTGGTATTCTTTATCTGCTGTAGCTGGTAGTTTTTTTCCCCATCCTCTCTCTTTTTTCTAAGATCTACCATTGTTGGTATTTCTGTCTTTCCTTCTTCCTAAAAAAAATGTTGTTGTTATGTATTACTATTTATTTCTTTTAGTGCTTGTTAGTTCTTTTGTGTGACGTTAGTACTTACACCTAACCAACTTTACTGAGTGTTGCTGTTGTTTCTATTTTGTTCCAGTATGGCAGAGTTCAAGTCGACTGGATTCAAAAAGTACACTTCCTGTTGGTATAAGAGTCCTAATTTTGATGCCAACAAGGAATGCGTTTATTGTTTGGGGCCAGCACATCTGGACACTTCTTGTTCGATTTGTGTGGCTTTTAATATTAGAGCTCTTAGTGACAGGTGAAATAAGTTGATTTTGAAAGGTCTCCTTCTGGCCTCAGTGTCCTCTACTACTTCGTCTCCATCAGGGGCTAAAACCCCCTCTGAAAAGTGCTCTACTGCCCAGTCTCCTCACTCTGCACCTCCGTTGGAACCACCTAAGAAAGTGGCTAAGTCCTCAGATCCAACACCACCATTAGTCTCATCTCCTCTGCCTCGAGCTCCAAGATTTTCTCTGGAGCTGATATCACCAAGGTTAAAGTCTCCATTTTTATAAGAGACACCAAAAAGGTTATCTAGACCACCCTCTACCTTGTCATCTGTTAGGTCATCCCAAATTATCTCTGAAGCAGAGGTGGACAGGATGATGAGAAAGTTCCTCAGGACACAGATCCAGATGGGGGTCTTGCTAGCTCTGTCTCCCATCAGATCCATGAGAGTAAAGTCTTTTTTTCAACCTGTTGTTACTCCTTCTCTGATCCAGACTTCCATTTCAGGGTCATTGGATTCAAAGATCCCTACAGTTGAGCCATTGGATCCGAAAGTTCTTGTTTCTTCCACTCTGAGAATGTCCCTGATCTGACTGGCTCCTACTCTCTCAAAACCAGATTGTTCTTGGAGCCAAAACATTGTTGTCAGATGTGAGGGGCAGACCTCAATTCCAAAGTTTTCAGAGCCATCGCTTCCCCTCAGCGCTTCGGCACTTGACAGCTTGGCTCCGACTCCCCTTAAAAGCAGAGGGTTGGGGAAGGCTCAGAATTGCCTGCTTTGAGAGCCTCGGCTCTCAGCAGTCTCTCCTTGGTCTCTCCTGGTCCTTCTGCCTTTGAAGTGGCGGAGAGGGTTTTCTCTCATCCGAGATTAGCCTCAAGTCTTTAACCATTGGATCCATTCCTTGCTCCCCTATGGATCCTGTGCCTGAGTAGCCTCATCCTGCCCCTCAGGGATAGTCAGCCAGAGTGAGCTTCCAGCCAGTTCCCACCCAGGAGCTCCCTGCCTCTTCTGATATCTAACCAGAGTATCCCACTGAAGAGGCCCCTCAGAAGAGGATGTGCAAGAGGAGGCACTTAAATTCCCAGCAGGAATCTCTTACAGAAAACACCGATTTTAATGAAGGGGAAGGGTCCCCCAGAGCTCCACCTGAGGACATCTCTTTCAGAGAAACCCTTGAAATCCTTCACCAGAAAGGTGGTTGATCTTCCCAAACCCCTTCCTGGGATGATTTGGTGTCTTTGGAAGCCTTCAGGTCTGGACCTTCTATGTCTTGGGTTGCCCCCCCACTGATGAGCTTATAGACCTTGTCTCCTGCAGAGCATGGAAGGAACCTGACTCTGTGTTACCAATTCCCAAACACCCTGATAAAATTTTGAGCACCCCCCCCCCCCACTAATAGACAGTACTGGACAAAAGGGGTGCCTGTAGATGCCATGTTTGTTACGGCAGCTACCAAAAAGGAACTAGCTGAACAGAGAGCCTCTGTCCACCCCCCCCCCTTCCAATAGAGAATCTAGGGCTTTGGACAGATTTGGGAAGGGAGTATATGCGTCAGCAAAATTTGCCCTACATTCACTGAACTACCTGGCACATTTCACAAGATTATAGAGGGACTTGACGAAGAGCCCATGTCCACAGAGAAACAGAAGTCTTTTTCTTCATGACTGCCCACCCTACAATCCATTATAAATGCTTGCATGAGATTAATCTCACATACAGCTGAAGTTACCTCAAGGACCACTGGTTCAGGCATAGCCATAAGGAGACATGCCTGGATGCAATTGTGTGATTTGTGGAACCTTTCAAGGCGTCATTCATCAATGCTCCTTTGGATGGATTTTCCTTGTTTGGATCCAGCATAAAAGAGACTCTTTCCTGCAGTGAACGGGATGGAAAGACCTTGTCTGCCATCTGAATCCACTTTTTTACCCCACAGAGATCTTTCTCTAGGAATCAATATGGTAGGAAAAAGATGTGGTTCCAGAAGTCTCAAGGTCCTTTTCAGAAGTCATGTTGAGATTTTTTTCCCCCAGAGGTGGGAGGGAATAGCTACAATGGTAGATGTCACCCACGTGGTAGAGGGGGGTCTGCAGAATAAAGGATCTCGAGATTCCTTTTTGGACAGGTCATTTCAAGTGCTCCTGAAAGGTTACCTCGATGTCCCTCTCAGGAGGCAGTCGGGGGGCACTTATCCCTGCACCTAAAAGCCTAGATAGCCATCACAAAAGATTTTTGGGTGCACAGGATCATATCCAGAGGACATTTTATTCCCTTTTCCCAACTGCCTCTAAAGAAAAGAAAATGTCTCCTCTATGTTCCACCCAATCAGATGGTGCTTGCAGCTATAGAAATCCAAAAACTGCTAAACAAAGGACTCATCCAGGAGGCCCGCTAGACCAAAGAGGATCTGGAATTTACTCAAGGTTTTTTTTTAGTGCCAAAGAGAACAGGGGACCCGAGACCTATATTGGATCTCATTTATCTAAATCAGTTTGTAAAGAATGTCTCATTCCAGATGGTCACGATAGAATCCATTCTGCCCTTCCTGCAGAAGAATGGCTGGATGTGCTCAATTAGTGTTCAAGATATGTACCATCACATCAAAATGAACAGGTACTCTTGAAGATATCTATGCTTCCGGCTGGGAGCCAGTCATTATCAATAGGAACCCTGATCTTCGGTCTCAGCACAGCCTCCAGGGTGTTCACCAAATGAATGGCAGTTGTAGCAGCTCACCTCAGGCTGCTCGGATTCAGAGTGTTTCTTTACTTGGATGACTGGCTCCTCACCGCACTGACCACGCATCTGCTAGTAAAGACCAGAGACTATTTGCTCAAGTTATCTCGCTAACTGGGAATCACTGTCAATATAGACAAATCACAACTTCAAACAGTCCAAGTCTTGGAGTTCATGGAGGCTCAGTTAGACACTGTCAATTCTTTAGCTCTTCTGCCTCTAAGCAGAAATCTTACACTGAAGATGTATGTCAGGCACATTTTTTTCTCTTCCTTCTCCACCAGCAAAACTTGTCCTCAGAGCTTTAGGATCGATGGCTGCTGCAATTACTTTAATTCCTACTGCATGCCTCCACATGAGAATTCTACAATGGACCCTAGCAGTACAATGGTCCTTTTATCAACACTCTTTAAGACATCCAATAAAACTGTCCCAGGCTTGTAGAAAGTCTCTTCTTTGGTGGATTCAATCCAAGGAGATCAGTCAAGGATGTCCTGTTATCCTTCCTCCCCCAAATGCCACTTTGACTATGGATGCCTCCCAGTTGGGATGGGGGGCATTACTTGAGACAGGGTGTTCAAGGCACGTGGTCCTCACAAGAGAGTACTTTGGATATCAGTGTCCTAGCGATAAGAGCAGTGCTTCTAACAATGCAGGCTTTTCTGAGCTTTCTTCCTCTAGGGACTGTTTCAATTCAAACAGACAGCATGTCAGTAGTCTGGTACATCAACAAACAGAGGGAACCAAATCCTACCCACTTTGTCGAGAAGCAATGAGAGCATGGCAATGAGTGATCTCATCCAACTATTTTCTTGTAGCAGCACACATATCTCTGAAATCCAACATTCTAGCAGACGAATTCAGCAAGACCATCCTCATGCCTCACAAGTTGTCTCTCAATCAGTCAGTAGCAAACATGATTTTCCAAAGATGAGGTCAGCCTTGCTGTGACCTATTTGCATCTCCCCTCAACAACAAATGCAGCAGGTTCTTTGCCCTGATCCCACCTCAGGGACAGTCACTGAGAGATGCTGTAGTTCATGTTTGGCCCTCTAGTTTTCTTTATACTTATCCTCCCAACCTCTTATCCCTTCTTCAGAAAGCACTTTGGTTGAAGACCACAGTAATCCTTATTGCTCCTTTTTGGCCTCAACAGGTATGATTTCCCATCCTTTGGTCTCAACTAGTATGTCCTCCTTGGACACTAGACCCCAGTCCAGACCTCCTATCTCACCAGTCAGGACAGATTCACCCGAACATTGCAAGACTCAGGTTGACTGCATGGTATCTCCATTTCCAGTGATGGCTAGATATTCCAGGCTTTCCTCCCCGGTACAAAAAATACTAGTCTCATCTCATAAACCATCAGCTAGAAAGTTTCACAAAAGTAAACGGAAGAGGTTTTCCTTCTGGACTCAACAAAGACAGTTGGATCATTTTACTGCCCCACTTTCTTCTGTTCTTGATTTCCTTGGGGGGCAAGTTTTTCCACTATTAAAGTTCAATTAGCAGACATCTCCAACTATCACATCAGAGTGAGTGCTTCTTTAGTGTCATCTAAATTATGTAAGGCCTTCCTAAGGGGCACCTTTTTACTCAGACCTCCTACCCCACCTTGGGACCTCATTATGGTTTCCAGTCTTTAGTACATTCTCCTTTTGAACCATCAGCTAAAGCAGATCTCAAGTTTCTTTCCTGGAAGACTGTCTGGTCCTGGTAGCTGTAACTTCTGCAAGATAAGTATCTGAACTCCAAGCTCTATCGCCCAAACCACCATATTTGCTTTTCCACAAAGAAAGAGTTACTTTACACACAAACCCTTCATTTTTACTGAAACTTGTCTCTAAGAGCAACTTCAATCGAGTGAATTATTTGCCAGTGTTTTTTCCCAGTTTTGAAAACAAAGGAGAGTACACCCTTCATCTGTTGGACTTACATAGACAACTTTGGTTTTACCTTCACAGAACCAAAGAATTTAGGAAAACTGTTCGGTTATTTATTTCCTTTGCTAAAAACAGAATGGAAAAATTGGTTCTGAAAGTTACTTTGGCTAAATGGATAATGGATTGTATTTCCTATGTTTATTATTTGAAAGGCATAACTTTACCAGTGCATCCAAAGGCTCATTCCACCTGGTCATTGTCTACCTCTGCTGCTTTTTGGGCCAGGGCTTCCATTGATGACATTTGTGCAGCTGCTACATTGTCAAATACCCATACTTTTATTGTTCATTACAAATTGAACATCATCTCCAGAAAGAGAGCTGCCTTTGTTTCCATGGTTCTGCAGAACATCCTTCCATGAGGGCCACCCAAGGTTATTAAAGCTGGGGACTCTGTCCCAGATGTTGAGAAATGAATGGAAATGAAAACATCAGATAAAGAAGTTGTATACTCACTATAAGGTTCCATCTGTGTTGTCCATTTTCATTCTTCCTCAACTTCCCTCTTCCTTCCCATCCTTGTCTTTAGGAGAGACCTAACGGATTTGTTGATAAGGACGATAGCTCCTGTTTGAGCTGCTGATTTTTTGGCTATCACTTTTCTGTCATAGGATTGTTGTTGTATCCTTCGATAATAATACATATAATAGCTGTAAACTTGATCTGAGGTATTGCAGTGGTCAGGGGCATTGTGGGTAAGGGAGGAGCTTGCGAGTCGGATCCTAGAATGTATAGAAGGTGGTCGAGTTGGATGCGAGGGTCAGATCTGAACTCATACATTGAGGAAGAATGAAAATGTATGTACGGATTTGCAGTGACCACACCGACCAAGTAAAATACAAATGATTCAAGTCACTCCACTAATGGTAAAAAACTTACTTTAATATTTAATGTTTAAAAAGACGCATAAAAAATAAGTGTTTTCATCTCCAAAATTAAGAAACTTTATCAAATGGTAATTCTTAAAATCAAGGAACCTTTTATAATCAGTCCCATTACCATTCGCAATCAGCTAAGGCACACACCCCCATTTCCAGCCACTCATAACAAAACTTTCCTAAAATGACACACCCCTTCCTTTTTTATTTCCTTAAATATAATAAATAATAATAAACATACTTGGCATTATTATAAGCAATATATAATGTAAAAAAAATATATATATATATATATGTATGTGTATATATATATATATATATATATATATATATATATATATATATATATATATATATATATATATATAGAAATCCTTTCATCCTTTTAATGCCTTTAGTTTTAAAATACTTGTGAATGAAATATGTTCATTAAAGCGGGGCCAGTGCACTGCATTCAACCGCATTTGCCAGATTCAATTAGAGTAAATTTAAAAGCATGGCCAGGTTTTTCTAAATGGTGTTTATAAAAGGCATTTGTTTCTTTTTTTAACTTTATATCCCTTAGGTGTTTATAGATCCTGTTATTTAATTTCCTCTCTGTTTTTCCTATATAAAAACACGAACAGGTCAAACAAATAGCACAAAAATGGAGAAAAAAATTAAAAACAGGATCTACGAACACCTACGGGATATAAAGTTAAAAAAGAAACAAATGCCATTTAAAAACACCTTTTAGAAAAAATTGACCATGCTTTTAAATTTACTGTAATTGAATCTGTACAGAGAAATATTACAGGTGAGGCCTGGACACTCCATTTAGATAAACTTGAATTAGTCTAGCAAATGTGGTTGAATGCAATGCACTGGCCTGGCTTGAATGAACATATTTCAATCGCAAGTATTTTAAAATGAAAGGCATTAAAAAGATGAAAGGATTTTATATTATTATTATGACCCGCTAAATTCATCTAAACTGAATTCTTTGTCAAGATGCTACAACCTCAGATTTGGTTTAAAGAATAAATAGTGTAGTTGTGTCAGTTTCAAACAGAATTTGATGTCTTGGTTCATCACATGAAGTAAGATTCAGTCAGCTCTGTGTTGGTATTTTCTAATGAAACCTGACTTGACAAATTCCTCTCTTTTTATTACCACCTAACATTTCTTATTACACAACAGTTTACTACATAATGATTTATAAGTAGTGTAGATATAGCCGTTTTGATAGGTCACAGAACTAAAATCCACATTCAAATATGTCACATCCACAGATGAGGCTAGATCCATAACAATAAAGAAATCTTAAAACTGGCCAAAAATTCAACTCTAACCCCTCTCCCAATAGATCACCACTTGAAACTGAAATAGAATTAACTCTTACTCCATAGATAGTACAGCATTCCCAACCAAGGATTCCCCAGCATCCATTCCCAGCCCTGCATAATGTCACATATCACCATATCCACTTTCACTTTCAAACCTGTACCCACATCTTATATAAAAATACTCTTAAACTCAAACCATGCTCTACTTCAGCTGATGACCTTCCAAGTGAGTACCTTAAAATAGCAGCCAATGGCATTACTTATTTTGTCTCGATCCTTAGAAATAAGTCCGTTTGGAATCCTACCTTCCCTCTCTCTGGAAGAAAATCACACATTATCCCTGTACACAAAGGAGGAAATTCAACAGACATTATTAAATATGGACCTGTAGCAATCTTATCCCCCTCTCCAAATTGCTTGAAAAATGCTGTCAAAAATAATTGCTAAACTATCTCCTGCAGGAAGAACTCCTGCCCCCCCACACAACATTGCTTTCTTCCCTTCCATGCTACTAAAACTGCACTTCTAACCTTTATAGATACCGTCAATAAAAGTGAGATAATGGCAAACTAGTCACCTCCTTATGTCTAGACATGTCTAAAACCTTTGACACAGTTTATCACAGCAAACTTGTACTTCAAATGTCCTGGCTAGATCTATCTCAGCCCACCCTTCTATAGCTGAAATGCCACCTGTCCAAATAGGTATCAGTCAGTAAAATAGCACTCCACTCTCTCTCCCACACCTTCCATTCACCACTGGTGTTTTAAATGGCTCTATCCTTAGTCCCCCTCTCTATAACATTCCACTAACACCATCCACACAACAACACAACAGGCCTCCCTATTACAATATGCAGATGACTTCACACTCATATGCACATCTGACAACCTGACACATCTCCAAAATAATACTCAGAAAGCTTTCATAGAATTTCCAAAATATTTCTAATACTTCTACAGGATCCCTTATTATCTTCCTTGTTATAGGCTCCCTAAGCTTGGTGACAGCCCTTTCTACTTTCTGTTGCCTGAGTCATTGTGCTAAAAGTTTTTGTGCTCTACAGTTATTATCAAAAACAGTTGCATAGCAGCAATTTTTTTAAACTCATGCATATTATTCTGCAGTTGCTCCTCGTATTGTTCTGTGGCATTCCCCCTATTTTGCAATACTTTAACATTTGTCAGTCCCTCTAAATCATTTTTACTTCTTAACCATATCTCCTTTTCTTTTATTTCCACCCTATTTTTAAACTCCACTTTAATTTTATCCCACTTCCTAGCAATATTTTCAGAAGAAATTTCTATCTTCTCTAATAGCTCCTGAATAATTTCTACCTATATCTTAAATTCCTCTTTTCAACAGATAGATGGGAAAGTACCAGCTTCTCATTTTTATTTCAGTACCTTGTGTTTTTATTTTTGTTATTATTGGCTCGTGATTTGAAATAGTTATTAGGTGCATATCAAGACCTTCAATTAAATGCACATGTTCCTGTGAAATGTGAATTCTGTCTAGCCTAGCTCAGTTTTTGTATCTTGGGGAATAATATGTAAATTCACTTAGAACTCCTAGTACTGAATTAGCATCTTCCTTGCCAAATGTTTTTATAAATTTCTTTAAAAATCTACCCTTCTTTGTTATATTTTCCCTTCTGAACCACCCAGACACATCTTCACTATTGCAAATCAAATTCTAGTCCCCACCTACAAGTAATATTCCTTGCTGAAAGCTGATTATTTCTCCCAGAATTTTCTTAAGCTCCTTTATAGCAGTTTTCAGTGGAATATAAATACATGCTAGTGTAATCCTCCTCCTCCATTTCCAGCAGCCCCTTAGTACTACAAATCTACCACTATTGTCTTTTTTATCCTCTTCTATTACTATTGGAGCTCCTCTTGCAGTTAATATAAGTACTCCTCTCTTTCTTTGCCTCAGGTATTCCGCTAAATAAACAATAAGATATTGTTAATCCTCGTTCATTCCTTACACATGGGTATCGGTTCCGAGCTTGGAACTGAGCCAGCCATTTTCCAAGCTCACGTCAGCTTCAAACTCTCGAGCTAAACTCTTGCCCACAATCCCCCTCTCCCTGTTACCCCAGATTTCGTTTGCCACGTTGCCATCCGGTCGTGTCAAGCTACTTCTCTTGAGCTAAGTACAGTCAATTGTTGTTTAATTGCTTTACAAATTACTTTTCTGTCAGAAAAGTTGATATTTTATTGTCTCTTACCCTATCGCATCTAGCATTCAAATTCCTCAGGTTTTTCTGTCTTTTACTTACTACTTTTACCGTGAGGTATTTTCTCTTTACCATCGTTGGTAATCTTTTTCCCTTTTCTCTCTCATACCTTCGGGTACTCTCTTGTACCATTGTTGGTACTTTTCTATTAATTAAAATAGCAGATAAAAAAGGTAGACCAGGGTTTAAGTGGTGTTCTGATTGTGGACACAAACTGACTACTTCTGATGCACACTCTGTGTGTTTATTGTTTGGGAGTGTCCCATTTATCTGTTGAACCACCCTATGCTATTTGTGAGAACCTTTCTAATAGAACTTTGTTAGAAAGGAAAAACAAGCTGATACTGAAGGGACTTCTAAAATCTCCCTTTTCAGAGGCTATTTCTGGGTCGGAGGTCTCAACCCCTCCTAAAGCCCATAAGAAAATGGATGTTTCTACTAAGGCTAAATTCTTGCCTTCGTCCCCGGCTGGGGACTCTCACCAACCAAAACCTGAAAAGGCTAAATATTCAGCTCCGGAGCTCTCTCAGTCAGCCCCAGTGCTTTCGGTGCCTAGACCTTTGGCTCCATTAGTGATTTTGGCTCCATCCTCTCCTGCAGCCTTCTATATATCGGCACCGAGGGGCTCCTCGGTTCAGACCATTACCATTGTATCAGGACCGACCATTCAGTCGGTGTAGACCTTGACCACGTCAGCTCCGAGATCTTCCTCGGAACCGAGGCCTTTATTGTTGACTCCAACTTTTGTCGGTTCCAGCTTTGGCACTGACTCCCACAACTTCGGCACCGATCCCTGTGTCGGTGCAGACAATGACCTCGGCACCGATGACGTCTTCGGTGCAGACAACAGTAGTCCAGTCTTTCTCGGCACTGCTGTCCTCGATGCAGTCAGATGAGATGGACACCGAGTCTGCCTCTTTTGTGGACAGGTCTGTTTCTCCCTCAGTCTCTGTGAGGTCCACTAGAAGCCTTTCCGAACATGATGTGTTGCGTCCTGTGGACCAGGCATTCTTGGCCAGAGGTATTCCACCCCTCAGGAACTATCCTCCCTTGGGAGGTGATCACCCATCTCCTAAGACACCTTCTTATTCTCCTCCTTCATTGCCTTTGAAGTCCATGGATATAGCACAGTCTTCCCCTTCTGCGGTTCCCTTTATGGATCTCACTAAGGAACCGCAGTTGCCTTCGTGGCAGGAACGTTTTGCTATGACCCAGGATGTCAGCTGTGACACGCACAGCTTGCTGCTCCACAGCCATCCAGGGATTCCGGGTTGGCAGTCTGAGCCACTTAGGGGAGGAGTGCCCCATGTCCTAGACATACACTCCTCTTCGGGTGGACCAGCCTTCCAACTCATGGAGAAGGCTTTCACTGCTGATGGTGATAACGGACTGTCTATACCTCCACCCTCCTCTGGTACACTGGTTTCACAAGTCGCATCTAGCGGATACCAGGTGCAAGGGCCGCAGGACATATTCCCTCAGGAATCCCCCTTTCCATTGTCTTCCCCAGCTTTTCCCACTGAGGAGGTCCACCGGAAAAGTTCATGTAAGAGGAAGCACATGGACTCCACAGAGGAGTCCCTCACCGAAGACACAGATTTAGATGAGGGGGAAGGATCCCCTTGGTCACCCTCTGAGGTATCCTTTGGTGATATCCTCGAAATCCTGAAACAGAGAGGTGACTGGCAGTCCTCTAATCTGACCCCTGAGAAATCTGTGTCCCTGCAGGTCTTTCGCGCCTGGCCCCCTACCTCCTGGGTTACTCCACCTGCTGATGAACTTGTCAGGTTTATTGTGCAGCATGCTTGGAAGGCCCCTGATACCGTCAAAGCTATTTACCAGAGACCAGATAAGATCTTGTCCCGTCCTGCTTCGGATCCCCATTTGTCCAAAGGTCTTCCTGTGGATGCTTTGGTGGTGGTGGCCACAACAAAAAAGGATCTGGCAGAAGAAGAAAGCCAGACTGTCCATCTGCCTAACAGAGAGTCCCAGGCCCTGGACAGGATAGGGAAGCGCACCTTTGCATCAGCGACCTTTGCTATCAGGTCCCTGAATTATATGGCACATTTTACCAGGCTTCAAAGGGATCTGTATTCTGAGCTCTCTGAAACCTTGGCTGGTGCCTTGTCTGATGAGATCTGTGACAAAGTGGCCTCTCAGCTGGCCACCATTGAGTCTATATCTAACTCCTGTATGCGACTGATATCTCATGTACCAGAAGGAGCAGCTAGAGCGGTGGGTTCAGCAGCGGTCTTGAGACGACACACCTGGATGCGCTTGTGCAACTTCGCGGAACCTTTTAAGTCTTCTTTTCTTAATGCCCCCATTGAGCCCTCCTCGTTGTTTGGGCCCAAAGTTAAAAGCACACTGGCCAGATGTGAACAGGACGGTAAGACCCTTTCTGCCATAGGTGTCCGTTATTCTTCCCCTCAACGTGCTTTCTCCTGAAACCAAAAGAGTGGGAAGATATGGTTCAAGAAATATCAGGGTCCTTTCTGAGACACACAGGCCAAGTTATCCCCAGAGGCAGAGGGGGAAACTCACAGGGAAGATGCTCCTTTTGGGGCAGAGGGGGACCGCGTAACCAGGGTTCCAGGGATTCTTTCCCTGGTCAATCTTACCAGCGCTCCTGAAGAGTGGCCCAACTCCTTTCCTCTGGAGGTGGTTGGGGGACATTTCTCCTTGTACCCATCTGCTTGGCTAACCATCACCACCAATTCTTGGGTACAAAGGATCATAACCAGAGGTTATCATATCCCCTTCGATCTTTGTCCCGTCCCTACAAAAAACCTTCCCGATGTTCCACCCATTCAGAGGGAAGAAGCAGCACTAGAGATAGAAAAGCTGCTAAGAAAAAGAGTCATCCAAATAGTCCCTCCAGACCAGATAGGATTCGGATTCTACTCAAGACTATTTGTGGTGCCAAAGAAAACCGGGGACTGGAGACCAATTTTGGATCTCGGTGTAATGAACAAGTTTGTGAGTACGCAAATTCTGGATGGTCACAATACAGTCTATCCTCTCACTTATGGAAAAAGATGATTGGATGTGCTGTATAGATCTTCAAGATGCGTACTACCACATAAAGGTGGACAGGAGATCAAGATTTCTGTGCTTCCATGTGGGAGCCAGTCACCACCAGTTCAGAGTACTACCCTTCGGACTCTCTACAGCCCCCAGAGTGTTCACAAAGTGCATGGCAGTTGTC
Source organism: Protopterus annectens (assembly GCF_019279795.1). Lineage (NCBI taxonomy): Eukaryota > Metazoa > Chordata > Ceratodontiformes > Protopteridae > Protopterus > Protopterus annectens. The sequence goes on along the minus strand of NC_056744.1, from coordinate 439,202,512 downwards.
ACAGCTCACTTGCGACTTCAAGGATTCTAGGAGTTTCCATACCTAGATGACTGGCTCATCTCCACCCCCACTAGACATTTACTGGAAAAAGCCCTGGCATACTCTCTCCTCGCTGCTCAAAGGCTAGGCATAACCATAAACTGGCAGAAATCCAATCTCACCCCATCTCAGTCAACAGAATTCATAGGGGTTATCTTGAACACAAAAAACTGCAGAGCTGCTATTCCAGAGCACAGCATTTTAAGGATAAAGCAACAACTAATTCCAATCCTTTCAAAGGAAAAATCCATGGCTCACTCGGTTCTACAGCTGTTGGGTTCAGACAACATGGTGGTGGTCTGGTACATCAACAAGCAAGGTAGAACCAAATCTTATCCCCTTTGTCGAGAGGCCATGAGGATATGGCAATGGGCGATGGCTACCAACCATTTTCTTCTAGCAACGCACATTTCCAGGAGCTCCAACGTGATAGCAGACAGACTCAGCAGGTGCATTCTTCAACCTCACGAGTGGTCCCTGAATCCCTTGATAGCGGCAGAGATCTTCCACCGCTGGGGCGGTCCTTGCTGTGACCTCTTTGCATCCCCGACCAACTACAAATGCAGCAGCTACTTCGCCCTGATTCCCCCTCCGGGACAGTCACCCAGGGACGCTCTAGTCCACGACTGGCCCTTGGGTCTTCTTTACGCATTTCCACCCTTTCCCCTCATTCCCCAGTTTCTGAAGAAAGCCTGGCAATTGAAGAGCAAGGTGATCCTCATAGCACCATATTGGCCTCGACAGATTTGGTTCCCCTTCCTTTGGCCTCACCTGCTAGATCGACCATGGATTCTCCATCCAACCCCGGAGTTGATCTCACACCCACAGAACCTGATTCATCCCAACCTGAACAGCCTGAAGCTAATGGCTTGGCTACTCCAATTCCCTTGATTGCCAGGCAGAATGATCTTTCTTTACCAGTACGTGATATTCTCATTGCTTCTCATAAGACTTTCACTAGAATTACTTATCTGAGCAAGTGGAAAAGATTTACCTGTTGGCTGAAAGATAAACAAGTAGACCCCTTTTCAGCATCAGTGTTGATAATACTAGACTATCTGGCCAGCCTGTTTCAATCGGGTCTATCGGCCTCTACCATTAGAGTTCATTTGGTTGCAATATCTAATTTTTATGAGGGTGTCCAAGATTCCTCACTTATGTCCCATAAATTGTGCAAGACCTTCATAAAAGGTGTGAATCATCTGAAGCCACCTTTTAGAAAACCTATTCAACCATGGGATTTATCATTAGTTCTACAAGCTCTGACAATGGCACCTTTCAAACCAGCCTCTTCTTGCAACCTCAAGTATTTGTCATGGAAAACCTTGTTTTTGGTCACTATTACTTCTGCCAGACGTATTTCTGAACTTCAAGCTTTATGTATCAAGAGTCCATACTTGATTTTTCATAGAGATAGAGTGTCTCTGAGAACTAATCCATCATTTCTGCGTAAAGTGATCTCTGAAATGTCCATTAATCAAGCCATCGAATTGCCAGTTTTCTTTCCCAATCATTCAAACAGAGGAGAGTATTGCCTACATACCCTAGATATACACAGGCAAATCCGTTTTTACTTAAACAGAACTAAACCCTTTCGTAAATCTGACCAGTTATTTTTGGCCTTTTCTGGACCTAGATTAGGATCTGCTGTTGCTAAGGTCACATTAGCTAGATGGTTGAAGGACTGTGTGACCTTTATTTACACACAACGTAATATCTCGTTGCTTACTGCCATGAAAGCTCATTCAACAAGGTTGGTGGCAACTTCTGCTGCCTTCCATGCCAGAGCTTCTTTACATGACATCTGTGCAGCTGCAACTTGGGCTACGTCTCATACTTTCATCGATCATTACAAATTGGATTTGGCCTCCAGGGGAAGAGCATCTTTCAGTTCTATGGTGCTCAGGAATGTCCTTCCATGAGAGCCTCCCAAGAATAGAGGTAGCTGGGGACTCTGTCCCATGCGTAAGGAATGAACGAGGATTAACAATATCAGATAAAGAAGTTATGTCTTACCATAATGTTCCATCTATATTGTTGATCCTCGTTCAGTCATTACGACCCTCCCTCCTTCCCCCTCCTGTGGTTTCTAGTGGATCTCACCATCCAGTTCTCTTAGGTTATTTGACCAGAGGTAGCCTCTACCTTCTTTAACTTGAAAACTCAATCTGAGGTAACAGGGAGAGGGGGAATGTAGGTAAGAGTTTGAAGCTGACGTGAGCTTGGAAAATGGCCGGCTCGGTTCCGAGCTTGGAACCGACACCCATGCGTAATGACTGAACGAGGATCAACAATACAGATGGAATATTATGGTAAGACATAACTTCTTTTTCTGAAAACCTAAACCTTTCTTTATCAAATTCACATGTTCAGTTCTTTCCAAGTCTGTCTCCTGTAGCATAGCTATTTGCACTCTACATTTTTAATATAGTTCACTACTCTTTTTATTTTGTATTTATCTGTGAGACCATTAATGTTTTAATACATTACAGAAAGCATCATATTCTTGAGAGATTATTATTCCCACCTTTTATGTATAACAGCTTTTTTGTTAAATGTCTAGTATCAGATTTTGCATTATACGCATCTACTGTTTGGCAGGTTAATCTTTTATACAGTTGTTTCTTGTCATATCCATTTGAGCCTATGTCACATCTTACAGAACTTTTTGTTTTCCTTTAAACAAAAATACACACAAACACACATCCAATACCCCCTACAACCTATTAACTTAATAATAGCACACAAAACTATGTGCATCTTCAAATATTGAAGTTTACCCTCTTAATAGGAACAAATGTTCCAAACTGACAGCCACACACACAGACTCGAGCTAACTTAAAAGAAAGGTTATCCATGGTAAGATGCATGGTATAGCCTGTGGATCTATTAAGTACTGCCTGGTTTTATCTTAGTTTTATAGCTCTCTCAGCTGGGAAAACACTTGAATGCTTTCAGGAAATATTTTCTCCAAGCCATTTCTCTTTATCAGATTGTCTGCTAGAGACATGAGAACCAGACACAAAACTGTTTTCTAGAAACAAAAAGCCTTATATTCTTTTTTTATTTACTTCCTTTCTCTTAAAACATGTTACTAGATTAAACTAAAAGCCTTAACCCAGTCATTCCTCTATGCAAGAATGAGAAAAAGCACACTAATCTTCTTTTGGCATGCTCTTTTAACCAGATTTTTTTAACATCACAGTGCCAACATTTCTTAAAACTGAACAATGAGAAAGAGAGAAGAAGGGAGAAAGAAACAAAAAGAAAAAAAAAAACAGAAGCACCTATTTACATTAGTATCTCCATTACACTTACTGAAAAAAATACTTTATAATATGCAAAGAAAATCATGCACTATGTAAATAGTACTATTAAGAAAAACATTTGTTTTACTTACAGTTAACTTTTTCCCTCCTCTTCCCCTCTCCTGAGTATATTTCTGAACATTAATGACATGAAGTAGGGCCTTTAGAGTCCACTAGAAGTTTAACAAAGTCCAAAAAATTCCAATATTTCCAGTTTTTCTTGTTCTGTCAGGTTTCACAAATATAATTATTGCTTTGTAATCCCACATTTGCCAATTTCCAAGTTACTGATTTTATTCTCCAAATGTTAATGGCATGAAGTAGAGCATATGCTTTAGAGTCCCATACAAGTTTAACAAAGTGCAAGAAAGTCCAATATTTCCAGATTTTCTTGTTCTATTCCTTTTCATCTCCTTCTCCCAAACCCAAATCTTGCAGTCAACTCTTGTGTTTTTTTCCCTTTGTCAAACATTTTCCATTGAAACACTGGAAATAATTTCACTGGCACAGTCTCTATGTGGTCTTTATTACCAAAAAACAAGAAGCAGAATCTCCTTCTGTTTCACAGCTCACTTTTAGTTGGAAAAACTTTTGTATTTCTTCCTTTGCATATACTTCATCAAAAAATGATTTTGCTCCTCCTGGGAAAAATATTTTGAAGATAGCTGGGTACAGCAGAATCTCATGCTTGCTTCTCAACATTCTCTGAATAATGGGATAAAGTTACTCCTTTTCTGCCTGGTATATGAGTGGTCATTCTCTACAAACACTCTGCTGTCTTACACTTTTAGTATTATGTCCTTCTCCCACAGTTTTGTCAGAATCTACTCCTTCTGCTGGTAAGATTGCATTTTTACTATTAAAGCTCTAGGTTGTTTTCTCACGGATAGGTTTGGAGCATACACATGATGTGTCCTTTCAATTAAAAATTCATGTTGTGCAATACCAGTCCAGTTGTTTATATGTGCTTTCATAAAATGAATACAGTTTTTTCATTCCAGCTTCTCAGGTACAACATAAAATCTCAGGTTTTCCCTATGTGCTCTGTCCTCTAACTCTTATTATTTTTTGAAACATCTCTTCTTGTGCAATTTCATATTTAGCCAGTCTTTTCTTCATTTCGACATCTGAGTTTTGCAGTTTTATCACCTTATCTGAATATGTGTTTAAAGCGTCTTTTTTTTTCCAGCCTTTTATTGTTTGAGTTGATATACTCCATCAGTGTTTCATTTATTTTATTCAGGTCTGTGTGCAGTTGCCTTATACTTTCCTCTAGGTTACTGGAAGTCATGTCTGTAGCTTGCACTGCTGCTTTTTGCTGATCAGCTACAGTATTTTTCCCAGTCAGTGTTTTTTGTCACCTTTTGTAGCTGATTTTCTTTTTTTCCTGGCATCCAGGCAATGCAATTACTAGCCAGTTACTGAACTTTACTGTGCTGGAAGCTATAGAAAATCTACTGGTTGACAAATTCATCTCTAGTTTTACCCTGTCTCCCCCCTAGTCAACCCTCAAAAACTGCCAGTGAACACCTGACACCCAAATACCACTAGGGATCAGGTCTTAAGTGGACTCTCCAAAGCCAACAACACCATAGCAGTGGGCCCCATAATATCCCAGAATGCCTCCTAAATAGAATGAAACATGACCTGTCAAGACCACTGGACTCTCTATTTAACCATAACCTCCTATCAGGCTTTTAGCCACATGGCTGGAGAACTGCAACAGTCATCCCTCTGCATAAGGGTGGGCCTTCTACAGACCCTGGAAACTACAGACTCATTAGTTTGTCTTGTCTCATATTAAAAGCCATGGAAATGATTAATAATGACACTGGAAACCTCAAGACACCGGATCACACCCAGTTCAGTTTTGCTATGGGAAGATCAAGCCTGCTCAATCTGGTAGACTTCTTCGAGAAGGTCAACAAGGCAATGGATGAGGACAAATTGGTGCATACTGCCTACTTTGACCTGGTCAAGGCATTTTGATACAATACTCCATCAGGCACTGTAACCAAACTCATGAACTTAGGCATAAACTCCTATGTTACATGTTAGATTGCCAGCTGGCTCTCAGATAAGACTCAGGAAGTAACTGTAAGAATTAAGATTTTTTTTTAGTAGTTTCATATTAGTTCATACAATTATGAGTTTCAGTGCCTGTATTGCAAGACTGTGTACACTTGAGCTGTAATTTATAAGTTGTTGTGACTGAGCTGATGTGATGCAAAATACGATGAATCAAGCAAATATATTGGTATACTATGTGGCTATGGTAAGTGAAATTGATAGGATACTTAAATGAAAACCTCTGTGAGTACAAAAAGGGGCAAAACAGCATAATTATGATATATGGAGAACAAGCTCCCCAAAGCCATTCATGCAGGGGGTGTTTTCTCCCTGTACTTCCTTACTTGATATACCAACTCTGTGATGGCAAAACCAGAGAGAAAGTTAGTCAGCTTCACTTAGATTAGGCATGCTTTATAGATCTGCTGATTTCTTAAATACATAACAGCTATATTCATCTTTACAATATAGCAGTTAATTATCCTTCTGGAATACAATCCAATACACTGACAGTGTAGTGTGTTTTTCTAAGATAATTCAGCATTAAATCAACAAAAGCAAACAATACTGTATAACAAGCCAGGCAGAATTATGATTGCCACAATGATTATTAAGACAAAAGTTCAGGTAAGTGTTAAAAGTACCATTTTAAAATAACTGAAGGTGTAAATACAGTATGCATACCAAAGCTGTCAGCACTATAAAAGCAGGAGCATTTGAAAAGACTAGTCTTATTAGTAAATTTTGCATTTGTATGTGAGAGGAAAAATATTAACCCTATAGAGAAACAGTGTCGAAAGTGTAGGGGTTACACAGGACAAAGAAGGGCAGTGCACAGAATAAATGGCCTCTTGATCACTAAAATGCTGGAGTTTGAAAGATGATACAAAAAGAAAGATGTAATAGCTATCAGGGAAATGGACAACTGCCCAGTAATGTCCCTAGACATGGGGGTGCACCTGCCCTTACAAATCACTTTTATGTGTGTTTGTGGGGGGAGGGGCTCTTGGCATGGTATGTGGTGGGCTTAAACTCAAAGGTGGTGGCTTAAACTCTAGGTTTAATTTCTGTAAGTCAAATAAATATGGAAAAAGCAGGGATACAACAGATCCAATGTTGTCTATTTTTCTCCATTTCAGCACCCTTTTGGATCCACTGCTCCTGTCACTATTGGTAGTAATTATGCTATGGCACAGTGATACATAAAGAGAAAAATTATTTATTGCTTTACTTTTATTATATTTTATTAATTGAACTTGACCTGCTGAGAGCCAGGCACTTTTTAAGGGGTGACTCAAGGACTAAAGCTTTCATCATTCTAAAACATGATAAAGAAGCAGTTATAAATATCACATAAAAATACAGTTAATAAAAATAACATTAAGTTTAGGTGTACAATGTTAGCAGATAGTATAAATACTTAGGATACAGCTAAATATTGTTAGTTTTGTACTGGTAATGCATATATCAGTGACTGTCAGGAAAAACAGACCTAGCAATTAATATAACAAGTCCAAATGAGTCCTATGGATTGACATTAATGCAGTTGCTTGCTGTTAACCATATTGTCCTACCATCCTAAGAAATTTATAAATACGAGAAGCATGCCAGTTTTAAATAGAGCCTATGTTATGGAAATAGCAGAGAAACAACAGAACCAGTGTTGTCTAGTTTTATCCAATTCAACATATGGGCTGTCAGATCCGATCAGGTCCAACTCAGCACCGCTTCTGAAGCTTTTAGGATAGAGAGCTCTGATCACTCCCCTACCAATAATTCCATTTACTCCACTTTAGTACCTCAGATCTTATTTTCTGCCTGAAGAAATTAGGGTCTATATCACTTCAACGAAAACCCCGTTACGCAAATACGAATACGTTGAACCGTATTGCATGAAGTACATAAACCTCGAACGTCCAAAACTGCAAATTCCGAAATGTCGATTTGTTTTGGTTGGCCAGTCTGCGGTATAGCTCCATAAGGTAAGTGTGTAATAGATAGGACTTTAGGGTTAGGATTTGGGTTAAGGTAAGTGCAGGGTAATGTATGTAAGATTTAGCGCAGTGTTAGATGTAGGTTTTTTTTTAAGTGTATGTATGTATGTGTGTTATTTATTTTGTTTGGGTGTATGTCTGTAGGGGAAGTGTGCAGTAGTTACAGACCTTAGGGTTAGGGAGGGGTTAAGGATAGTGTATAGATAGTTGTGTATGTGGGGTTTAGTGTAGTGTTGGAAGTAGGGTTTTATTAAATGTATGTATGTGGATTATTTCTTTTGTTTGGGTGTATGTCTGTAGGGTTTGGTTAGTGTATGTATGTGGTTTATTTATTTTGTTTGGGTGGGTACTATTTATTTATTTATTTATTTATTTATATATATTTGTTGACCGGGAGTGTCCGACTGGACGTAGGTCCATTTTCAGCGGAGGCCCGGGGAGAAAAGCTCCACAGTTAAAATAAACAGACAGTAGCTACATTGGATTACATAGCGATTAACAATTTGCATAGCAATTACTTACAACATATTTACAGATGAAGAACACAGTACATCAGTAGACAACTAGAATCTTTATCTGTGAAGTACATAACAGACATTAACAAATGTTACAATAAGAAGTTCCTGCTTTATAATAAGTACTAGGCTTATGAGCATCTGAGCTTGCTATAATCAAGGTAGTTAGTGGAGTGGAAAGAAAGGTAGTGGTTGGATGGGGTGGGTGATATTAGAGTGGGAGTTGCAAGGGCATAGCCAGCATATTTTTAGGTGTGCTTTTAGTAAAGTTTTGAAGTGGGTACATGATGGTATGGAGGTAATTGTGGGTGGGAGGGAGTTCCATAATTTGGCTATGGTGCAAGAGAATAGTGCTTCACCAGCAGAGTTATTGGCTTTAGTGATCTGCAAGTGATTTTTGTTGCTGGATCTTAGTGGTCTGGTGGTGCGATAGGGTTGGAGTAGATTCTGGAGGGATGGGACATTTAGTGGATGGTTTACTAGTTTGTGGGTGAGTGAGAGTTGATACCATTGAAGGAGGTACTAAGTAACGGGTGGTGGGGTTGGCCGACTATGGCAGTTCGATATTTAATTTTTCATGGTTTAGTGCGCTCGGGATTTTCGTGGTTCGAAGTATAGGGGTCAATGTATGGGCATTCGCGTAATGGGGTTTTCGCTGAAGTGATACAGACCCAAGAAATTAGATGTCTTCTGCGAGGGCTGTTCATACAAAAATGATATCCTTTGGGTTATATCCTTTTTTCTTCTCCTCTCTTTCTGAGAGATTCATCTCTCTAGTTAGTTAAAAATGATATTTAGGAAATTAGAGTAGTTAAAATAACAGTTAAAAACTGTAGTTAAATAGTTAGAATAGCAGTTTGATTAGTAGAGTTGTAGACTTATTTTTAAAATAGGCAAGGAGGTAGAAATCATTAAACTCCTGTTGTTGCTGTTTTATAGAGTGTTTCTTCGACTGTGTTTTTTCCCCACATAACTTTTCTTGTTAGTGGCTGTGTAAGATGTCAGATAGCCAAGGTTTCAAAAAGTGTGCTGAATGTGAGCACAAACTCCCCCCTCAGCACTCTTTGTGTAGGTACTGTTTGGGCACTGCCTAACTAGATACAGATTGTCAATGCTTTTTAGTTCTAGGGCACGTCAGACCTGGACAGAGAAGCAAATAGTCAAGGGCCTATTTGGTTGATTTCAGCAAGCCCCTCTTCTTCCACAGCTGCTTCACTTTCAAGGAAGCGAGAGAAAACAAATCAAAAGGACAAACAAAAAGAAAACAGTGATTCAAAGAAGAGAGATAAGGACAAATTGGAAAATATTAGAAAACGGTCTCTGTTCCTCATGACTTCATTTGGTCTGGATCTGAAGATTTCAAAACAGTTAGATCCATCAGTCTCTCAGATCCAGCCTTCTTCTCCCCAGTAAAATTTCTCTCCAAAGCAGGTGAGACTGAGGCTTCATTCACCGATACTGCAGGAATGGAGATAGTCGAGACCACCTTTGGTGATGCCCTCTGTTTGGTCATCTAGAAGTGGTCATCTAGAAGCTTAACTGAACAAGACATTGACAGAATGATGCAAAAGTTTTTTAGAACACAAATCCAGTTTGGGGTTCTCTTGGAGCTATCTCCTTTGAATGTGCTGAGTATTGGTCCAATTACCCCTCTTTTTTCTCTGGTTCTGGTCTTCCCTTCAAACCCAACTACCCTGGATCTGATTTGCACCAGGATGCCTTCATCAAAGCCAACAGTCCAAGCCACTTCAGCTCCAACAGGGACTTGAGAGCCAAAGCGTTGGTGCTGGAGCTCAGGTGGAGGTCAACGTCAAAATTATCAGAGCCTTCCCTCTCCTCCGGACCACTGCTCTCCATATCTCAGATATGAGATCAGTTTCAGGGTTCAGGCCTATCAGTACCAGGATTCCTCCTTCATATTTGAATAGGAGGGGGCTTCCTTCCAGCCCGATTGCAGCTTTGGACTTTGAGGCTTTCAAGAGGGTCATGGCTGTACCAAAGAAAAGGTGCTTCCATCCAGCTCAGTTCCACCCAAACCTCAGCATGATTCTTCTTCTTCCCATCACTCTATCAGATAGGGACAGTTGGTTTCATAGGCTTCTGCTATGATAGCTCCCACTCTGATTCTGAACCTGCTGATCACCCACCTGTACAGGTTTGCAGAAAACATACATGCAAGAGGAAGAACATAGACTCTCTCAACAGAGTCTTTCACTGAAGACACTAATTTGGATGAAGGTGAAGTCTCTCCGAGATCCCTCACTGAAGACGTCAGCTTTAGTGAGATTCTTGAATTGATGAAACAGTGAGAGGGATGGCCCACAGACAACCCTTCACCAAATTAATCTGAGTTTTTGGAAGCCTTCAGTTCTGCCTCAGTCCCGTCCTGGATAGTATTACCCACTGACCCCCTTATTGATCTTATGGCTCATTGGGCATGGAAAGGACCCTGATGTGGTGGAACCAGTACCCAAAAAAAACAGAATTTTGGCAGCAGTCAAAGACAGGAAAAAATGGAGCAAAGGTCCACCAGTGAATGCAATGGTGGTAGCAGCAGCCACTAAGAAGGAACTGACAAAGGAAATTTACTCTGTCCATCACCTTAACAAGGAGTCTACGGCTATGGACAGGTTTGGAGAAACAGACATACACTTCAGCAACATTTGTCATCAGAGCACTGAACTATTTGGCCCACATTACACAGTTCCTGAGAGACTTTGTTTATTTATTTATTTATTTATTGACATTTGTTAACCGGGTTGGTGAACCTGGGCTTGTGTCCCATTTTCAGTGGAGACCCAAGGAGAAAAGCTCCATGAAGCACAGCAGTTTACACATAAATTATACAATTACTAAAACGTCTTTTAACACACAGTTTACAAAAAGAAATGATGTTACTTAAAGAAAGTTTATACAATGTTGCAAGTTGAATATGATAAACTGATTAAACATAGACAAGTTAAAAACACAAAAGAAGAAATGAACAAAGGCAGTGTACCTGTAGTATTTTACAGGGTAGTAGTGAAATTACATATTTACAATACTGGTTTGATTTGTCAGTGCAGTTATCAGAGATTTGGGACTTGACCAAAGAGTTGTACAAGTCTCTCTTTGGTATTCTGCCTGCAGATATTCAGAAGAATGTGGACTCCCAGCTGTCTTCCCTCCAGTCTACTTTAAACATAACCATGTGACTGCTTCCAATCCAGCCAATAGTATGGCTAGGACAGCAGTCACTGGCATCACCATGTGCCGGAATGGCTGGATGTGTCTTTGTGATTTTGCAGAAGGTTTCAAGACATCCTTCAGTAAAACCCCTTTTGATGGCTCCACTCTTTATTGGCCAAAAGTAAAGGACATGTTAACCAGGAGTCAACAAGACAGTAAAACTCTCTCTGCAGTAGGAATCCGCTTTTCCACCCCATAAAGAACCTTCTTCAGGAATCAGAGGAGCCTAAAGAAGATGTGATTCTGCAAATCACAGAGTTTTTATCAGGCATTCCTGGGGGCAGACCTTCTCATGGCAGGGGAGGAGGCAATTCTAATGGACGTCACCCTAGAGGCAAAAGCGAACTGCACAACCAAGGCTTTCAAGGTCCCTTCACCAAAAAGCCCTACCAGTGCTCATGAAAGGTTGCCTGGCTGCTGCACTCTGGAAGCAGTTGGGGAGTGCTTGTACACGCACCCACAAGCCTGACAAAACCTAACTACAGATTCATGGATACTAAACATAATTTCCAGTGGCTATTCAATTCTCTTTTCCCTTCCTCCAGTAAAAAATAAAAAAGTTCCAGATGTTCCACCCAGTCAGTGGGAACCTGCAGCAGCAGAGAAAAAAATAGTCATCCAACCGGTCTCCCAAGACCAATTAGAGGCCAGAGTCTATTTGAGGTTTGTTTTAGTACCCAAGAAAATAGGGGACTTCAGACCCATTCTGGATCTGAGTCATGTAAATCAATTCATAAAACAGAATAAATTCTTAATGATCATAATTCATTCCATTTTGCCTCTGCTGAGGAAGGATGACTGGATGTGCTCCATAGATTTCCAGGATGCATACTATCATGTAAAGATAGAGAAGCATTCTAGGAGATGGAGATTTCTCCATTTCTGGGAACCAGTCATTCCCAATTTGGAGACCTGCCCTTTGGTCACACAGCAGCCCCCACAGTGTTTACCAAGATAATGGCAGTGGTTATAGATCATCTACACCTACTAGGGATCCAGATTTTTCTTGCCTCAGTGATTGTCTCCTAACGGCTACCTCCAAGGATCTGCTGCTTTGTCACCTGCTCTTTCTTCTCTAGTTAATGCAACATTTAGAAATTACTATCAATGTGGCCAAGAACCATCTAATTCCTACACAACAGATAGAATTTATTGGATGCTACCTGGACTCAGCACTATAGATTGTCAGTCTCCTCCATGCCAGAGTACTCTTGCTACATCTCACAGCTACACAGGTACTTCACAACCCTTCTCCTCCAATAGGACTGATTCTTTAACTCTTAGGTCTAATGGCCTCCAAGATTTTGATAGCTCCAATAGCCAGATTCCACATGAGAGTACTCCAAATGACCCAGTCAGCACAGTGGTCTCAAAACATCCATCCACTGCATGCTTGGATGCACATTACTCAGGTCTGCTGAGAACACATCTCTTGGTGGATAAAGTCTCCTTCAGTGATAAAGGATGCTTATTCCATATGAATCCACCTCTAGCTGCAGTAACCACAGATGTTTCCCTTCTGAGAGAGGCATTTCAAAGGGAGGATAATTCAATGTGCTTGGTCACCCCTAGAGGTCACTCAGACTTCAATATCTTGGAGATGAGGGTGGTCCTCCTAGTGTTGTAGGTGTTCCAGGATGTTCTCCCCAAGGGTGTGATTTCCATACAGACAGATAATATGGCAGTAGTCTCATATATCATCAATCAGGGAGGAACCTGTTCTTATCCCCTTTGTCAAGAGGCTATGGGAGTTTGGCATCAGGTAATGCATTCATACTGCTTTCTGACAGCAATTCACATACCACATCATCCAATATACAAGTTGAGAAGAATGATTTTAATGCTTCATGAGTGGTCCCTCAATTCAACATTGGCAAGCTTGGTTTTCCATTGTGGGGCCAACCGTGCTGCGACCTCCTTGCATCCCACCTAAACAATAAGTGCAGCAGTTACTTTGCCCTGATACCTGCGCAGGGGCAGTCACTGTGGGATGCTCTGGTTCACAATTGACCCACCTGGTATCCTTTGTGCCTTTCCTCCATTGCCCTAATGAACAAATTAATTCAGAAAGCAAGAAAGTGCAAGGCCAGAGGGATCCTTATTGCTACTTTATGGCCCTGACAAACATGGTTTCCCTTACTATGGCCTCTACTAGTATATCCCCCATGGATTTTGGATCAGTATCCAAACCTGTTGACTCACCCTTCGAGATTGCCTCCTCCAGACCAGAAATCCATGAAGTTAACCGCTTTGTTCCTCTAGTTCTGACTTTAGCCAGAGATGCCAGGCTGCCAACATCAGTTGTTCAGATTATATCAACCTCTCTGAAACAATCCACAAAAAAAGGTCTATCATAGCAAATGGAAGAAATTTTCTGTCTGTGCTTTGTCAAAAGGATTTGACCCTTTTTCTGCTCCCATCCCATCAAATTAGAGTTTTGGCTGAACTTTTCCACACTGGCTCTAGTTTTTCCACTATCAAAATGGTTGCAATTTCAAATTTCCATATAGATCAGAATGATACTTTTATAGCACCTTTAAAAGTCTCTAAGTTCATTTTGAGAGTAACACTTATATGACCACCAATCAGAGATCCAGTACCTCTCTGAGATATTACTATCCTGCTACAAGCAATAACTCAACGAATTTTTGAACTAGCACAATCAGGAAATTTGAAGTTCCTCTCTTGGAAAACAATCTTTTTTGTGGCTGTTATGTCAGCCAGGTGAATTTCAGAGTTACAGGCCCTTTCCTGCAAACCTCCATATCTGATATTCCACAAAGACAGTGTTTTCTTGAGGACTAATGAGTCCTTTCTTCCTAAGGCGGCATCTGAAACAAATTTAAATCAGTCAATTGATCTACCAGTCTTTTTCCCCAAATTTTCAAACTAAGGAGAATTCCTTTTACATATGCTGGATGTTTGTTCATCACCTGCTCAGGTTCTATCTTCAAAGAACTAAACATTTCAGAAAGTCCAATTGTTTATTGCCTTCTCAATACCTAAGCTAGGCACTAGGCAAAACAGTCACTAAGGTTACTTTTTGGTTATAAAATTGCATTTTTTTTGCCTATAATAAAAAGGGTTTGTTTTTTATTTATTTATTTAATATATATTTACTGGTAAAGTCCAACTTGGAACAAAGACAATTTTCAGCAGAAGCGCGGGGAGAAACACTCCATGCGCATGCCTTTGTAATGTGGGAGGAAACCAGAGCACCCAGAGGAAACCCATACGAATGCAAGGAGGACGTACAGACTCCACACAGAAGGCACCCCTCAGCTGAGAACTGAACCGGAGAACCTCTTGCTGTGAGGCAACAATGCAACCGCTGCACCACTGTGCCGTCCAGTGCTTTTGTCCTTACAATCTAAACCTAGAGCTTGCTCCACAAGAGCAGTAGCCATGTCAACAGCCCCACTGATTAAATTTGTGCTGCAGCAACTTGGTCAGTAGTTCATAATATTGTCGCTCATTATAAACTGCATCTACAGTCAAGATCATGTTCATCTTTTGGTTCCACCATTCTCAGGAATGTCCTTCCTTGATACCTCCCAGGAAAAGAAGCCGAAGAATCTGTTCCATGTGTTTAATCAGATGAAAATAGACAACATTGGATACAAAAGTTATGTACTTACCATAGTGATAGATTCATGTTGTCTGATTTTCATCAGGTTTAACCTCCCTTCATCCTGCCTCCTTCCAAACTGACACACATTGTCTTCTGGTGACCGGACATACCTCGATTTCACCCTGTCTGTGAGTAGTCCTAACAACCTGTCCTCCACCCCTACTTATTACCTGTCATTTAGGGTGTAGCCTAGAATGTGATATTTGTGCTATAAATTTCCTTTTAAGGGGCAAACTTGACCTAAGGTACTAAGGTGAAGTGGAGGGAATTATGGGTAGGGGAGGAGTCAGAGCTCTGGATTTGAAAAGCTTCAGAAGCAGTGCTGAGGTCAAATCCAATTGGATCCAACAACCCATGTGTGGAACCAGATGAAACTCAGAAAACATGGATCTATTGTTATCAGAATCAGAAATACTTTATTGATCCCGCAGGAAATTGCTTATGTTACCACTGCACAAATAAACATAGACACAACATAGACCAAACACATGTTACATAATTAGATATGACAGATACTATACTCACTTATGTTACCCCACACATACAACACCAATGCCTGACATAGGTACACTGTTGACTACAGCCAAAGTATTAGATGAGTCTGATACCACATATAGTAGTGACATGAAAGGGAGAAACTTTTGTTTCAATTATCCACTCATAATAGGATATGGGGTATTGCACATTATGATATTTTAACTAAGGTATCACATATTGCACAAAGGATAATTGCATTGATGATTAATATTGTACTTAAATAATAGATAAAAGTGAGATAAAAGGATGGGGAAATAAACATGGATAAGAGCTTAACATTGCACTATGTGGTCTCCTTCAGTGGTGGGGGTGGTGCTAAGATGGTATGAGGTGTTATAGAGTCTGATGGCTGTTTGCAAGAAGAATTTGCTGTGATGTTCTGTGGAGCACTTTATGCTCGTCAGTCTCCTGCTAAAAGAACTTCTGTGTCCATCCACCACTCTGGTGAGTGGGTGTTCAATATTTTCCATGTTGGACTTTAGTCGTGTAACATTCTTCTCTCGGCCAAGGTTTCGAGGATGTCCAGCTGTTCTCCAACTACTGAGCTAGCCTTCCTTACCAACTTATTAGGTCTGTTTGCCTCAGCCTTCTTTATACTACTACTCCAGCATGTCACTGCGAAGAAGATAGCGCTGGCCACTACAGTCTCTTAGAACAACTCCAGCATAGTGTTGCCACTCCAAAGGATCTGAGTCTTTCCAGTAAGTGCATCCTACTCTGACCCTTTTTATATGCCACTTGTGAGTTTTTGGACTAGTCCAGCTTAATGTCCAGGTGCACCCCCAAATACTTGTAGTCCTGAACAATCTCCACTTCAACCCCCCTAACTGACAGAGGGGTCATTGGGGGATGAGATCATGATCTCCCTGGATCTCCTACCCTCTCCTTTGTTTTACTGATGTTCAGCTGCAACTGATTAATCTCACACCAGCTCACAAAGCTGTCGACCACCCTCCTGTATTCCTCCTTGTCTCTATGCCTGATACTTCCTACAATGATTGAGTCATCCGAGAATTTTTGTAGGTGACACCACTCAGTGTTATAGCTGAAGTCTGTGGTATACAGGGGGAAAAGGGAAGGTGATAAAACTGTCCCCCGTGGTGCTACAGTGGTATATAGCACTGTGTCAGACACACAGGCCTGCAGTCACACATATTGGGGCCTATTGGTCAGATAATCCAGGATCCATGAAGCTAAGGGAGCATCCACATTCATTGCTGACAGCTTATTCCACAGCCTGTGTGGTTGCATGGTGTTAAATGTACTTGAGAAGTCGAAGAGCATGATTCTGAGGGATGCTGCTGGTTTGTCCAGTTGACTGTATGCTCTATGCATATGGTGGATAATGGCATCTTCAACCCCTATCTTCTCCTGGTATGCGAACTGAAGGGGGTCTAGTTCTGACCTGACCTTGGGCAAAGTACTTCCAGGACCAGCCTCTCAAGGACTTTCATGCAGTGTGATGTGAGTGCCACAGGCCTGTAATCTGAAGTATCTCCTGGTGTGCCTTCTTTGGAACCAGAATCAGGCAGGATATTTTCCACAACACGAGTACCCTATGGGTACTGAGGCTCAAGTTGAAGATCCTGACTGGCAGCCCTCCAAGCTGTGAGATGCAGGTCTTCAGCACCTGTGGGCTAATGACATCAGGCCTCACCGCTTTTGTAGAGCAAAGTCTTCTTAGTTCTCTGATCACCCGGTCCTCTGGACCTGAATGCTCTCTTTTTCTCATTCAGGAGAGCTTTGATATCCTTGGTGATCCATGGCTTGTTGTTTGGGAAACAGCATTTAGGTTTTAAGGGTATGGTGGTTTCTACACAGAAATTAATGTATTCAGTGATACAGTCAGTGGGGCTATAGATGTCTTCTCCATGAGGCTCACAGAGGGCCTCCCAGTCCATGATGTCGAAGCAGTCCTGAAGGATTGTGCTGGCTTCCCTCATCCATTTATTGACCTTCCTGATGGTGGCTGGCTGCCTCTTAACAAGTGGCACATAGAGGGGGAGCAAGTGCACCAGGTTCTGATCTGATCTCCCAAGCAGTGGGATAGCTGTGCAACTGCATGCATCTTTAACATTTGCATACATTAGGTCCTGTGTTCTGTTCTCCCTGGTGGGGCAGTTGACAAAATTGGAAAAAGTACTGAGCATGCTGTGTAGCGAGACATGGTTGAATTCCCCGGAGATGAGAACAAGGGCATCCGGATGATTTGTCAGGAAACTCGCACAGACCGAGTGAATGACATCACACACTGCCATAGCATTGGCTGAGGGTGGGATGTAGACTGCAGTAGCAATTGCATGGGAGAGCTCTCTGGGCATATAGTATGGACATAGCCCCACCACTAATAACTCAGTGTCTGTGCTGCAGATTTGTTCTTTCTTTTCTATTTGTCCATTGTGGCACCAGCGCTCATTGACGAAAATCACAAGCCAGCTTCCTTTGCTCTTCCTACTGCCAACCCAGTCTCTATCTGGCCTTACACACTGGAAGCCATCAATATTTACTGCCCTGTCATGTATATGCTGATGTAGCCATGTCTCAGTAAAGCACAATAAACTGCACTCCTGGAATTCCCTTTTGTTTTTGACCAGCACCATGAGCTCATCCATCTTGTTGTCAAGAGATCTAATATTACCCATGATCACAGAGAGGAAATACGGCCTGTACCTTCTTCTCATTGCCTCCCTATTGCTAGCTTCTGCCATGTTTTTTCACTCCTCCAGGGCATCCCCTCCTCCTCCTCCTCCTATTTAGTTCTCATGGTATGTCCATAAGGATGTCCACCTTGGTGATGTTGTGCACAGTTGCCTTTGTCCTCAGCTCAAGTAGACAGTTTCATTCATATGCAAGTGTTCTGTCTGAAATACTGGCAGCCCCGGCCTATGAGTCCTTCCATCTCCCAACACAACCCTTCATCATTGTTGTTGTTGCACACAGCTGCTTAGGGTACAGTTGGTAAGTACATAACTTTTGTTTAGGCTATTAAATGGATAAGAGCAGACAAGGGGTCAGGAAAAGAGCCATATTAGAAGAAACAGATAGCTAGAAGTTCAGGAGGAGTTCCAATGGATAAGTAACTGTACATCTGCCACTACCAAATCCACCAACATAGGATGACTGACTGCACTTCTGCACCAACAAATGGGTCTACTACAAGCAGCCAAGCCCAGAGACTCAAAGACTACCTGCTTTCTGCCTGGGACTTAAGCATCTTTTAGCTCACATCTGCTACTGCTAGTGCCTGAACTCAAGTACACATTCTCTCAAAATGCAGCAGCCATGTGGAGAGAGTGGAGCTGCCGCCTCTTGCCAGAACACATACTTTTCTGGCATACTTACAGCAAGGTAAGTGCAGTGACCATGGGGAGGAAATGGGAGAGGATGTGATTGTAGCTTAGGATTTCAGGCAGTGATTGGGAATCATAGGAATCATATGAAATTCAAGGCTACTGAGCATTGTAACCATTATACCTTGCCAGTATCCACCCTAGACTGTACCACCCTGCTCAATGAAGGCTAGGCCAGTCAAGTCTGAGGAGAATTTATGAGTATCCATGCAATTGTCTAGGTTCCCTTTGAAGGAAGATAGTTTATCACACTGCTTTATCTGCAGGAGGAATCTATTGCAGAGGTGTGGGAAACACTTGTATCTGTCTCTCCACCTTGCTTTATTGAACTGCTGAAGCAGGTTTAGATCTTTTGTTTTGATATTTGTGGAAAAGTGTTGTTTGCCAAAGTACAAGAGATCCTGGATCACTGGATACCTGATTGCTTGGAAGATAAAGTAGGGCAATAGGTCTCCTCAGAGGAGACAGACATAGAAAAGAGGGGCTGTAATTCTAGTCTTTCCTAGTAGCTTAGGGATTTAAGCCTGTGATCCTCTTTGTTAGGAATTTCTGAGAAAAGAAAATGTGTAATGCATTTTTGAAAATTATCACATATCTTCTCTATATATCTGTATATGGTTCCCTCTAATATCACTGTAAAAGCTGGCACCAAATGTTTCTTCTAAAAAGCAGTTTTTTATGGATATGTTGAGGATTGAACCCTGGATATCATGCATGCAAAGAATGCACACTACCACTGAACTAGGGGGATTTAGATTTGGGAGGTGGGACTTGTAGGGTTAGGGAGCAGAAGGGGTAGTTTAAGGTTAGAGAGTGGGAGAGGAGTTTTATCTTTAGGAAGTGATCAGGAACTTTAAGTTTAAGGAGCAGGGGAAGTTTTAGGTATAGGGGTTTAGTGAGGGGGAGTTGGGAGTGCAGTTTTAGGTTTAGTATTAGGGCTTCAGGCTTCATGTTAGGATTAGGGACCAAGTAAGAGTTGTAGTGTTAGAGTAAGGATTCTGGTACAGCTATACAGTTTAGTAGTCTTGGGTGGGGAGGTGGGCTAAGTAAATAAGTAGAAGTAAGCCAGTATGTCACAAGCTATTAACGTGAGCATTTGTATTAGATCCCCAATGAACATGTGTGTCTTCTTTACTGGCCAACAAGAGCATAGGTACTGTAGAGGAGCAGTAGACATCAT
This sequence comes from Protopterus annectens, assembly GCF_019279795.1. Classification (NCBI taxonomy): domain Eukaryota; kingdom Metazoa; phylum Chordata; order Ceratodontiformes; family Protopteridae; genus Protopterus; species Protopterus annectens. Next base: position 439,182,660 of record NC_056744.1, on the reverse strand, counting down.
GGAGACATTAGGGATGACCCTGGTGTGGAAGAGCATGACCAAAGGATGGTCAAGCCTAACAGGGGTCCAGATATAGAGGGCATGCAACCCCCCCACCTGCCATGGCAGCATACATAGGGGGTGAGATGCAGAGCTAAACTCAGGGGTACACTGTATGGTACTGTGGTGATACTGGGAGGTGAGAGATTTGGACTGTAGGCTGCAGAGACATTTACCACCTGCACCTATTCTAGGATGCCAGTGGAACTCCTCTGCAGTCCTGGCTTACATGGGGAAGGCATTATTTTGACCCAATGTTGTCTTTTTTCATCTAATTCAACATGTGGGTTGTCATATCCAGCCTTGGTGCCTTATACCAAAGCTTTGGATCTGAGAGCTATGACTCCTTCCCTACCCACAGTTCCCCCTCTCCTGCCTGAATTACCTCAGATCTCGATTGCTGTCTGCCTAACCATACATGTGGACTGAGAGCTCCAGTCCATTTTAACTATAAGTAAAGCTGTTTTCCTCCCCATTTCAATTGTTTAGTATAGTTGTTAGGATTTAGTAGTGCTAGTTTTTTCTACCAGTAAAATATTAGTTTAAAGTGTTTCTTCAAGTTTTTGCTGTGTGTGCTTAGGTCTAGTGGTTAGGTACTTAGATATGGAGTGCAAATAGCTTTAGATTTCTTGTTATTTGAATATATATATATATATATATATATATATATATATATATAAAATGAAATTTTCAATTTCTAATGTTGGAAAAGTGTACAGGCTTCAAGAAGAGTTCCTCCTGTGGGCATAAAATCCAGTCTCAAGACCAGTAATTGCAATGTTTACTGTTTGGGGCCTTCCAACTTGCAATATTCTTGTTTGATTTGTGCTGCATTCAGCACCAGGGCCTTCCAAGGAAAAAAGGAGAAACTTGTTTTGAAAGGGCTTCTTCCCCTCAGACAGGGTCCAAAATGTCTTTGGACCCAAAGGTACTCTCTTCTTCTCCTTTCTCTGACAGAAAGAGAGACAAGAAAAGAGAAAGGTTAAAAGAGAAAGATAGAGAAAATGACTGAAACAGATCAAAAGAGAAGTCTAAGGAAAACAGACCAGAAGACCATTCAGACAAATCTAAGAAATGGTACCCACACCCCACAGTTATAGCTGGTCCGGCATCTAAGGTTTCAAGGCAGTCGGATTATACTGTCTCTAGGATCCAGACTCCCTTCCTGAAAACTCTCCAGGGCCTGTCAAAAGTCTTCATTCACCTGTACTGCAGAATATCCCTCTGAAGCCTGCTATGATAGCCTCATCTTCAAGATCTGGATGATCCACTAGAAGTCTTAATGAGTTAGACGTCACCCAAATGATGAGGAAGTTTTTGAGGACACAGATTCAGCTGTGAGTTCTCCCAGCTCCATCCCCGAGGAGAGGACCAAGATCAGCTCCATCAACCCAACTGTAATGCTTCCCAAGCAATCTCCAGTTTTGGAGCCAATGCACATTGGATCCAACCTTCCAGTGGTACTATCTTCAGAGCCGATAGCCTTGGAGACTGTTTTTGACTTCATTCACTCACATGACACTAATGCTGTCAGGTCTAGTACAGTACCAAAGTCAGAGAGTCGGAGTTGGAGAATCGATGGTTGAGTCGATGGTGAGATTTTTGGAACCATTCCTACTGCTTGGGGCTTTGGCCCTGGACAGATTGGTTCTGAGGTCCTCCTAAGAGCCATCAGCCCTTGGAGTCAAGAGAACAGTTGATTCTTCGTTTTTAGGTGGCTCTTCCTCAGTTCCATTGGCTAAGTCAGTTTTTGAGGCTGTGGAGAGGACTTGGCTGGACCAGGATGACTGGTACATGCTCAGAGTTCCAATCCATGTAGACTCTCTCTGAAGACTACTCCTACTTCCTCTCATTTTGGGAGACAGAGACAGATGGATCCTATAAGCTTTGGGACCACTCAGTGTTCAAGCTGCATGCCCAACTCCTGTATGTCTCCCTCAGAAGTCCCAAGACACATTCCTCAGAAGAGAACTTGCAAGAGGAAGCATATTGACTCCTCTCCTGAGTAAGGACATAAATGAGGGAGAAGGCTGTACAAGATCTCCACAGAAGACATCTCCTTTGGAGACATTCTTGAATTAATGAAACAGACGTGAGCATGGTCTACTGAAACAACTTCTTCTGATGGGTCTGTGTTTCTTGAAGCTTTTGGGTCTGGCCCTTCAATGTCCTGGGTGGTCCCTCCTCCCAATTCCTTAGTCAACCTCATCATGCAAAAAGCCTAGAAGGAACCTGATATGGCATAGCCAACCCCCCCCCCCAAAAAATGGACAAAATTCTAGTTGCCCCCAAAGAAAGAAAACATTGGGCCAAGGGTCCCCCTGTAGATGCGATGGTAGTAGCAGCAGCCATAAAAAAGGAACTGTTTGAGGAAAGTTCCTCTGTTCATCCCCCTAACAGGGAGTTGAAGGGGTTCCTATTGAATTGTCGACAGCTTAGGTTGTCGAATGGTTAATCATCGACACCTAAGTGTTGAAAGCTTACAATAGCGAATGGCCACATCATCGAATTCTTTCCTCTGGGATTTGCCCTTTCCCCAATGTAGCGCGATCTCGGAGTCAGTATATTTAGTTAAGGGGGGTGGAGGGTACAGCCCCCCACTATGTTTGGGTGTGTTTGTTTATATTATTTAAGGACGGCCACCCACATTCTTTCCTGAGGAAAGAATTCAATGATGTGGCCATTCGCTATTGTTAGCTTTCGACGCTTAGGTGTCGATGTTTTAGGATTCGACAACCTAAGCTGTCGATGTTATGATATAGACGCAGCTGAAGGCATTGGACAGACTGGGGAAATGGACTTATGCTTCAGCCACATTTTCTCAACGTGCACTGAACTATATGGCACACCTGACATATAATATATGACATGTGATCAAAGAGCTTTTGAATTCCCTATTGGTAAACTTACCTTCAGATATACAGAAATCTGTGGATACCTAATTGTCTACCTTATAGTTATCTTCAAATGTTGCCATGAGACTGCTAATCAATGCAGCAGCTGGCACAGCCTCAGCAGTCAGCACAGGTATTACCATACGGCATCATGCCTGGACGTGGGTGTGCAACCTCCTTCATAAATGCCTCTCATGATGGTTCCACCTTATTTGGACCAAAAGTCAAGGAAACACTTACCAGGAGTGAGCAGGATGGTAAGACCTTGTCTGCCATTGGAATCCTTTTTTCGACTCCTCAGAGATCCTTCTCCTGGAATCAAACAGAAGGAGGAATAAAAATGTGGTTCAAAAAATCTGAAGTTTTTCTCCAGGGCACACCTGTGGGCAGGTCTCTTAGAGGCAGAGGTGGAGGCAATCACATGGAAATTCACCCTTGAGGCAGAAGTGGTTTGCAAAACCAAAGTTTTGGTGGACCCTTCATAGAGAAACCTTATCATCATCCCTGAATTTGTGCCCAAGTGCTGCACTCTGGAGGCAGTCAGGGGATGCTTCTCCTTACAGTCTCTAGCTTAAAGAAAATATGAACAAATAACCTTTTGAGTTATTTGAGCTGAGCTAAAACAACAAGCAGTAGCAGTAAGAAATATTTGTAAATTAAATGCCAAACAGTAGTAAAAAAAAAATCTTGTTGCGATCAAGGTTACTCATATTTTTTTTACCACTGTTTAGTGTTTATAATTATTTCTTACTACTACTACTGCTTGGTGTTTTAGCTTAGCTTGAATAGCTCAAAAGACTGTTCTGTCATTTTTTTTCTAGTTGTTTTGACCTGAATAGTTGGACCCTGTCCACTCTCTGACAGTTTAAGCTAACTAAACTTCAGGGTGCTCACAGTGCTTCGTTTCTACACTCTCTAGCCTGGCAAAATATAACTTCCAATTCTTGGGTGCTAAGGATCATTACCACAAGTTATACAATACCCTTTTCAGAGCCCTCAAAGACAACACAGAAGATTCCTGCCACTCCACCCAAGCAGATGAATCTACAGCAACAGAAGTTCTAAAGTTGCTGGACAAAAGAGTCATCCAACTGATCCCCCAAGACCAACAAGGATCTGGACTCTATTCAAGTTTTTTTTTTTTAGTTCCAAACAAGACAGGGGACCTCAGACCAACATTCTCAATCAGCAATCTGAATCAATATGTAAAACAGACAAAATTCTGGATGGTCATGGTACAGTCCCTTTTAGGACATTCAGATGTGCTGTGATGATCTGCAGGACACCTACTATCACTTAAAGATCCAGAAGCAGCCCAGGGGATTCCTCCATTTCTGTCTGGATGTCAGTCACTACCAGTTCAGGGCACTGCTGTTCAGTCTCACCACAGACTCCCAGGTGTTTATCAGGATAATGGTAGCTCTGATAACCTATCTCAAGCTACAAGGAATCCAGGTATTCCTGTATTTAGCTGACTGGTGTCTAACGGCTACCTCCAGGGATCTACTTCTGAGACATCAGTCATTTGCGCTTTATCTAACTACTCACTTGGGCATTTCAATAAATGTCAACAAGAACAAGCTTATAGCCTACTTAATCCATAAAATTCATAGGCTGCCACACAGACACTGTAAATCAGAAAGGAAAACTTCCCTTAACAGGAGTCAAATCCATAAAATCCATACCTCTCCAGGTGATAAAACATCCTAGACTCCAAGCTCGACTCATCTTATGCCTCCTAGGACTAATGGCTTCCTCTGTAGTCATGGTTCCTTTAGCCAGATATCACATGAAAGTTCTACAGTGGACAGTAACTGTATAGTGGTCACAAAAACTACATCTCCTACAGAGTTCATCAGACTCAGGTCTTCAGAAACCACATTCATTAGTGGATTTCATCTGTTTTAGTAACTCAGGACAGCCACTTTCTTCTTCAGACATCCAAAGCCAAAGTAAACATGGATGCTTCCCTTCTCAGGTGGAGGGAGTGGCATTTGGAAAGGAAGACAGTCCAGGGAATGTGGTCATCAATAGAGGCCAAGCTTCACATCAATGTCTTGGGGTGAAGAGCAGTCCTCCTTATACTGCAGGCATTTCAGGACCTCCTAGCCAAGGATGTGATTGCCATAAACTTGGACAACATATTAGTGGTTTGGTACATCAACAAACAGGGTGGAACCCGCTTGCACCTTTTTTGCTGAGAAGCCATGAGAATTTTGCAGTGAGAGATGTCTTCAAACCACTTTCTAGTAGCAATGGACATACCTCAGACATCTAAAATCCTAGCAGAGAAACTGAGCAGAACTATACTATTGCCTCACGAGTGGTCTCTCAACAAAACATTAGCAATGGAGATTTTCAGCTGCTGGAGCCAACCTTACTGTGACCGTTTTGCTTCTTAGCTAAAGAGCAAGTGCAGAAGTTACTTTGCCCTCATCACTCCACATGAACAGTCACCAGCAGATGCTCAGACCCATCCTTGACCCCTGCAGGTCTCTTTTTCCCCTTACCACCAATCCCCTTTATCTCCAAGCTCATTCAGAAAGCTATGGAGTGCAAGACCAGGGTAATCCTCATTGCCCCTTCTGGCCTCAGCAGATATGGTTCCCCTTTCTTTAACCTCATCTAGTTAAGCCACCATGGGTTCCAAGTCTATTTCCAGATCTCCTCAGTCACCCATCTGGGCTACCACTACAAGACCTCAAGACCCTAAAACTGACCACATGGTTTCTCCAATTCTAACAATTGCCAGAGATGCCAGGCTTTCGTCCGCAAACATCCATATCATATCTTCCTCTCGATGAAACTCAGCCAAAAAAACTTACATGAGTAAATAGAAGTGGTTTTCTATCTGGGCCTGTTCTAAGGGACTTGACCATTTTTCAGCACTGCTATCTGAAATTTCTGACATTTTAAACTTTCACATAAGGCTCAACAATACAGCTATTGCTTCTGTCAAAGTGACCAAAGTCTTCCTAGTAGAAATCTTTTTATTGGGACCCCCAGTTTGTGATCCAGTCCCACCCTGTGATAATACCATTTTACTCCAGTCTCTAATCCAAAACCCTTCAAACAAGCAGCATTGGTAGATATAAAGTTTCTTTCATGGAAAACTATTTTTCTGGTTGCCAATACATCTGCAAACCGTGTGTCAGAATTACAGGCACTCTTTGCAAATCACCATTCCTTACCTTTCATAAAGTCATAGTGTCATTGAGAACAAACCCTTCATTTCTTCCTAAAGTAGATTCAGACTCTAACTTGAGCCAAAAAACTGATTTACCAGTTTTCTTTCCAAATTTTACCAACATAGGAGAACAGCTGTCCATAGACAGCTTAGGTTCTATTTCCATCATACTAAGAATTTCAGAAAGTCAGATTAACTGTTTATTTCCTTATCCAAGAACAAGCTGGGACAATCAGTATCTAAGGTAACCCTATCAAAATGGTTAGCAGACTGCATTTCATTTGTCTATGATTTAAGCGGTATATCTTTACAATCAAAGCGTAAAGCATATTTTACCAGAGCAATGGCATTTGCAAAACGAATGCCTATCAGTGACGTGTTGCAGCAACTTGGTCTTCAAATCATACCTTAGTATCTCACTACATGTAAGATGTGCAGTCCAGAATCTCACATCTTTGTTTCTGCCATACTCAGGAATATTCTTCTTTGAGACCACCTGGGTCCCTGTTGGGTAGCTTGGGAATGTGTCCCACATGTTGAATCACTCAAAAAAAGACAACATCAGGTATGAAAATTATGTACTTACCATAATGATAGAGCTGTGTTGTGTTGTTTTCATCTTGTTCAATCCACAGCCTCCTTCTCCCCTATCAAATTCTCATTATTCCCTTCTAGGGCTCGACCAGTCCTCCTTTGGACCTTGTCTGATCCCTTTGTAACTCTTACAATATATAGCGTTTGATGTATTTTCCTCCTTGTCATTTCCTACAAAGTGTGTCACCATTTTTGGTCAGTCAGCAAACTCAATCTGAGGTAATTCAGGCAGGAGGGGAATTACGGGTAAAGGAGGAGTCGGAGCTCTCGGATCCAAAGCTTTGGTACAAGGTGCTGAGGTCAGATCTGAGCAGATCTCACAACCCACATGTTGAACCAGATGAAAAGAAGACAAAACAGATCTATCATTGTGATAAGTACATAACTTTCATTTACGCATCCCTCTGCATAAGCTTAGATACGCATATGTGTTCTTGACACTGAACTGCATGCTGAGACTGGGACCATCTCTAACACAAAGCTGCCCCATACATAATGGTTAATACACTATTCCCAGCACAATATGAGTAAGTGTAGCAAACAGTGTGCTTATCCATTTGATGATCTGGAGTCTGCATGCAGTTAGCAATACATCAGAAATCCGACAACGAAATTGGTTGTGGCTAGCCTGCTTTTGACAGTGTTGTTGTGTTGTGTCTTTCGGCTTTTCCCGGTTAGGGGTTGCCACAGTGGAACTCCGGTCCGCTAATGATTGGCAGTAGATTTTTACGTGCTGAGTTGCTGGCCCTCACGCACAACCTTCAACGAAGGTACACCCATTCACACATGTCTCCACACAGAAGATGCTCTTGTTGACAGTGTAACATTAGATATTCAAAATATGAAAGAACAAAACTTGAATATTAGGTTCTATGCTGCCAGCAACATCACATTTGCTTTCAACCTGCATGATATTGTACAAGAAAGCATATTACAAGATTTACATACTCATACTCTGAACAAAGCTAACGGTGTTCATTTCTCAAAGAAGTGTACACATAAATGTTACAGCCCCCTTTTTTTCAGAAACAAAATATTAAATATATTGAGGTAGACTTTGTGAAGATATAATTTAATATCACATGTTATTCAGTTTCATGTAGTATTACATGACATTACTTTGCAGGGAGAGTACTTTGGATATGGGTACTTTTAGAAAGATAATTAGGTATGCCAAATCTAACACTGGTCTCCACAATAGCTCCATTTAGGTACCAGTGGTGCAGGAACTGGTTATATAACTTTCAGGAAAAAAAGAAACACATTTGTATTAGCTCCATTTTGTCAAAAGTAATTGTGCTAAGTTGGACAAGTCACTATTGAAATCGGTCATCTGTTGCTCATAGATGTGCATGTCTGCATGTGCACGTGCATGTGTGTGTAGGGGGGTCTGTCTGCCTGTCCAGACATGGACTTGTGTCTTTTGTAAGACCGGTTATCTGCCTTACTCATATTGCTTATTAGAGATTAGACTCACTTTTCACTAACTCAGAACAGGAGAAACTAGATACTGAAGGATAAAACAATGACTACATCAAAGCAACAGCATCATTCTTTTTAGTAACATATATATTGCTGTTAATACTACAATGTGTACAATATTTAATATTACATTGTACAACCTCTTAACAAAATATATCATTTTAGATTCCTTAGATTATAACAACATTCTTCTTGCTCCAGCAGTGCTTGAAGTCACACAATAATATCCCATGTCTAGCTTTCAGGGAAGATGTGACACTATGCCAATGCAAATGTAATTGTTTCTAGAGGAGAAATGTGATAGACTAAGTGAAATCTATAATTTTCTTTCAATAAATCATACTGAAACCTGCAGTAAGCTGAGGTAAATATTTTGTTTCATAAAAAGGGTGTAAGTAAAAGAATGGTTGTTGCTTCCAATAAATCTTGTAATGTAAAATGCAAACTATACAGCATATGCAATTGGTTTCAGTGAAAATGCAGCAGAGCCGTTAAAGAGTAAAAATTACTTCTCAAATGTGTGTATATTTACAGTGGCTGTTAATGCTCTTTGAAATGCTACTACAGCCCAAAAGAATATTTTGCCTTTTTTTGGATTCCTCATCCAGAGTTATGTGACTATGGAAGCAGTAAAGTTTTCATTTAGAGTGAAGAAAAACAGGGAGTGCTACCTGACATTCTGTAAAGTAGACAGGAAGAGGGAGAGAGAGAGCAAGAGAGACAGAGACACTGACATTGCCTTGGTTCTATAATGTGTACAAGAGATGTGCATTCCTGAAAAAGAGCTCGTGCTGGAATTCTTTTGCCTGTGAAACCATGCAAGTGATGTTTGGACATCTACATCAGAGGTAGTTAGAATTCAATACATCTTTTAGTTACTGTTAGTGACAAATCAGTTAAGCTGTAGGCTGCAGTGGTGCAGCGGTTAGCGTTGTCGCCTCACAGCAAGAGGTTCTCCGGTTCAATTCTCGGCTGGAGTGCCTTCTGTATGGAGTCTGCATGTCCTCCCGCGGTCGAGTGACGTTTAAAGACATGCAGGTAGGTGTGTGAATGGGTGTGCCTTCTTTGAAGGTTGGGCGTCGGGCTGGCACCATGGCACCATAAAAATCAACTGCCAATCATTAGCAGACCGGAGTTCCACTGTGGCAACCCCTAACCGGGAAAAGCCGAAAGACATTAGTTTTTTTTATTGACAAATCAGTTAAGCTGCTTGTTGGAATTTTTCTCTTTGCTAACAGCATTTTTAAATATGTTTATTTGATATTTCTTTGTACACAAGGAAAACAACCTTATTGGTATGCTTAAAATGACAAAAATAACAAAAAGCAACCACAACAAGCTGACAAAAACAGTGCATTTACTTAGCACTTTTGTCTCTTTCAAGAGTTCTTCAGAATGAAAACACCAAGGACATAATGAATTAAGTAGACTAGTATATGATGCATGACCACTAAATTCATCAATTATGACTGCAAACTGGGAGCCATTATTGAATCCCCAAATGATGTGGATATTCTACAAAAGGGCCTTACAGAAACAGATGCTTGGTGCCAGAGCTATGGGCTCAAGCTTAATGCCAAGAAATGTATAGTTATCCCCTTTGGGAAAAACCATGTACCCACGAATTACCACATACGTGGCAGTACACTAAACACCGAAAGTGTGATGAGAGACTTAGAGACACAGGTGGACAGTGGTCTCACCTTCGATAACCACATTCCCACAACAGTCAGGAAATCCTTCTATGTGGCACTCCTCATCACTAAGGCCATTGTCCCACTTTACTCATCCCTCATTAGACCCATTATAGAGTACAACGCCCCATTTGATATGTACCTCACAAGACATCTGCAACAGCTAGAAAGGCCGCAGAAATACCTCACTAAAAGAATCACAGGCCTAAAGCAGATGCCCTATGCTGACCGTCTAAAAAAACTCCAGCTATTGGCATATCGTCTACTCGGAGGCGATCTCTGCTTAACATACAAGGCCATGTCAAACCCTGAGCTTTTGGACATGCTCCACTTAAAGAAATCCCAATCCTTCAGAGACACACACTCCAGGGATCTAAACCTTGTCATCACAATGAACAAAAAATGCTGGAGGGATAGGTTCCTGACCCAGAGACTCCCTATACTATGGAATAGACTGCCCATACATGTCAAGCAGAGCGCCTCCTTGGCCCTCTTCAAAAGGAACCTTGACGATTCGATGGGAGATAGGAAATTCACCCCAGGGTTCACGTCAGTCGCCCTGCTAGACAGGGGTCCAGGGAAGTAAATATTGTGGGAAGAAATATCCAGGGAATTGTTATGGCTTGGTTTGTATAGGCCCTAGGGTCAATAGCCTAGTACCAACCTATGAACCTATGAACCTATAAAACAATGCATATAAAATGGAAATACAAAATGCAAATAAGTGTTATATAAAAAGCTAAAAATCTATGAATTGTATCAATCTTGATTCTATGATTCTTTAAGAAACAATATTAGTACTTTAATTTAACCCAGGGTGCTTATCTTCACTAAACCTAAGCTGCCACGTAGTTTCTCTCATTTCAATTTTATTACAGAAATTACCACCTCTCATATCTTTTTCTACCTTTTCCAAAATGCACAAATATATATATTTTTTTGCAACCAGGGTTAAAAATTGATATTGCATAAAGATGTTCTCTAATCCATTTTTTAAATTTCTAGGAAACGTGCCCAAATTACATGCATCACATGTGGAACACATAGCCAAATAAACTGCTCCTTTTGTATCACAAGTATAATGTCCTTTAATTACTGAAGTTCTATCCATATGCTTTAAACAAACAGGCTTTCAAAGATAAATCTGCAAACATTACAACACGCACACTTAAACATACCATTATATTTTCTAAAACTGATGACTGATTGGTTAAAACATCCCTATACAAAAGATTCTTTAAAGTGGCTGCCCTTTTATATGTAAAATTAGGCTTAATGCCTAGATCAAAATATTCACTATTCCTTGAACTATCCTCCAGTTTGTTATTTTGTTGTACATGTGTAAAGCTGTTTTCATATTTAATTTTGCAAACTATATGGATTAATTTTATTTATTTTATGAAAATAATGTTATTATTCACTTCTAAACAGTTGTGACTGGTGGCTTATTTGTTAGATTAAATGTATTAGTGAACTGGTTTAAACTCAATTGTTGGCTTTTTCCTTTTGAAGAGTTACTGCCCAAGTTACTGCTACTCTACAAATATTTAACAACTGGCTTATTTAAGGATAAATGGTAATTGTATTCTGTGTATGTCAGAAGGGTCTTGTTGGTGGCAGTGTTAACAAAAACACAGTGAAGGAAGTTTTGGTACTACACAAATAACATTAACCCCTCTTAGAGACAATGGTATGTGTGTTTCTATGCAAGATAATCTTGGACAAGTTTCACTCACAGTTGTAAAATAGCCTTGGAAAGAACTGGACTCAATGTGAAGTGGATGAAGTCCTGGTAAACACATGATTATTAATCTGGTTTACAGTTGCACAGTGCAAAATTTATTACAGTATGGCAGGTGGTGGCTATTACCTGAGGCAGCAAGTACATTTTCCATGTTATAAAAGCCACTAATACTTTGCATATGATTTGGTGGTCAGATGTGTAGTTGTATGTTAATTGGTGGCAGCATGTGGGACTTCCAGTTATATAAAATCTCCTCTTTTATTACTGTTATTTTCTCTCTCTATTAAACTATGGTGCTTACTAAAAGGCAACCCTGTCCTTTACACTGACCAAGATAACATTATGCTGAAATTCACCCAGTTCCTCCCCCAATTACTTCCATCCTTTATAACCTGTTTTATCTGCTTATCTACATTTTATCACTACGACATTATACTATCTGTCTTGCAGTCAGTTATTTCCTTACATTATTATCAATTGTAAAAGATCCCCTTAGGGCAACACCTTTAACATGCAATATGTTTTTCCATTCCTTCACTGTGTTTTTGTTAACACTGCCACCAACAAGACCCTTCTGACATACACATGAAAAGAGACATGGAAGAGCTCTCTGATCATGTAGCCCAGGCGGGTATGACCCTGACCCTGAGTAGCATCCTGCCCTCACCAAGAATGATACCTCAGTATAAAGAAAAAATGATCAATTTCAACAATTGGCTAAGCTTCTGGTGTCATTCAAAGGGGATCTAGTGTCTGTCAGCCTGGGATGACATGCTCGACAAGCCACGTTGCTTCACAAGAGACGGCTTGCACATGTCACCCCTTGGCTTTCGAATACTGGCCAAGGCTCTTGCTGCCCCCATAGTGCCTTTTTAGGCAAGGCTCAAAATTCAAACTCACCTCCGTAAACAGCACAAGTAAAAAACTGAGGGTTATGCTACTCAACGCCAGGAGTTTAAATCTCAAAATGCATGCACAGAAGCACTTCTAAGTATGGAGAATGACATCTGTGCAGTAACTGAAACCTGGTTCAAGGCTCCAGAGAGCACTCCAGCACTACTGGGCTACAACTCATACCACACATTTCAGCCACAGAACATGGACCGAAACACAAAAGGAGGGGGTGTATCCATATTCATCAAGGATACTCACACCTCCAGGTTAGTGGTGCAGCATGATACCTATGAGATCATCCATGTGCAACTAACATCGGGCAAATCTGCAGTGCAAATTGTGGCCTGCTACAGATCACCCTCCATGACCCAGGACCACCACTCCACCTTTCTGGAGACACTGGAAAACATGAAGGTCCTACCTAACACCCTGATCTTGGGAGATTTCAATTACCCTACCACTAACTGGAAAACTACTTGAGTACAAACTCCCAGGCTCAGCACTTCCTGGAATTTATCAACTCAAATGCCCTGGATCAGCTGGTAAACTCCCCTACCAGAGGCCACAACATATTGGACCTGGTCATCACCAACATGGGCGACAGGTGCTCCGTACCGGAGGTCAACCCATCACTGGTTAGATTAGACCATAAATTAATCACCCTGGATGCCCACACCCCAACACCATCCCCAACCAAGGAAACCACAGTGAAAAACTTTTCTAAAGCAAACCTCACCTTACTTAAGTCAGAGGTGGTAAGTTTCACAGCCCCCACGCTAAAAGATAACACTGCCCAAGATGCAGAATCCTTTACAATTGCACCTACAATGATGCATGGATCGTGCCATCCCTAGCAAAACCAAGACTCACTCCCCTAAGAGAAGGAAACCAGTCTGGTGGACCCCTGCCATAAACAGGTTATACAACAAAAGGAGGAAGCTAGTTCAGAAAAAAAGCAAATCCCAAGAAGAAAAGACATCCCTGATCAGTATCAGTAAGAAACTAAGGTCCCTCATAAAATCATCCAAGGCTAACTTCGAAAGAAAAATAGCCAAGGACTTGAAAGATAACCACAAAGCCTTCTTTAGCTATGTCAAAAATCTAAGTGGCAACTCGCAGATATGATCTGAAATAGTGCAAAATAGCACAAAATATACTGAACGTACTGATATTGCCAACATACTGGCAGATAGATTCAGTGCAAACTTCACCTCCCTCTCACCTTCAAATGGGCCCACAACAATACTGGAAAAGTGTAGTGTCCTGGAAATCACAGAAGCACAGGTGAAAACAGCCCTTTCAAAAGCCAAAAACACAGCATCAATGTGGCCAGATGGTGTCCTAGGCTGCGTCTTGCACGAAGTACAGAACAAACTAACCCCCCACCTAAACACGCTGTTCAACCTCAGCCTCTCCACAGGCTACGTGCCCATAGAATAGTACACAGCAATGGTTATTCCGTTCCACAAAGGAGGAGCCACAACTGACCCTGGTAACTATCGCCCCATAAGCCTGACTAGCCTGGTCTGCAAGGCTATGGAGCGCATCATCATGGAACTCTTTAACAAAGACATTGGGAACCTCCAAACACTTGACCCGACCCAGTTCGGCTTTGTTAAGGGCAGATCATGCCTACTAAACCTGGTTGACTTCTTTGAGACAGTTACCAAGGCCATAGACGAGGGAAAGGTGGTTCACACAGCCTACCTTGATCTCGCCAAGGCGTTCAACACCATTCCTCACTCGGGTATTATAGAAAAACTCACCAGCCTGAACATAAACCCTTACGTCACAAGATGGGTTGCCAACTGGCTTACAGACAGAACTCACACGGTAAGAATAGTGGGCTCCAGGTCTGACTCTAAACCAGTCACAAGTGGTGTCCCGTAAGGCTCAGTTCTGGGACCCCTACTGTTCGGCATATATTTCTCAGAAGTACAGGCAAACACAGGAGGACTATGGCTAACCAAGTTCACCGATGACTGCAAACTGGGAGCCATAATTGACTCTCCGGCTGACACGGACATCCTCCAAAAAGGCCTTACTGAGACAGACACCTGGTGTCAAAGTCATGGCCTCAAACTAAATGCCAAAAAATGCATAGTCATCCCATTTGGGAAAAACAAAACACCCACGAATTACCACATAGGCGGCAGCCCCTTAATACAGAAGAGGTAATAAGAGATCTGGGGACCCAGGTAGATAGTAATCTCTCCTTTGACAATCATATTGCCAAAGTAGTTAGGAAATCCTTCTATGTGGCCCATCTAATTACTAAGGGGTTTGCATCTAGAAATAAAGAGGTTATAGTGCCCCTCTACTCGTCACTCATCAGACCCATCATAGAGTACAATGCCCCATTTGGGATGTACCTCACAAGACACTTCCAACAGCTTGAAAGACCACAAAAGCACCTCCCCAAGAGGATTACTGGCCTCAAACATATGTCCTATGCAGCCCGACTGAAAAAACTCCGGCTGTACTCAGTGGCATATCGCTTACTCAGAGGTGATCTCTGCCTGACTTACAAGGCCATGTCCAACTCAGAATTGATGGACATGCTCAACCTAATGAAATCCAAGTCACTGTGAGCCACATGCTCTAGTGAGCTAAACCTCGTCACAACAATAAATAGAACATGCTGGAGGGATAGATTCCTGTCACAGAGACTCCCCATGCTTTGGAACAAAATTCCTAACTACATTAGGCAGAGCCCCTCACTAACACTCTTCAAGAGAAGACTTGACGAGTGAATGGGTAACATAAAGTACACCCCTGGGATCACTTCATTGGCTCTACTTGACAGAGGCTCAGTTAATTAATCAATGGGGCGGCAAAAGCTGACACACTCTGGCTAGGCTTTTAAATGCCCTCGGGCAGATAGCCTAGTACCTACCTATGAACTTATGAACCTATATACTACATTCTCCTACATATTTTCTCTACAGTCATTTTATATTCTGTACAGTCATTGTAAGAATTGAGATAGCTGTATTATGCTTGAAAAAATGGAAGAACTGGAATGAATGTCTTTATTTTTTAATTAACCAGAACTGTGCTGAACAACTTCCAAATATCTCAGTTTTGTGTGCCCAATCTTCTTGTACCTTTCAGAATGAAACTCGTTACTCACTTAAGTCTGATAATGGTGATTAATTATGCAGTAGCAGCATACAGTGGAGGTAAATGTCAATTTTTGAATCAAATCATACTGTCTGAAATAACAGTGCTGATGAATTAAAGTAGACTGAATTATATTGTCCATAGCTTCAGTATTCATTATACTGTCCATAGCTTCTGTACTTAGAATAGTTTCTTTCCTGCTGAATAGCAGAATAATTCCTGCTTTCTGTATTTGGTGGACTTTTGAACATTTGACCATATTTCTGTAGCCAAACTAAACGTACTGTACTGATTTTGTATCAGTATTGAATTTCTGAATTATACCCTTCCAAACTGACACAAATGGGCTTCTGGAGACCAAGTAGTTTTAGGGTTGCCACCTTTTCAAATGCTCAAAGTGGGACATTTTTTGATGAAATGTCAGATTTTGCAGGACAAAACATACTCATGACCAGTACAAAGGATAGAACTTCACCTTTTTGCCAAAATAAAAGCTTATTCTTGTAGCATTTGAGTTGCTTATGCTATTTCATATAACATTTAGGTGCTTCAGAAAAAAAAAAAATAACTGTTTTATGAAACTATTAAAGAAAACTTAGGAAATATTTTTGTCCTAAAATCTCAGGACATCTGCCATTTTTTTCAATTTTTTCGCAGGACACTACTTTCCAAAAGAGGGACTGCCCCTCGCTAAGTGGGACAGGTGGTAACCCTGAGTAGTTTGCTTGCACATCCTGTCTGTGAGCAGTCCTCACTGACTGTCTTCCAGTCATACCTTTTGTCTGTATGCTAGGTTTAGTCTTGAATGCAATTGCTATGGATTGTTTTACTGGGGCAAACTTAATCTGAGGTACTAAGGTAGAGTGGAGGAAATTATGGGTAAGGGAGAAGTCAGAGCCCTGGAACCAAGAAGCTTCAGAATCAGTGCCGAGGTCGGTTCCATTCAGATCGACAACCCATGGTTGAACTGGGTGAAAATCAGACATCATGGATCTGTCATTAACTTTCATTTACCAAACATCACCCCATCTAAACAAGATATGTTTGTACTTAATATACTGCACATTCTGTTAGCACATTTTATCTCTATCAGTATTTTAAACTGAAGGTTATTTCTCTAAGCTTAAATGTATCCTTCACTGAAACGTTCCTTTCTATTAAAATTGCATGTGAAACTGCATGCAATACATTTCTAGACCTATGCAACAAGAATACTGTATTTATGTCTACCAAATTACATTTAAATGAAACTTGATCTTACAGTCATCATCCTCATGCCCCCACTTTGCCTGACATGTCATGTCACTTTCCTAGCAATCTGTATAGTCCATATGTCTCAACTAACATAGCTGGTATATTTAATGTATATCATGATGTTCTTCGTCTTCCATTGCTGCAGTCCTTACTATTGGGTATAGTCCGCATCCAGTCGGCCCGAATACCAGAGTATAAGGCTGACGTCGGTCAGGGCGCATTAGACTGACGCCAGCCAGGGTACTAATGCGCATGACCGCGCCATATCCTCGTCTTTTTGCCGCGTCCGATGCGATGCAGAAGCAGTTTTGCAGGTTGGCGTTCTGAAATATTTCCAAAACCCGAGTTTCAGACCGAATCAGAGTTGGTACGTGCCCGCTAGAAACATTTGGTTTTTCTTGCCTCAGTATTTAACCGGATGTCAGAAAAGTGAATAACTGTATTTCTTGTGAATAACAGATTTCTTGGGAGGGATTACCATTGTGTATACCTTGTTTTTGTTTACCTGAGGCCTGAGTTGTTGGTTGCCTTCTTGTGCTAGGGTTTAACAAACACTATTAAGAGGAGGAGACTGTGCCTGTGCCAGATTAGTGTTTGGGAGCGTTGCAATTATAAAATGCCGCCGGATGCTCCGACGCCCGCTTCGCCCAGAAGCGTAAGGACAAAACAGCGAAACCTAGGGTTGATGAACGGCAGTCCCGGACGCCGGTTCTTTAGGAGGCTCAGTGGAGTGGAGCCAGAGGTTTTGCCAGGAGTTTCTATGGAGTCTCAGGCAGAAACTTTACTGTTACAGGATGTACCCTCTCAGGAGGCAGGCCAGGCTGAGGGGGCTTCTCAGGTAACTATTCTTCCCTCTTCCCAATGTAGTTAGAGCCTCTCCTTCTGTTGCCAAAACTTCTTTAGAGGAAGGCCAAGTTCGGTTTCAGTAGGGGCTTCTCCTAGCCTTCAAGAAACATATGCTTAAAATGGCAGAAGATTTGATTACTATGATTAGAGGTTCTATGGGCCCTCCTGATAAGAGGCCTAGGGTGGAACCAGAGTTTGACAGTTTTGAACAGGGTTCAGGGGGAGTCTTCATGAAGATTTGCAGGAGTATCCTCATTATTCTGATTCTGATGTGGATGATGCCACCTCTTCTTGGCTTCTCCTCCTGAGGATTTTTCATTTTCAGAGACTCTGCATTCCATGAGTGAGCACTTTAAATGGGAAGGCCAGGATTACTCTGATTCCAGGATGAGGCTTAGGGAATTCTTGTTTTACCCCAGCATAGGCCTTAGCTATACCTCCTGTGTTGACTGTGGTAGAAGATGTTTTGCAGAGGCTTCCCTGAACCCTGATTCCTTGCCTCCTGCTCCTGTTAAACCTGATAGGTACTATAGGGTGCCCAAGCTCATAAGTATTTGTTTAAGAGTCCTAGGGACCCAGCGGACCCAGAAATTGTTTCTCAGGGGCCTAAAGGTGTTAAAGCCTCTGTGGTTAAAAATCCTGTTCCCACTGACAAAGAGGCAAGGGCGTGATAGGTGGGTAAGAAAGTGTATACTTCTTCTAGCCATGAGAGCATTGAATTGTCATGTTTCACATGCTGAAATATCAAGTATCTCCTTTCACAATTAAAATCTAAGGTGGATGCTTTGGCGGAAGGTATTGATTGTAAAGAATTGCTAGATTTGGTTTATGTGTCTGAACAAGTGGGCAAGCATTCTTTGCAATGTGGTTTTGATGCTGTGCAGGCCTCCTCGAGGGTGGCTGCCACTAGTTCTGTTCTTCGCAGGCATGCCTGGTTGAGGGATCAAAATTTGGCTGAGCATGTTAAGACAAGGATTTTGGATGCTCCTTTACAGTCTGATGTGTTGTTTGGTTCACCTGTGGAAGCAGTTTTAAAGAAAATGGAGGACAAAGCTAAGTCTATGCAAACTGTTAAAGATTTTTGCAGGTACAGCCAAGTTTAGTAGAAATTGGCCTGCTAAGGGGTGGACATATCCTGCTTATGATTCCCAGTCTAGGGGTAGGTCTAGACGTGGTAGGGCAGGGCCCAAGGTTCTTTTAGGCCTAGAACAGGAGTTCACCTGCTCAGACTTCTGGTGAGGGCAGGGTCAGTCCTTCGTAAACAGACCCAATGACCTGCCTTTTCCAGCTGCCAGTGGATTCTCAGCTCAGCTCCTTTACGACTGTCTCTTTTCAAAGAAAATTGGGATTTAATTCCTCAAGACAGATGGGTGTTGGACATCATTCACCACAGATTTTATTTTATTTCCATACTGCCCCTTTCACAGGCATGCCAGACGTTCCTCCTCCACAAAGAAAAGAGGCTCACAAGCAAGTTTCTCTGTTACTCCAAATGGGGGCCATTCAGCCAGTCCCTGTATCAGAAAGGGGCCTAGGATTTTATTCTCGCATGTTCTACCAGTACCACAGACGGGTACACGTGGAGACCAATTTTGGATTTATCTCTCCTCAACACTTCTCTCGACATTCCCTAGTTCAAGATGTTGACGTTACAACAGCTTTTACCTGCTGGGCAAAGATCACTGGATGGTAACTTTAGATCTCAAGGAAGCTTACCTTCATGTGCCTATCAGGCTAAGTTACAGGAAGTATTCCGGTTTCGAGCTGGAGATTCTCATTATCAGTTCTCTGCATTGCCCTTTGGCTTATCTCGCCCAGAGTATTCACAAAGGTTCTGGCTCTAGTGATAGCTTACTTCAGGCTACAAGGACTTCAAATCTATCCTTATTTAGACAACTGCCTGATTCTGGCTCAAGAAAGGAAGACCTTCTACAGCATCTGGAATATGTTATAGCAGTGCTAAGATGCCTAGGGTATTCTGTGAACGAAATAAAGTCCAGTCTAGTACCCTCTCAAGACATGTGCTTTCTGGGTGTGAGACTGCATACAGCAGCCCAGACGGCCTTTTAACCCCGGACAAACAAAAGAGTCTATCACTTTACTTCCATCAACTATCTCATCAGTCCGTGCTGACTGCAGAGACAGTCCTTCAAGCATTAGGGTTCATGGCATCTTGTATTCTGGTGCTTCCCAATGCCAAACTGCATATGAGGAAGTTACAATGGTATCTCAAAATGTATGGACACAGCACTGCCAGGATTTAGACACTGTCATTCAAATAATACCTTGCCTTCAAAGAGAATTTTGTGGTGGGCTCAGGAATGTCACCTAAACAAGGGACTCTCTGTGACCCAGCCAGAGGCGAGTCAGATTTTACTGACAGATGCCTCGGACATTGCTTGGGGAGCTCATCTACATGGAAAGTGGATACAAGACAAGTGGCCTGCCAGACTACAGCATCTACATATCAACAAGAAGGAGATGTTAGCAGTCCAGTTCGGCTTTCAAGGAGTTACTTCTTCCAGGGCAGGTGTTGATTCTAACAGACAACACAACTGTCATGTACTTCAACAAACAAGGGGAACACATTCTTATCCTCTATGCAGGCAAGCAATGATTTTATGGGTGACTGCGCCACGCCACACCTAACTCTTCAGGCAAGGTTTCTGCCAGGAGCACAGCACTCCTTAGCAGATGTGTTAAGCAGACAAATCATGGATCCCCACAAGTGGAAACTGGATCTTCATGTATTTCAAATTGACAGTGTCAGGGGAACTCCAGACATAGATCTGTTCGCTTCTCCACTAAACCACCAGCTGCCACAGTTTTGCACAAGGGGTTTCATCACACAGCAAAGTGGATGCTCTGTCTTTCAGTTGGAACCTTCATGTGTATGCCTTTCCACCTCTGCCTTTCTTCCAAAGGTACTGTTAAAGGTCAGACAGGACAGGCCAAGGATGATTTTGATAGCTCCAGATTGGCCTCGCAACACTGGTACCCTCTACTACGGAGTCTGGTAAAGAAGCCTCCATGGCCTTTCCCTTTGATTCCACATCTGTTATACCAGCAGGATTATCTGCTCCATGTCAAGCTTCACTCTCTTCATCTGACAGCCTGGCATATTCTGTGTTGAAAACAGCCGGTCTCAACTTCCTCAACAAGTTTTAAATGTGATTATGGGAGGTAGAAGTCCTAGGACAAGGAAGGTGTACGCAGCTAAATGGAAGAGATTTTTATCTTGGAGTAAAGCAAAGAATTTGGAGATTTCTGAGCCTAATTTGAGTATGGCTCTTCAATATCTTACTGAGTTACTGGACAAGGGTCTGTCCTTCTCTTCCATTAAGATTCATGCTGCAGCAATCTCAGCTCACTATGATTGTGACCCACCATTGTTTTCATCCTTTGTTCAAGCAGTTTCTTAGAGGGGCAAAAATATAAGACCCCCAGAGCTCCTACTCCTGCTTGGGATCTCAATTTTGTGTTGGAAAAACTTACTCTACAACCTTTGAGCCTCGCGGCTACTGCTGAATTGCAATATTTGTCATGGAAGACTGCTTTTTGTTGGCTATTACTTCTGCAAGACGGTGTCTGAATTGCAGGCCCTTTTGATTTTCCATAAGGATAGGGTATCATTACGTACTAATCCTTCCTTTATGCCTAAAGTGGTTTCTAGTGTGGCTTTAAACCAAACTATTCATTTGCCTACTTTTTATGCAGACCCCCAAAATAAAGGAGAAAAGATTTTGCATACTTTAGATGTACACAGGCAATTGCGTATTACTTAAGCAGGACTAAGGATTTTAGGCAGTCTCAGCAGCTGTTTGTTTCTTTTGCTTTGAGTTCGCAGGGCAAGCCTGTGTCAAAACAAACTATTTCTAGGTGGATTGGCTTTTGCATTGCATTTTGTTATTCCCATCATGGCAAGGAGGTTCCTGCTGGGATCAGGCCTCATTCCACTAGGGCTACTGCCACTTCAACAGCATTTCTACGCCGGGTGGCAACTAAGGATATTTTGGAAGCAGCTACTTGGAGTTCAGTGCATACTTTCTCTAAGCATTATCACCTTCCTATCTACTCTAAGTCTAGGGCTGGTTTTGCCACTGCTGTTTTGCAAGGCATGTTGTCAGCTCCTGCT
The DNA here is from genome assembly GCF_019279795.1 of Protopterus annectens. Classification (NCBI taxonomy): domain Eukaryota; kingdom Metazoa; phylum Chordata; order Ceratodontiformes; family Protopteridae; genus Protopterus; species Protopterus annectens. Next base: position 439,160,774 of record NC_056744.1, on the reverse strand, counting down.
TCTTTATGATTTGCCAGCCTCCCTTACCTCTGCTTTGGGATTCTACCCAATAGTAAGGACTGCAGCAATGGAACGAAGAACATAGTACAGTTTTGTACCTACCATAAATGTAGATGTTCGAGGATTCCATTGCTGCAGTCAATACCACCTCCCTCCTTCCCCTCTGTGTTTAGGGGTGGTTGTGTAGGTGAGTTTACCTGCTTATATTTTTGTATATATTGTTCATGTTTTGGTGCAGGTATTTTGGGCCTTGTCTTTTAGTCTTCTGACATCTGGGGCAAGAAAAGACTGAGGATATGACGCCGGTCATGCGCATTAGTACCCTGACGCACTGACGTCAGTCTAATGCGCCCTGACCGACGTCAGCCTTATACTCTGGTATTCGGGCCGACTGGATGCGGACTATACCCAATAGTAAGGACTGCAGCAATGGAATCCTCGAACATCTACATTTATGGTAGGTACAAAACTGTACTTTTCATTCATTTCACTATAGCATTCATCTTGTGTCGGCATTTACCAACAATCACTCTTGTCCCCTAATCCTTGGATGACAAGCAGGTGGGATAGATCATTTGTTGTTGTTTGTCTTTCGGCCTTTTTCCCGGTAAGGGGTCGCCACAGCGGAACTCTGGTCCGCTAATGATTGGCAGTAGATTTTTACAAAATGCCAAGGTGCCAGCTTGACGCACAACCTTCAATGAAGGCACACCCATTTACACACGCATGTCTTTCGAACGCTACCCAACCGCGGGGAGGACATGCAGACTCCACACAGAAGGCACTCCCAAGCCATGCAAAGAATCGAACGGGAGAACCTCTTGCTGTGAAGTAACAACGCTACCGCCGTACGACCACAGCATGCGGGATAGATGCTTTATTGTATAGAAACACATCAGGATGGAAACTGCATCACTAAATATAAATGAATTTATTAACAGATAGAGCTTGCAGACATGCATGCTTACATCTCAACAGCTTACTACAAAATGGCACTCTGTTTCTGCACGTGCTCAGTAATCAATACAGTTAGTACATGCCTGAGCAAATAACACCTTGTTGCACCATTTTGTCTAACTCGGCTTGGTTCTCTAGTCTGCATGGCTACTGGAACTTTTCTGGCTGACCTGACAACTGGACTAACATTGGGATCTAACTTCATGGAGTACACAACTGGAAGCTTCCCCAGTTTGTCTTCGAAAAGATCAGCGTAGGTAGAAAAAATATGCTAGGCAAACTTAGAGCAGTGGTCTTTTAAGCTAACATGGTGAACTTCCTTATTAAATGAAAGCAGCTCCATTTTCAAAGAGTCTGTGAGACCTAATAATGACTGGATGTGTCTTTTGACCACATAAAATAAGTCGTAGCTTCTCCCAGCATAATGACTGGATGTGCCTTTTGACCACATAAAATAATAAGTCATAGCTTCTCCCAGCAGAGTAACATTAAAGCATTACTGAGCCTTTGGTTTGAATCTCTTCACTACCATATGCAACAAGCTTCACACACTGTCAAATCAAGCCTTTCACCAGCACATACTCTAGCAAATGTTTCTGCAGCCATAACATTGCACTTTGAGCCAGTAACAGCTTTGAGCTCTGTGGGTTTGCCATTTATCTGAACAGTACAAAATACTTCATTCTTGGCCCATAAATCAACTGCATTGACTGTTTCATGAAGCACTGATACACCATCAACATAAAAAAATAAGACTCTGGGTCATGGCTTTCTAATTGATCAACTTGTTTCTTAAAATGTTCCCTTTAGTAAAAGAATGTGTGGCTTTTGATTTACAAAATCTTTTGAAATTATTCCATTTATTACATTTGTGGCATTGTTGACCAAAACATAAGCATTTCTCTCATTTAGATTCATGAATATTACCACAATTACGACAGTTAACAATGAAACTAGGGTGGGGCCCATGCTTTGAGTTTGCTGACTCACTCTTATGCTTTACTGAGGCTGTGCAGTTTATGAAACTTGCTAGAAAGTGCTGGGGTTTACCTGTGAGTGTGTCAGGAGCTACAACTGCCATGTGCTTGGACCTGTTTCTTTTAACCATGTGCTGCATACTATCAACGTGAGGCTTAGAAGTTACTGGAAACATGCCTTTCTCATTTGTAAGCATACTCATGTGCTTATCTGTGAGCTCATATAGCTGACAAATCTCAATGGCCTTATTCAACGTTAAATCACTGTCACAAAGCAAAATCTTTTTCACAGCATCATCTTTAATACCACACACAAGTCTGTCCTTTATCAACATATCCCTTAAGTCACCAAATCTGCACGTTTTAGCCTTATTTCCAAAGTCAGTTATATATGCATAGTTCATTTAAGATGCTTTATTGTATAGAAACACATCAGGATGGAAACTGCATCACTAAATACAAACAAATTTATTAACAGATAGAGCTTACACACATACATCCTTTTATCTCAACAGCTTACTACAAAATGGCACTCTGTCCCTGCACGTGCTCAGTAATCAATACACTTAGTACATGTCTACACAAGGGCGGCCACGGTGGTACAGTGGTTAGCATTGCCGCCTCACAGCAAGAGGTTCTCCGGTTCGATCCTCGGCTGGGGTGCCTTCTGTGCGGAGTCTGCATGTCCTCCCTGTGGTCACGTGGGTTTCCTCCGGGTGCTCCGGTTTCCTCCCACATCCCAAAGTCATGCTGCAGGTGGATTGGACACTCTAAATTGGCCCTAGGTGTGAGTGTGTGCTTCTGTGGAAGGTTGGGCGCCGGGCTGGCAACTCGACACCGTAAAACTCCACTGCCAATCATGAGCGGACAAGGTGATCTGCTGTAGCGATCCTTAACTGGGAAAAGCCAGAAGAAGTACATGTCTACACAAGGTTTCTTAACGAGATATGCACACTGATCTACACAATCCTTACTAATCCATATCATTTCCAGCTTCAGCCTCAAGTCACCTCTTCCACCAATCAGAAAACCCAGTTTTCTTCCTTCATATTCGTCCTTCTTTTCTTTGTCATTATATTTAATATAAACAACAGATATGAAATAAATGACAAGGAAACATTTTTCTGATGACAATAATTTATTTTAGATGCATATATGAATAACAGAACTTTTATACAGGTAAGAGTTGTTTTACTTTTTAAAATGGTAATCTGTTCTTTTTTTCACTTGCTTTCTGAAACTCCTCTACACTAAGAGAAAATTTGCCATGTCTATAGCTGCTAATAAAACAGAATCCCAAGATTTTCAGGGCTGCAGACAATGAAAATCTCACATAGCTCCTATGAAGCACTATGCTTATGGCATTCTAGCAAAGCACATGCTGGGGTTGGCACTGAAATTGTAAAAGGCTCCTGTCTAACTAATAATACCACCTTCAACACCTCAGTCTGGGGTTCTCAGGTATTATACTGCTCTGAGTGATACACTAGAACTAAAAAGGATGGTTACTCACCTCAAAAATAACTTATTCTATGCAAGTGCATCCTTTAAAGTAATCTGCCACCTATTTATAGCTCTTTCATGAATCTCTTCAGATAATTTGTTCTTTATAAGGCACTATAGAAAAATAGGTGGAAGAACATCCCTTTAGCTCTTTATGAGGTTTAGGGTGCAGTCTTCAAACCCATCAATGAATAAGCTATCAGGAGATTATAAGTTCAGAATCTGAGATAAAGGTGCAATAATTCATATTGGTACATAAGGTATGGAGTTATTCATCACTATAACGAAAGTACAGTTGTGTACCTACCATAAATGTAGATGTTCGAGTGTATTCACTGTTGCAGTCATTACAATTGGGTTATCCTGCTGGCAGGCTACCCGCAGTTGGCCCGAGTTCCAAAGTCTAGGTCCAGCGTAGGTTGCTGTCACCTCCTCCCTGACGTCAGTGCACCTGGGGTATAAAAGATGTAGCCAACGCCATTTTCTTCAGTTTTTCTTGCCCCAGATGTCGTGCCCCTAAAATGGTAGGCTAAATTATGCATGCACAAAAAACAACTTTTCCTTCATCTATAAGCAAATACACCACATAGGTTGTATAGAATAGAGAAGTACAGATAAGTCCCAGCAAAGGAAAAGGGGGATGGTGGGAGGGTAACCTGGACTGCAACAGTGAATACACTCAAACATCTACATTTATGGTAGGTACACAACTGTACTATGTTCATCGTGTTTCACTGTTGTAGTCATTACAATTGGGTTGAATCCCAAAGCTAAGGTTGGGAGGCTGGTGCTAAATAGGATTAGGAGAGGCTATCAGACCCTGCAGAACTGCAGTGGCAAAGCCTGCCCTGGATTTAGAGTAGAGAGGTAAGTGATAGTGCTTTGTAAAAGTATGCACTGAACTCCAAGTTGCAGCCTCTAAGATATCTTTTGTTGGTACTCCTCCGAGGAAGGCTGCTGAAGTGGCTGCTGCTCTGGTTGAATGTGGCCTAATGCCCTTAGGCACTGATTTGCCATGCTGTGAATAGCAGAAACTAATGCAGTGGCCTATCCACTTTGAAATAGTCTGCTTTGAGATAGGCTTTCCTTGTGATCCTGCAGCATATGCCACTAGAAGTTGTTCAGTCTTTCTGAAAGCTTTGGTTCTGTCCAAGTAGAAGCGTAGCTGCCTGTGAATGTCCAAAGAATGCAGAAGTCTCTCACCCTTATTCTGTGGGTTTGGATAAAAGGTAGGCAAATGAATTGTTTGGTTAAGGGCCACACTGGACACTACCTTAGGCATAAATGTAGGGTTTGTCCTCAGAGAAACCCTGTCAGGATGGAAAATGATAAAAGGTTCCACAGCCATGAGTGCCTGTAACTCTGAGACTCGTCTAGTGGAGGTTATTGCTAGGAGCAGAGCTGTTTTCCAGCATAAGAATTTTATATCAGCTGCAGAGGCTGGCTCAAACGGAGGCAGTGTGAGTTTTTCCAAGACATAGTTGAGGTCCCATGCAGGTATTGGTGCTCTCCTTGGAGGTCTTATGTTTTTGGCCCCTCTGAGGTACTGCCTTAGTAATGGATGACAAAAAATAGGTGGTTCTGTATTGTAATGAGCTGAAATGGCAGAGGCATGAATTTTAATTGATGAAAAGGAAAGGCCTTTATCCAGCATCTCAGTTAAGTATTGCAAAATCTGAGGAATATTTGGAACAATCATGTCAATGCCTTGTGCCTGGTTCCAAGCACAGAATCTCTTCCATGTTTCTGCATAAGATTTTCTGGTGCTAGGCCTCCTGGCCTCCAAAATAACATCCATCACTGCTTTAGAGAGAGGTGTATCTTGAATGGCTACATTATCCGCCATGCTGCCAGGTTTAAAGTCCTGAGTTGGCTGTGCAGTATCTGACTGTCTTGTTGGGTCAATAAGTGAGGAATTTGAGGTAATGTCCAAGCTGGGCATTGAGACAAGCTCTTTAGGATTGGGTACCAGTGCTGGTGGGGCCAGTCTGGGGCAATCATTATCATTTTTGGCTTCTCTTGTCTGACCTTGAGGAGTACCTTGGGGAGGAGAGGCAGAGGAGGAAAGGCATATACTGTTAGGTTTTTCCAGCTGAAAGATAGAGCATCCACTTTCCATGCTTGCTTGTGATAAGTCCTTGTGCAGAATCTCTGTAGTTGGCAGTTGTGAGGGGAGGCAAATAGGTATATGTCCGGCCATCCCCAGTTCCTTGTTATCAGGCTGAAGACTTGTGGATCCAATTTCCACTCGTGGGGATCCATTAGGTTTCTACTTAGTTCGTCTGCCAGAGTATTTGTCCTTCCTGGCAGGAATTGTACTTGCAGATGTACTTGGTAAGTCAATGCTGTGTCCCACAAGTTCATGGCTAGTCTGCAGAGGGGGTAGGAATGTGTGCCTCCCTGCTTGTTTATGTACCACATGACTGTAGTATTGTCTGTCTTTATCAGTAGTTGTCCTGGATGAAGTAGATCCTTGAAGGCTGTCAGGGCATTCTGAACAGCTAGCATCTCTTTTTGATTAATATGTAGATGCATTTGACTTGCGGACCATGTGCCCTGAATACATCTTCCTGCCATATGGGCCCCCCAGGCATAATCTGATGCAACTGTTGTCAATGTCTGCCTGGCTGTGGGTAAGGTGAATGGCTGTCCCATGTTATGGTGACAGGCTTTTGCCCACCATCGAAACTCCTGTTGCAGGCAGGGAATGAGGGTAATTATTGTTTCCAGGCTGTGGCAATGTTGAGTCCAAACACTTTTTAGATACCATTGAAGTTTCTTCATATGCAGTCTTGCATATGGAATTAGCAGAATGCAGGATGCCATGAAGCCCAAAGCCTGCAGAATTTTTCTTGCAGATAACTGGGTCTTTGTTGCCAACATTTTGAAATAAGTAGTCAGTTGTCTGTGTTTGTCTGGCGTGAGATAAGCCATCTGGGCAGTTGTATTTAAGCTTGCACCCAGGAATATTATCTCTTGAGAGGGTATGAGTTTTGATTTATTTTCGTTTACTGTGTACCCTAGACCTGTTAGTAATCTTTTTACAAATGCCAGATGCTGTAGTAGAATGTCCTTGTTCTCTGCTTGAATAAGGCAGTCGTCCAAGTAAGGATATATTTGTATTCCTCTTTGTCTGCAAAATGCAATTACTGGTGCCAGGCAGTTTGTGAAGACCCTGGGCGCAGTAGATAAGCCAAAGGGAAGTGCAGAGAATTGGTAGTGCATTGAGCCAGCTATAAATCTGAGGTATCTTCTGCATGATTGTCTGATTGGGACATGCAGGTATTCCTCTTTTAGGTCTAAAGTCACAAGCCAAGCCTTCTTGCCCAGCATGGGCAGAAGCTGCTGCAGAGTTAACATTTTGAATTTTGGAATATCCAGGAATGTGTTTAGGATAGACAGGTCCAGTACTGGTCTCCAGGCTTTGTCCTTTCTGGGCACCAAGAATATCCTTGAGTAAAATCCTAGTCCCTGCTCTTGCTGTGGTACTTGCTGAATGGCTCTCATGTCCATGAGGGATGAAACTTGTTTTTGTGCCTCTGCCCATTGATTGCGTGGCAGGTCTGGCATGCCGTTTGGCCTTGGCAGGGTGTGAAAGTGGAACCTGTAGCCTTGTGATACAATATTTAAGACCCATTTGTCCTGGGTGATCATGTGCCAATTTTGTGAAAAAAGTGCTAGTTTTCCTCCCAAAGGAGCTGCCAGAAGATAAGTGCTTGGTGCTGGCAGGGGAAAGTTATTGAGACTGTTTCCTGTATGGCTGTGATTTTTCCTGTCTGCTTTTGGAGGTAGAAGCACCCCATTGTTTAGGCCTGTATGAGCTTTGGGGCTGTGATCTGCCTCTGGGGCATCTGTATCTGCCTCTTTGTGGCCTGTCTGACACTGGAAAGGACCAATTCTTTGTAGGCCAGTTCCTGCTAAATCTGGGAGGCTGTACCTGCAAGAAATCCTTGACTGTTGGCATAGATTTAGCTTTGTCCTCCATTTTCTTCAACACCTCTTCTGCTTTAACGCCAAACAAGGTATCATGCTGTAATGGAGCATCTAATAGTTTTGCTTTAACATGATCGGGCAGATTCTGTTCTTTTAACCAAGCATACCTCCTAATGACAGAACCTGTAACAGCGGCCCTGCAGGAGGCCTCTAGAGAATCAAAACCACATTGCAAAGTATGCTTTCCCACTTGTTCAGCTGCATGCAATAAATCCTGCAATTCTTTGTTTTCTGCACAGTCTGAATTTGTCAACATTTTCTGTTTAAGCAGTGACATAAGATATTGCTGATATTTAAGCATATGAAACTGGCAATTTAAAGCTCTTACAGCCAAGGTAGCAGAAGTATAAATCTGTTTCCCCCATCTGTCCAGGGTCCTTGAATCCCTATCAGAGGGGATACGTTTTTTTGCAGTGGAAGCCTTGACCCCTTTGGGACCCTGAGAGATAGTTTCTGGGTCAGCAGCAGGGTTTTTATAAAGGAATTTATGTGAATCAGGAACCCTGTAGTATCTGTCTGGCTTAACAGGAGCTGGTGGTAATGAGTCAGGAGACAGACTGGACTCTGAAAATACATCATCTACAATGTCTAAAACAGGAGGAATAGCAAGGGGCCTGTGCTGTGGTAATAAAAAGAAGTCTCTGAGCCTTTTCTTGGATTCTGAGTAATCTTGGCTCTCCCAGTGGAAATGCTCCCTCATAGTGTGCAGGGTCTCCCCAAAAGAATAATCCTCAGGAGGAAAGGCTGAAGGGATAGATTCTTCAGCATCAGAATCCTCATAGGGAGGAAGAGAATATTCTTGTTCAGAAGAGGAATCAGAGGAAATGGAAACCTGATCTGAAGATTCATATTCTATCTCTTGCCTAGGCCTCTTATCAGGAGGGGGATGGAAACCCCTGATCAAAGTAATTAGGTCTTCGGCCATTTTAAGCATCTGTTTTTAGGCATGGTGGTCTGTCCAGGAGAATGCTGTACTTGTTTCTTTGTCTTTAGAGTTGCTTTATTCTTTGCCTTTGAAGCTGAAGTTGGTTCCACATATAACTGAGTAGGTCTGAAAACACCCTCAGAAGCTGATGCCTACTCAGCGGCTCCGGACCCATCTGAGGGAATAGTTTCCGAGTGTCCAATACCTTTAGTTTCCAGCAGCCTAGTCAGCTCCACGTGGGAGTCAGAAGCAGCCTGTGACTCTGAGGTAGCGGGCGTCAGGGGTTGCGAAAGTGCCTCACTGAGAACTGGTGAACCGGCGACAGGCCTAGCGGAAGTCTCGTCGTCGGTTTTGGACCTCGGATGCCTGTCCTTTTCTTTTTCTTTGCGCTTTTTATAAACTCCGGTAGTCGGCTGTTCCAACGGCATTATATAATTGAATCTTCTGCCAAAGTAATAAAATGCAAAATCATACCAAAGCTTAATAGTGCGTTGGTTAAATCTAGCACAAAACCGACAACTAGCAACGTCGTGGTCAGGGCCTAGGCAAGGAATACAGTAAGAATGAAAATCCTTATGAGGTATTTGCTTCCCACAAGAAATACAATTATTAACTTTTTCTGACATCGGTCTGGAGCAAGAAAAAAGTTTCCCCAACGGGGTACTTAGCTTTAATGAAGACTTCGGATCTGAAATTCAAATTTGAAAAATCTCAGGAGTCGGCTGACTGGCACTTGCGAACTGCTTTTGCTTCGGGCACTGTGCGGCAAGAAAGACTGAAGAAAATGGCGTCGGCTGCATCTTTTATACCCCTGGCGCACTGACGTCAGGAAGGACGCGACAGCAACCGACGCCGGACCTAGACTTTGGAACTTGGACCGACTGCGGGTAGCCTGCCAGCAGGATAACCCAATTGTAATGACTGCAACAGTGAAACACAATGAACATCTTTAGTATACTGTACTTTCATGACTAGTGACAAGATGCCAGCATGGCAGTGGGATACACTAATCACAGAAACAACACTGAGAGCACTGGGTTCCAATCACTGTTAGGTAGGAAGGTATGAAAGGTTACAGCCTGTAGTCATTGACAGGTGGGGGATGCAGCCATGGCAAAACTATTAATACAAATGACAGAAGGCTGAGAATACCACATACTGTTATGCTGGGTATGGATGAGAGTAACTGAGGAATCCACACGCTAAGAAATAGATAGGACAGGAAAATAGAGGTCTGTAATCTCATATAGTATGTTGAGGTGAAGCCAGAGACTCCAATCATTGTTTGGTGGAGAGGCAGGTGGGGATCTCTAGTTACATTGCATGTGCCTAGTGTTAGGCTCATGGTTGGGTGAACTCAATGTAATGGCAGGAAGGTTATATCCCAGAGAGAGCTTTCAAAATGAGTACATTCCAGGATTTCCTGGAGTGCTCCACCAGGCCATATATCGCAAGTGAAAACTGTCAAGAACTGTATGCCTTCAACTGTCACATATACTTAGAGTACTTTTCATACCCATAGTGTAGTGCTACCAAAGATATGTTGATGTTGATTATATATACTGATCCACTATATCTGGCTTTGTAACTTGCACTAACTCGAAATATTGAGTACATGTAAGTGATTTACGAATTGTGTACTGTGTTTTTATGGTGGGTAGCTTTGTGTTACTGAACCCTGCTGCAGGTAGGCAGGTCATAGTGCAATGGATTGGGGAAATAAAGCCTAAGCCATTTATTTCTTCTTAGGCTACAATGTAAAGTGAAAACCAACAAATTCTTGTAAAGTTCAATATTACACTGCTGAACTAAATACTGTTGCTATATGCATGCTTTTTTAATCGCAATCTGTTAAGTATTCAGTAACTTTAATAAAACAATTTTCATTTATTTCATTTTTACTAATTTTCCACTCATTTCACTAATATTTGTAGACACAGAAGTGCCAATCCTGTCGAAAGCTTTACCAGTGTTTGTCCAGCAAGCTGCTGCAGCCAAGACTACTGGGTAATAATTAACTTTAGATAACCCTACAGTATAAACAAGTCTTTGTTGGTATAGACATAAAATCTGTTCAGAAAGTGCAACTGCAGTTACTCCAGTTATATTTAGTTTAGGGTTATTTTAAAATGTAAAAATCAGGTAGAACTCTTTCCCATTAGAGCTTCCTACTTTTAAATTTACAGGGGTATGTCGGATATGGTACGATTTTGAGTCTGCCAACATGTAATTATGTTTTGACCAGTGACTAGATTAGATTCCTCCAAACCAGAAATCTCCAACTTTATGTGAGTTTGGGACATTGTATGTTTCTAATTAAAATGAGTTATATTTAGAATTCTAGGTAGCTAAAGAGTGACAGCTGTTTGCTGTCCATACCATAGCAATGAAGTTTAAAATACTAAAGCAAGTCTGAAATATTAAATAGGCTTACATGTCTAATAAAATAACTTGCTGAGAGATGTGATGAGATGTGAATGTCATTTCCTGTACTATGACATTTTTAAATTTAAATGATTATGTCAGGTTTTTGCCCTAGCTGACAAAACTAAAAGCCCTGTCATACAACTCCAAGACAAGCATGTGATTTGAGACACAGAAACTGACCAGATCTGCTTCAGAATGTACAAAAAAAAAAAACTCAGGCTCCTTTTTCTTTTCCTCACCCTCACCCTAACCCATCCTATCTCACATGCACTGCTATAACAGAAAACGTTTTGTACAGTGAAAGTTAATCAGTCACAGTCCCTTTAATGTGCACTGTTTAATAACAGAATGCAAGATGAAACAAAGCTAACACACATGATTATGAATATTGTGACCTTAACTTACACTGACGGTGTAGTAACACGTCTTTCTTTGCATGTCAGACTCTATCTTCTCCATAAGGAAGATTATAGTCAGTGCGCACTGGAAACAATATGGAAAGGACACTCACCTCATACTGTATAGGCTGCACTTACTGATTTACCTTAGTGCTCAGACATTTTCAAGTTTGTTTAATTATGTAGTGCCTTACTAGTCACCTTTAAATCACATCACACTTTCTACAATAGTGGAACATTTTCATTTAGATTGTCAAAGAAGGTCTAGAGCTAGAATTTGTAGTTTCTTTTCTCCACTCATTCTTTATAACAGAGGGTTATTAATTGACAGAAAAAATTCACTTACAATGAACCACTTCCACCTTTCTACTAGAATTAAATGCCTAACATATTACAATATGTTATGGTGCTTGGGGACGGGGGTCTGAAATGATATACAGAACCTACTGTAAATTAATGTAACACCCTGCAGTCTGAAGGCAGATTTTTTTCCTGTACTTGAGAAAAGTAGTATTACCAAACATTTCATGGAGATCTTAATATAATATCAAAGATGCAGTGCATGTTCAGGTTAACTGCAGCTATTTTTTTTAGAATTAGTTCCATAGCTAATATGCTTGGGGAATGCATTTTCATATAGAAAATCACATTTTTTTCATATGGTCCTCTTTTTCTACCTTAGAATATTCAGTTCTTTAACATGGCATATCATGTTTCTCATATTATAGAAAACCAGAAGGTGCACACAAAGTATACTGCAGTTGAAATTCCAATGTTGTGTACTAGGTATAGCTATAAACATGAGAAGGAAAAGTGTTCTGTGTTTAATCAGTTTTGAAGAACACGTGATGGAATTATTCATTTTGTAAAAGATTTATGAGGAAAAATAAGTGCACTTAAAAAGACTCTGCATGTTGTGTAAAGTCTGAAAATGCAGCAGAAACAGTAAGAAAAGAATACAAATCAGACTGTTAGCAAGATATGCTATGAATTACTAATCAGGATACCAAATTTAAAATAGACATAGGTGCATAGTGCAATATTTTGTCTGAAAATATTTTTGAAAGATTCAGGCTGAAAGACACATAAAAAAGGCTGTCTTAACATATTCGGTGTACCAAATAAAGCCACTGAGTCAAATGATTCATTCATGTATATATAAAAATAAGCAAATCCTGTTTGAAATTGTAGCACTTAAACAAGTTTAATTCTTCAAACATTTTATGTTATTTGGCTTGTAAGAAACTAGGAATTGTAAAATAAGTTTACAGTGTGAAAGCTAAAAGGGAATATGCTCCTGAATACATCTAGGAAAATTCACACTGCAGAATGCCCTAGACTCCAGAAGGTCAATAAAACCCAAAAAGTAAGAAGTCTGATAAAACAAATGAATGCAGTAATTAGGACTGTCCATAGAGATACATGTGATATAACAGATGTAAACAGGATATATTACCGTGCTGCTAAATTAATAACTGATAAAGTTCTACCACAAGATCACAGGGTAGTGAGGGAAAGGAAGGGGAGAAATCAAATACCGTCATGGAAGTATCGAATAGAGAAAACTATAAAGCAATGAAGACAAGAAGTGTCACTGCCAAAAGATTATAGAAGAGGGAATAGATCAAGAAAAAATACTAAGAAAGATAGATGTGATTAAAGCAATGCACAGTATTAGAAGAGACCAGGATCTATCATGCACTATCGCAAATAACAAACTAAAATTTCAGCACAGGCAGAAAAACTTAAAAGATACACAGATAAATATAAGGGAAAAGTACAAAATAAACAATTTATTGAAAGACTGCCAAAAAAAGATGAAGTAGATACATTTTGGAGAAGTATCTATGAAGATCTTGTGGAACATAACAAAGATGCTAAATGGACAGAAGAAGTAAAAGAAAGAATAAGAAGTTTAAAGCTACAGGATATGAAATGGGATGAAGTAACAGTCAGAGAGATTGAAACAAAGTTAAGAATAGCCTCTAACTGGAAAACTCCAGGCCCAGATGCAGTACCTAACTTTTGGTTAAAAATATTAACATCTTTGCACGAGGATTTAGCCATGAGTAAGAAGTATTTATATGCGTACCCCGAACAAACACCACACTGGCTAACAACAGGCAAAACAATGCTCTTACATAAGAATGAACCTGCAAGCTACTCTAAAAATTATAGATCGATAACTTGCCTTCCAACGACGTATAAACTATACACAGGAATTGACGCTAACAGAGTTTATAGTCATTGAGAAGAAAACTCAATTATGGCAGTAGAAGAAAAGGGCAATAAAAGAAAGTCATATGGAACAAAGGATCATTTGTTGTTAAATAAAGTTATAGTGGAGAACTGTAAAAAGGGGAAGAATCTAAGTATGGTGTGACTTGACTACAAAGTAGCATTTGATAGTATTCCACATTCATGAATAAAAGAGTGCTTAAAAATGTACAGGATACACCCTACATTGATTGACTGCATTACAGTAACCATGAAACAATGGCAGACCACTTTGCAATTAAGCCATGATAAAGGACAGATTATTATCCCAGGGATAAAAATTAAAAGGAGGAAATTCCAGGGTGACTCTCTGTCACCATTACTATTCTGTCTTGCCATTAATCCATTAAGCTGTTTACTTAACAGCTTAGGCCATGACTACAATTTGGCTCCCAGAAAACAGCAAAGTCTAATGGCTTTTCATCTTCTCTTTGTCGATGATTTAAAACTGTATAGCTCATCAGATGAGGAACTAAAAGCAAAGCTGCAGGTTGTCAAAACCTTTTCAGATGATATTACAATGTCATTTGGTCTTGATAAATGTGCAAAAGCAACCTTTAAAGCAGGAAAAATGCAGCACCAGGAATACATCAGTTTGGGACAAGAATATGATATAAAAGAACTTGAGCAAGAGGGAGTGTATAAATACTTGGGAACTGATGAAGGATCAGCAATAAAACATGAACAAATGCAAATAAAACTCAGTAAGGAATACTTTAGAAGACTTAAATTAATCCTGAGAACAGCATTGACATCTAGGAACAAAATCTAAACTATAAATCAATTTGCTCTTCCTGTCCTAATGTACAGTTTTGGAGTGATTGACTGGCCCCAAAAAGTGTTGGATAGATAAGATATTAAAACAAGAAGGATGCTTCAGGTAGGTGCAAGCGTGAATGGGTGTGTCTTTGTTGAAGATTGGGCGTCGGGCTGGCAACTCGGCACCGTTAAAATCCACTGCCAATCATTAGCGGACCAGAGTTCCGCTGTGGCGACCCCTAACCGGGAAAAACCGAAAGACATTACTAGTGTATACCAAGATTATATATTCCCCATTCCAAAGGAGGGATGGGCCTCCTTGAAATTGATTGCATGTATAGATCTGCAATCGTGGGACTCCAGACATATCTACTGACTTCACAAGATCCAAATGTAGTGAAAGTTTGGAAACATGAGGAGAATAAATCTAAGATGACTTATCTTCTTAATTTAGCAGAAGCATATCGACGTCAAGCAGGAATGGAAATCAAACCAGAAGTAGATAAAAACAGGCAGCAACTGAATGTGCAAATAAACAAAAGAAAGAATATAAAGTGAAGGACCAGATGAGAAGGCAAGAAATAAAGAAAAAAACTAAATATAGTTGCAAGTATAGAAAACTTCTGGAAGAGCCTCATATTGATCAGGAATTAACACAGGAATGGTTAAGGTGAGGCAAATTCAAACCAAGAAATTTAAGGTTAATATTGGCAGCCCAAGATAGTGGGCTATGTACATGCTGGTTTACAAAGTCCATTGAACATGTGGGAGAGATAGACAAATGTAGGTTTTGTAAAACTAAATTGGAAACAGTCACACACCTTGTGCTGGCTGTGACACACTAATGGCAGAATGACTGTATACTGAAAGGCATAATAATGTGGCAAGACTGTTGCACTGGGGATTGTGCAAACATTATGGTATTGAAATGGCTGAAAAACACTGGAAACATAAGCCACAAAGCATCACAGAAAATGAAGTTTTATCACATGGGATCACCCATTACCAACAGTTCAAAAGATAGATGCTGGAAAACCAGGTATAGTGGTCCAAGAAAAGAAGACAAAAGCAGCACTGATCATTGAAATTGCCACACCCAGTGACTACAGTGTCTTGCATACAGACAGACAAAAAGTCATAAAGTACCAGGATCTGCAGGTAGAAACAAGAGCAATGTGGAAGAAAGATACCCATACAGTTCCAATAATAGTAGGAGCAACAGGTCTGCAATCGTATTTAGATATGTTACCAATCCATGTAACCCCGTACAAACTGCAGAAGGAGTCATTACTGGGGACATTGTGGGTGCTGCAAAGAGCACTTTTGGCTGACATCAAAGATTGAACAATACTAATTTCATGAACTTTAATTGTACTTTGACTTAGGAATGGGGTCCATTCCCGTCATGGTATTAGAAACCCAAAAGATTTGGAGAAATTAGAAAAGGCAAAAAACTGTAAAAGCTAAAATTCCTAAATAATTTTAGGAAAAGTCACACAGTTAAAGAGAGAGCTTGAGTATTGTACAGAACCATACAAATGTCATTTCTCATGACTGTGTTGAGAGAAAGGCATGTTAAACAGAAGGAATTGTTATTAAGGACCATGCAAAAGTTAAAGAAAAAAGCAATGAATATGTAAGGCAATGAATATGTATTAAGGCAATGAAGCTGTGGACTAAGAAAGAAATGGCAGGGAATGAGTTTGGGATCTAGGTTTTTGTCCTGGAAATTAAAGTACTCAGATGTGATAAAAAAAGTAAGAAGGAGGGGGTAGAAGGGGTGTCTGTGGAACTTTACAAGGATTTTTACAGAGAGATGAAAAGTCATCGGGGGGCAAGAAAGGGGTTAGTATTGTAAGTGAAACAGAGGAGAGGGAGCTTGTTAGTGAGGTTCAAGTTGAGGAGGTAATTCAGACAGCAGGGGACTTGAGAAGGATGGCAAGAAGAATGAAAAGGTTTCTTAGGGATTTTTATAAGATGGCCAAAGAAGAGATGGTTGAGGTTTCAGGGAAGAGTTTCAAGCAGGTGTTAGCCATTGAGAGGTAAACTATCAGGATGATCACTGTGGTCTTACCAAAGGAGAAGAAAAAGTAAAGCCAAGGTGAGGAATGTTAATAATGATGATAACATTGTTTTGATGACTGGTCTAAAGTTTGGTGAGAGGGGATTGGAAGGTTGATACAGTCAGGCAGGCAAGTTTAATCAGGGGGTACATTTCAGAGAATAAATACAGACTGGAGACAGGGTAAAAGGACTGACCAGCAAGGAAAAGATGGAAAAACTGGGGTAGTACTGATGGACATAAAGGAAGTCTGCACATTTGAAGAATAATGAGAAGTCTGGGTAATATGTACCGGGTGGAACATGGAAAGGGTCTATGGCTGTTTTCGTGAATATTAAGAATCTTACAATATGCAAAGTGTTAACGAATACATTTTGGAAAGAGATGGAATAATGAAAATGGGAGAAGCACTGCAATCTGACCGTGATGGTAGTATGATCATCACTTGAGTGTTAGAGAAAAACAGTACGCAGGTGTACCTCTTGTTCTCTTATTTTTCACAGGTAATACAGATGGTGACTAGGTAATTAAGGGAATTCCTAGTGGAGTTGGGGAGAGAAATTATTGCAGTATATTCACCAATGACCACATTATTTTGCTAAAATATTTGAGGAAGGCTCTACCACTGGTATTGAAGAATATAAGTGGTCTGGACCCAGGGCAGGATTACAATATCATATGCTCAAATCAGTGTTTTATTTTTCAAGCAAGAAACATCTTTATTAAATTATCAGTTATAACATAGGCAATCATACATTTATGTAAACAAAAATGAACCATATTGACATAATCTTAGTTGCAGGCATTTTACATCACAAACCATATTGACATAATTTTAGTTAAAACATTATACATCACTTATAATCATTTATAATCCACCCAGTCATTGTCAGTCAGACATTACATAGCTCATTCAAATCCTGCCTTCTTTTAAACCTCATTTCTCCCCTGTATGCATTGTTCCCACAATTCCCATTTTTCCTATGTAATTTGCTCCTACCCTTTTCTAAAGATCCCAATTCCGGTTGTTTATGTCTATTACTATATTCACTACTGCAAGTAGAGTTGGTTTAGACTTTGATTTCCATTTTCTGGTAATTGCTTTTTTGGCAGCCACCATAATTAGACTCACCAAGGCCTTACTATGTCTAAGGAATTCCGATTCTCTATCCTAGAGAAATATCATTTCGCTAGCTACACCAATTTGCTCACCCAGTATTTCTGATAGCATAGTCTGCAGGGAAATTTAAAGTCTGCCAGCTTATTACACTCCCTGAAAATATGTTCCTAATTATCTCTTTCTTCCCCACCACACCTTCAACATTTGCTGTCTACCTGAGGTAAAATTCTCTGGAGTCTATTTGGGGTATAAACATATCTGTGTAAACATTTCCAAGCAAAAATCCTAAATTTTCTAGATTTTGTTTCATATTTGGGAGATATACATATACCCCCCCCCCATTGTTTCTTTGTGAAGTGCTTATCCAGTCTCTCTTCCCAATCCTTTCTAACCTCCTCTGATTGAGTCTTATAGTTATCATACAATATTTTATATGCTCTCCTAAGTATTCCTTTCTAACAACAACTTCTGTTCTAGATTCTTCTAAAAACTCTACCAGTGCTGGTCTTTCATTTAGGAACCACTGTTTGTTTATCTTTGTCAATACTATGATATCAATCCTCGATAGGGAAGGCAATCTGTAATCTGCAGTCCAAATAAATTCTTGGCATCTTCCCATTCTGTTACCTTTCCCTCTCTATTTATTTGCTCCCAATACTTTGGTTCCTTTGCCAGTTTTCTCCAATAAATTGCAGCTCCCTCTTGCCTATGGTCTGTATGCTGAATTGCAATCATCCGTATCAGTAGAATCACCTTTCTCCATTCCTGTGTTGGCTTGTTTCTTAGAATATTTTCTGCTACTTTAGGAATATAATATCCTGTATGATTGTTGCTCTTCTCCTTAAAGTCTGCATCCAAAATTCCAGTCTGTCCTTGTTTCTTGAGCTTCCCCTCATTTCATCATCATCCTTTTTCACTTTGAATTATAGGTTTCTGTTTGTGCTATGTATAAGAGCCTTAACTGTGTAGCTCTGAAATACTCCTTTAAATTGGCTAATCCCAATCTGCCTTGTTCTATTAGAAGAATCAGCTTATCTAACTTGAGTCTTGCTTTCTTCCCCTACCAGATAAAATCCTTCAGCTCTTTACTAATCGCTATCCACAACTTCTGCTCTGGTTGATAAAAATATGTCTGACCTGTGTACAAGACTAAAGGCACTAAAAACCTTTTAACTGCTTGTATATTACTATCCATATCCATATAACAGAGCTTCCAATTTCTCAGTTTTTGTATTATCTTTTGTTTAGTCTCTTCCCACATATCCTTAGCTACCATACTGGAATAATTTTAATCCATCGTCCTAAATACTTCATTTTTTCATGTCCCCATAAATACGGATATTGTTGAACCAATTTGTGTGTGGGTACATAATTTACCGCTACCGCTGTTGCTTTTGTTTTAGCTTCATTCATTTTGTATCCTGAAAAGATATGAAACTGTCTCAAAATGGTCCACAACACTGTAATGTCCTTTTCTGGTTTTATCAGATATAAAATAATATTATCTGCAAATAGAGCCAGCTTTTCATGACTACCATACCAATTATATTCTTGAATTTCTGAGTCCCTTATTTTCTTTGTCAGTGGTTCTAAATATAATGCAAACAACAAAGGGGAAAGAGGACACCCTTGCCTGGTTCCCCTACTCAAACAGAAATTATGAGAGAGAGGAACACACCCACTTTAATTTTCACCTCGGATCCTGGATATATCCTACTAATTAACCTTATAATTTTATCTGGGAATGCAAATGCTTCCATTGCCCTACTTATAAAGTCCCAGCTTACCCTGTCAAATGCTTTCTGTGCATCAAGACTCATCAGCAACAGTGGTATTTTCTTACATTCTGCTTCCCTCTGGATCATCACTGTCATGTTAACATTGTCAAATGTTTGCTTGCCTTCCACAAATCCACACTGATCCATATCTATCAGTTTTGTCATCACTTTTACCATTCTTTTAACCATTATAGACATAAACTCTTTATAATTATTTTGTATTGAAATGGGTCTGTCTGAAGATGGATCTTTATCCTCTTTAGGTATTACTGCTACCACCACTTTCTTCTAGATTGTTGGTACTTCTCCTCCTCTTAAAATACTGTTAAAACCTTCCAGATCTTTATCAGTATTTTCCCTCCTAGCTTCTAACCTTCCACAGGAGTACCATCTGTTCCTAGGGACTTTCTTGTAGATTGGGTATACATCACCATTTTTATCTCATCTCCTCCTATCCTGTTAGTAATTGAGCCTCCTCTACCTTTAAACTTTGCATATTTAGTTCTTCCACAACATTTCCATTGGCATCTTTTCTTGATTTCCATAATTCTCTGCTTTATACAGACTTTCATAGAATTTCTGAAATATTTCTAATACTTCTTCAAAATATCTTATTATCTTCCTTGTAATAGGCTCCCTAAGCTTGGCAACAGCTGTTTCTGCTTTCGGCTGCCTGAGTCATTGCGCTAAAAGTTTTTGTGCTGTTGAGTTATTATAAAAAATGCTTGACAGAAATCTTTCTAAACTCGTGCATATTATTGAGGTAATCCCTTTTCTGTTTAACATTCTGCAGTTGCTCCTCTTCTTGTTCTGTGAGATTCTCCCTCCTTCGCAATACTGTAACATTTGTCAGTCCCTCTAAATAATTCTTGTTACTTCTTAACCATATCTCCCTTTGTTTTATTTCTAGGCTATTTTTAAACTCCACTTTAATTTGAACTCATTCCTAGCTATATTTTCAGAAGAAATGTTTGTCTTTTCTAATAGCTCCTAAATAATTTCCACTAGCCATTCCTTAAATTCCTCTCTTTTCAATAGAGATGTGGGAAAGCACCAAGATCTTATATTTATTTCAGTTTTTATTTTAGTTATTACTAGTGCATGATCTGAAATAGTTATTGGGTGTATATCAAGGCCTTCAATTAAATGCACATTCCCCTGTGAAATGTAAAATTATGTCTAGCCTAGCCCAGTTTTCGTGTCTTGGTGAATAATATGTGAATTTACTCAGAACTCCTAGTACTGAATTCACATCTTCCATGCCAAATATTTTCATAAATGTCTTCAAATGGGCCCCTTGGACACATCTTCACTGCTGCAAATAAAATTCCATTCCCCACCTATAGGTAGTATTCCTTACTGAAAGGTGATTATTTAATCCAGAATTGTCTTAAGTTCCATTATAGCAGTTTAAGGTGGAATATAAATAGATGCTAGCGTAATCCTCCTCCCTTGCCAGTAGTCCCTTAGTACTCTCTACCATTATTATCTTTTTCATTATGTTCTATCACTATTGGAGCACCTCTTGCAATTAATATAAGTACTCCTCTTTTCTTTTGTCCCAGGTATTCCTCTGAATATTTAGATTTTCAAATCTAGGTGCTTAGGATTTCCCTTTCTCTTCCCCCCTTGGCTGACCTGATGTGACTTACAGTTTACCTCCACTAGCATGCTGCAGCTGCTGCATATAATGGTGTCTACAGGACTGCAATTTGGCTACCACTCTCTCAACAAAAACTGTTTTTTTTTCCCAGCAATTAAACAGATTACCTCCACAAACATACTGCAGCTGCTACATATAACGGTGTCTACAGGATTGCAATTTGGCTACCACTCTCTCAACAAAAACTGTTTTTTTCCCAGCAATTAAACAGATTACCTCCACTAACATACTGCGGCTGCTGCATATAACAGTGTCTACAGGATTGCAATTTGGCTACCACTCTCTCAATAAAAACTATTGTTTTCCCAACAATTAAACAGATTACCTCCACTAGCATACTGCAGCTACTGCATATAACGGTGTCTACAGGATTGCAATTTGGCTACCACTCTCTCAACAAAAACTGTTTTTTTCCAAGCAATTAAACAGATTACCTCCACTAGTATACTGCAGCTGCTGCATATAATAGTGTCTACAGGATTGCAATTTGGCTACCACTCTCTCAACAAAAACTGTTTTTTTTCCCAGCAATTAAACAGAGTAGGTTACACATATAAAAACATTTGTTAAGCTTACTCTTATGGTGGTGCTGCGGTAGTGGTGTCGCCTCACAGTAAGACGATGTCCTGTTCGATTCTCAGCTAGAGCGTCTTCTGTGTGGAGACATGCGTGAATGGGCGTACCTTCATTGAAGGTTGTGCGTCAGGGCTGGCAACTCGGCACGTAAAAATCTAATGCCAGTCATTAGCGGACCGGAGTTCCACTGTGGCGACCACTAACCGGGAAAAGCCGAAAGACACAAACAAACTCTTACAGTGCTTGTGTAACTAAGCGAGTCACTATTTTGGTCAGCCATAGGGCTGTTTTCTACTTGAGTGTTTACCTCCCTCCCCTGTAACCAAAGTACACTGACTCTTACATTAGTGTCTCTGACCCTAAGTTTTACAGGTATACTTTGTACCTTTCTGGCTTTCTACACAAATATAGATTTCCTGTTTCAAAGTTTTACTTGTCTGACATTGAACAAGTAACCCTTGTAAAAATCCTCAAAAGTGTATACTGTTGGTCTGTCTTTCCTACTAAACATAAATAACATTAAGTGCTAAATGCAGGTTTTAGGCCCTTACATTAAACTTACCTCTGCTGTGGTGTCTTGAGTCAATCAAGGTCCCCCTCTAACCACTCCTACTGCCTTCTCTCTTCCCCCACCCCCATTTTTCCTTAAACAGGTAAACTGCTACAACAGTAATTTCATCCTGCACTCCCTCACATAGCCCAAAAAATTATACATTGCAACTATTAATTTATCCTGCAAGTGTATAACCTATAGATTAAAAATAGCCTAAAAATTTGGTGTAAAAAGAAACATATCTAAATACTGCCAAAATATTACCTTCACATACCATAAGCCCAGGGAAATACTTGGAGTCAGTGTTAGCCCCGCTCCGCTCGCTGCGCTTGGGCTCACAATGCTCCCCTCCCTGCTCCCAATTCCCACCCGCCCCCACTATTCCTACATTTTAAACTACACACAGCCACTCCCCTCATACTAAGATCCAATCATTAAACAGCTCTCCCCCCACACCCATTCCAATCATTGAACAGCCCTCCCCCACACCCATTTTTCTTCTCTTCCATTCTTCCACACCCTGTTAGCACAATCAATCATCAAATTTGGCCCACCCCCCTAACAAAATGCAAACAAGTAAAAAAATACTAGTTACCCGAATGCCTATACTGTTTTTATTTTACCATCATACTGCCTAAGAGCAAATACTTGACCATGGTATTCACTACCCACAAGGTCAGACACCCATGACTACACACATAATACCAAACACTGCGCCATCCCCAGCAAACCAAATATACAACCCTCAATAATATATCACCCCTGTAAAACCACAAAACACAATCTTAAAGACAAAGACTATATAAAACTAATAAACAAACTCCTAAAGCTTAGAATTTCCTGTCACTATAACCTTATAACACACGGGGATATTCATCCCAACCCTGGCCCACCCACACCCAATAACCTCCACTCCCCTACCACAACCCCCACAGTCAAGCTACCCCTTTTTACTCCCACTAGTTCCCTCCTAGCATTTCACCTAAATATTAGAAGTATTAACAATAGGATTCCCAACCTACATGCCCTCCTAGCAACCCACTCCCCAGACATGTGTCTTACGGAAACCTGGCTAAAACCTAGTACTACCGACAATGGGATACTATCCCCAAGATATAAAATACACCAGTTAGACCGTGCTACTAGGAAAGGAGGTGGATATCAGTCCTTTACAAAAACACTCTAACTGTTAATAGCGACACCATTCAACCACCCCAATTCAACAACGCTGAACTCCTCATAACCAAATCACAGATTAACCAGTACAAATGTTTAAACATAGTCTGTGGATACATTCCACCAGGCAACAACTTAAATACCCTAGAGGATATCCTGTACTGGTTATCCACTATTTATTCCCAAGAAACTATAGTTCTTGGTGATTTTAAAACCAACTGGCACCCCTGCTCATCTGAACCCCCCCCCCTCACTCCTATAAACTTATCTGGGTTTAAACAGACCATAACCTCTCCCACTATGATAAACAAACCGACCAACAAGGAAAGTATCCTGGACTGGATCCTAGTTAACAACCAACCCCAACTGTATACTGCTGGCACTCTTCCTGACAACCTTAGTGACCATTTTCTAACCTACATCATAAGACATAAGGTAAGAAACTCTCACCAGACTAAATATAAAACAGTGAGAAACAGAAAAAACCTTGACACTGCAATATTCCTAAATGAACTACAAACAGTTGACTGGTCAAAACTAAAAAATCTACCATTAGAAGAGGCTATAGCTCACTTTAACACTAAATTCCGAAGTATCCTTGATTCCCATGCTCCAGCACGTATAATAAAATCTAGATCAAACACAGCAACATGGCTCACAAAAGAGACCAAATCTAAAATCAAAGCTAGAAACAGAGCCTAGGCCAGCTGAAAAACAACCAAAGCCTCACTTGACCATCTAAAATATCGTCAACTCAGGAATGACACAAAAAAATCTATTTTACTGGATAAAAAAAGCTTCTACCATAATCTCCAACAAAAACACCAAAACAACCCCCAAAAGTTCTGGGCAGGCTTAACTCAACTACTTCATCCAGGACATTCTACCACCCCAACCCTGGCTAACCATACCCATAGTTCCCCAGAGACCATAGCTAGAGCTTATAATAACTTTTTCACCGAAACAATCCAATCCCTAACAAATCACCTAACCTCCACAAACTTAAACCACATGCCTGATTTATCCACAAATCACCCCGAATTTAGCTTCCAACCAATATCCACTAGTTTTATCAAAATTCTCCTAAAAAAACTAAAACCTACCACCCTCGCTGCTGACCTCCTCCCTGCAGAGTACCTACAAATAGCTGCAGATGCCATTGCATATCCCATATCTATCCTTATCAACAGAACCTTGTCCAAAAATTCTATCCCCTCCCTCTGGAAAATGTCCCACATCATCCCACTCCATAAAGGTGGTAGCTCAATAGACATGTCCAACTATACACCCATTGCCATTCTTTCCCCACTAGCCAAAATAATGGATAAATGTGTACACAAGCAACTAATGCAATACCTTACACAGAATAACTTACTATCCATCTCCCAGCAGGGCTTCAGGCCATAACACAGCACCACCTCAGCCCTCCTTTCCTTTACTAATGCCATAAACAATAACAGAAATGACAATAGGCTAACCTCTGCCATCTTCCTTGACCTATCAAAAGCATTTGACAAGGTCAACCATGAACTTCTCATTCTTTCTCTAAAATCCATTTCCCTCAACATGCACACTATCCAGTGGTTTCAGAACTACCTAACTGGTAGACAACAGGCAGTACTATGGCAGGGCAAACTCTCCAGTCAGCTACCTCTCACACTTGGTGTCCCTCAAGGCTCCATACTAGGCCCACTACTCTTCTCTATTTTTATCAATACTCTTCACACTGCTATCCCTAAAGCTACCTGTATTCAATATGCAGATGATTCCACTCTCATCTGTTCAGCCACCTCCCCATCCAAACTACAAATCTTAACCCAAAATACATTTAAAACTATTGAGAACTGGCTCACCAACCAATGCCTACTACTGAACTCCAATAAAACTAAACTTCTACTCTTCACCCCCACTAGAACATCTGCCACACTTTCATTCTCTGTCCTGTCTAACAATGGCACCACTATCTCCCCAGACCAGCACAATAAACTTCTAGGGGTTATCATTGACAATAATCTCAAATTTGACCTACAGGTCAACAAAACCATACAGACCATCAATAAGAAGCTTGGATCACTGTATAGAAACAAGACACTCTTAACCCCACTGGCTAGGACTGAAATTGCCTGATCACACTTACTTTCTAGTCTTTTATATGCCTCATCTGTACTCTCAAACCTCAATAAAACCAAACTAAGTAAGCTGTCCCATAACTACAACCATATTGCTGCACCGATAGAACCCATCACTGGCAAAACCTGAAACAACTAGAATGGTTAGAACTTCCCAGCTTAATTCAATTCAATCAACTCTTAATAGTGCACAAAGTTCTGTACCACCCTAAAGATACCCCCTCTCTTATAAATATTATTAAGCCATATAGCAACCTGAGATCCCTACAGTCAGCCGACAAATTACTGGTCCAAACCCACAAAGCTAATAACTCAGCTGGTGAATCCCTGTTCACCAACTTTGTTGGCAAAACCTGAAATGCCTTGCCAAATTGTATAACCCTACAATCCCCCAAAAGTCTCTTCAAAAAAACCTCAAACAGTATCTCAAATTGAACTGGCTATGCCCATGTACCAACCCAGATTCAGTTATAAAACAATAATCAGTAATTATCATAGCATAATCAATAATTATCATAGCACCTAACTACATCATCATGCTATGTATTCAATCTTACTTGTAATTGCATCGATCCATGAGAACTGTGAGTCCCTACTAGGGATTGTGAGTTACAATCTTACTTGTAATTGTCTCTGTCCATGAGAACTGTGAGTCCCTACTAGGGAACATTACTAAACCAATGTACATAAAATATATTACCACTCTGTTTTTATATATACTAATTGTTTTCTAACTTATTGTGTAATCTTTTGAATGTTTGATTATGTGGAGCTTTTCTCCCCGGACCTCCGCTGAAAATGGACATGTATCCAGTCGGACTGTCCCGGTAAACAAATGTAAAATAAATAAATAAATAATAACCATCCTGAAAACCTTTCCTTATCAAATTTACATGTTAATTTCTTTCCAAGTATGTCTTGTGTAGCATAGCTATTTGAACTATACATTTTTTAATGTAGTTCACTACTCTTTCCTTTTTGTATTTATATGTGAGACCTTTGACATTTAAAGACATTACAGAAAGCATTATTATATTAAAAAAGTTATTATTCCTCCTTTTATGTATAACAGCTTTTTGTTAAATGTCTAGTTCCAGTTTTTGTGTTATATGCATACACTGTTTGGCAGGTTGATCTTTTATACAGTTGTTTCTTGCCATATCCATTTTAGTCTATGTCACATCTTACAAAACTCTTTGTTTTCTTGAAAGCCCTCAAAAAACACACCCCAATAACCACCTAAAACCTATTAACTTAATAATACACACAAAACTACGTATATATTCAGATATTGAAGTTTTACTCTCCTAATAGGAATAATGTTCCAAACTGACAGCCACACTCACAGACTTGAGTTAACATGAAATAAAGGTTATCCATGATAAGACACATAGTGCAATCTGTGCTTCTACAAATTGCTGTCTGGTTTTGTCTTATATTTATAGCTCTCCCAGCTGGGAAACACTTGAATGCTCTCAGAGAACATTATCTCCTAGCCATTTCTCTTTATCAGATTGTCTTCTGGAGACGTGAAGACCAGATAAAGAATTGCTATTAAGAATACATCTCTTTGCTAGAAAAAAATCCTTATAATATCCAATATTCTTTTTCATTTACTTGCTTTCTCTTAAAACTTGTTACTAGAGCAAGCTAAGAGCCTTAATCCAGCCATTCCCCTATGCAATAATGAGAAAAAGCACACACATTTATTTTGTCATGGTCTTTTTAACCAGACTTTCCTTTTCTTTCTTTTTTCTTTCTACAGTTCCTACAGTTCTTAAAACTGAACAAGGAGAACTACAGAAGGCGGGAGAAAGAAAAAAAGAAAAAAAACAGGAACACCTGTTTACATTAGTATAGCCATTACACTTAAAAATAACTGAGAAAACTTTACTTTATAGTAAGCAAAGAAAATCATGCACTGTAAAAATTCTGCTTTTAAGAAAAAATATATTATATATTATAGTTAACTTTCTCCCTCCTCTTTCCCCCTCCTAAGTATTTTTACGAACATTAATGGCATGAAGTAGGGCATATGCTTTAGAGTCTCCTACAAGTTTAACAAAATCCAAAAAAGTCCAATATTTCCAGATTTTCTTGTTCTGTCATGTTTCACAAATATAATTATTGCTTTATAATCCAATATGTATCAATTTCCAAGTTGCTGGTTTCATTCCTGTAAATCTTCAATGCTCAGATCCTGTCTCTGCTTCATTTGCAATGTATTCTTGATTCTTCTAGTCAACTCTTCTGCTTTTTTCTTCTCTCAAGCATTTTCCGTTGAAACATTGGACAATTTTCACTGGCACAGTCTCTCTGTAGTCTTTATTACCAAAAGAACAAGAAGCAGAATCTTCTTCTGTTTCACAGCTCACTTTTTCTTGGACAAACTTTTTGTATTTCCTTCTTAGCATGTACTTCATCAAAAATGATTTTGTCCCTCCAGGAAAGAGTAATTTGAAGATAGTTGGGCACAGCAGTTTGAATCTAATGCTTGCTTCTCAACATTCCCTGAACAGTAGAATAAATTTACTCCTCTTCTGTCTGGTGTACAATAGGTAATCATTCTCCACAAACACTCTGCTGTCTCCCACTTTTAGTACTTTGTCCTTCTGCCACAGTTTTGTCAGAATCAATTCCTTTTGCTGGTAGGATTACATCTTTACTATTAAAGGTCTAGGTTGCTTTCTCATAGCCAGGTTTGAAGCATACAGACGACGTGTCCTTCCATTTAACAACTCCTGCTGTGGAATACCAGTCCAGTTGCTTATTTATGCCTTCATAAAATTAATACAGTCTATTCCTTCCACTGTCTCAGGTACAGCAATAAAATCTCAGGTTTCCCTATATACACTGTGCCCTAATTCTATTATTTTTTGAAACATCTGTTCTTGACCAATCTCATATTCAGCCAGCCTTTTCTTCATTTTGACCTCTGATTTTTGCAGTTTTATCACCTCATCTTAATATCTATTTAAAGCTTCTTTCATTTTTTTCTAGCCTTTTGTTGTTTGAGTTGATAAACTCCATCAGTATTTTGTTTATTTTAATCAGGTCTGTGTGCAGTTGTCTTATACTTTCCTCTCGGTTACTGGAAGTCATGTCTGGAGCTTGCACTGCTTTTTGTTGAACAGCTGCAGTACTTTTCCCAGTCAATGTTTTTTCTTCACCATTTGTAGCTGATTTTCTTTCAGCTCCTCTGACTTTCATTTTTCCTGGTATCCAGGCAGTGCACTTACTATCCAGTTTCTGAAATTTACCCAGAAATGTAACTCCACTGGCTTTTTCTGCTGAGTTTCTGTTTTCACACTGCGAGATCTAGAATTAAGCTGTTACTCCGTGTGCAGCCATGCTCAAATCAGTGTTACTCTTGAAGGGTGGAGCAAACATTGTGCATTCCCTATATGCTATCTTTTAGGAGGCACTGAAGAAGCCTTAAAAAACATAAGCTATTGTAAAGCATTCCTGATTGTGATCACTTACAGACAACAAGTAAGTAATTTGCTAATCTGTTCTGCTCATTAAGATAATTGTCTACCTATAAAAGAACAGAACAATTTTTCAGACAGTTTACAAGCTGTCTACAAATGACTGCTAACTTAATGTCAGCTCATAAACTGTCAAACTTTATCTTCAGGTAGCATGAGCAATGAGTGCTACCTTACTGTAATTTGTCACACTTTTTTAAATGTTCTGGCTTTGTTTTGCTTGTGTTGCAATACCAGTATTATTTCTGTTTTCGTCGGTGTAATTATTTCCTAGCTGAAACTATCAAGACAGAGATTCAGATGGCATTCTGAAACTTATTTTTCTTTGAAACTCTGCCCCCAAGCATGACGTCATGTTACGTAAACAGTGCCAGTATATAGCTAGAAATATTGAAGCATGGAAGGCTTTTCTACAGGTTCATAGGTAAGTACTAGGCTAGCTACCTTTGCAGGTCATTTTAAGGCAAACCAGTTTCCCTTTTTGTGCTCAAAATAACCTATTCTATTTGGTTATAGCTTGGTCGTACCCTTCCTATGGTCAATAATTATATAGTACCCCTGATAAGAATAACAGGAATCATACCATAGATAATTTGAGGGAATCCATGCATGGGATAAAGTGTTTAACAGCTGTATCTGTCCAATAGTAGTACAGGACACAGTCCTGAGATAAATTTTCTGTTTTCCATTCATAGATCTAAGTTGGGCTTGAAAATGGACAGGGGTAAACTTTGTTTTATGTGGATGTGGAGTCTGTTCCATAGCAGCGGTATTCTCTGTGAAATATACCCGTCTTTCTGAATCTTTCTGTTGATGTTGCAGAATTTAAGAGACGTGCTCTTATTCTTTCCTTGGGTTTCAACTGTGACAGGATAAAAACAATGTAAATGCACTGACATTCAATTTTGTAATCTAATCAGTATTACAGTAGGTGTTTTACTGTTTTAAACGGCAGTACCATAGCAGTACTTTTCAAGCAATTACTGTTAAGTTTGTGTAATGCTGAAACAGGTTGCATCTGTGCTGTACTGCTGGTATCCTCATGTTTGTTACAGTTTGTTTTAAAAAAATGACATGAATGGTGTGCTTTGTTTCATTGGAAATAATTACTCATTTATGTATTATTTTCATGTGTATAAGGCAAGATATGATGTTAGTTGCACCGTGCATACCTCTCAACTGTCCAGAATATTGCAAAATGACCCTGGATTTTCACACACACACATGTGGAATACTGCTGCGATGACCCTGGATTTTCACACACACACACACATGTGGAATATTGCTGTGTACTTTCTACATGACTCCAGTGTGCACATCCCAATCTATCTCCTTGATCTTCTTCCAGCACAATCAAGATTCCCACCTTCTCTCTGTCACCCTCAAATTAGTTTCAGGAATAAATCTTTGTTCCCTCATAAATTGCACTACATATCTGTCTTACTGTTTCATACTACATTTTCTTCAGAAATGATTAAAAAAAGCAGGTCAAAGTACATACAGATGAATTAAATAATGCATCAAATTTCACTCCCTTTGCCAAAGAACAAGTATCTGTGTGTGTGTGTGTGTGTATGTGTGTGTGTGTGTGTGTGTGTGTGTGTGTGTGTGTGTGTGTGTGTGTGTGTGTGTGTGTGTGTGTGTGTGTGTATGTCTGCATGTCTAACAAGGTGTGAGACAGCTTCTGTGAGGATTATTACAATGCTTATTCCTAATTTCGTACTCATAGTTAATTTTCAGACAGATCCATATCATTCAATAATTTCCTCCTATGTAATGGTAAAGCATTTTTGTTTGGTATATATATATATATATATATATATATATATATGTGTGTGTGTATATATATATATATATATATATATTGGAAAGACGAAAGATGAACTAGGCGAACCCTATATGATCGACATATAAACGTCGCTCTACAAAAAGAGCGAAGGACGGAAACGCCGAAAGACAACGCCGAATGGATTTCCCTGGCCAGCAGGGTGATTGTGGGGATGAGGAAATATATCCTTCTCCCCACAGTAGAGTGGTCTCGGAGGTGGTATATATAAGTAGGGGGGGTGAGGGGGGCACAGCTCCTCACGTGAGGGGTGCAGGAGGGCTTTCCCCCCTGCAAAAACATTAATAAAAGTGTTTTGCTTTGTGTTTGTTTACTTTGGGTTTACTTACATGTATGGTGCTGTTGCTTCTGGGAATCTGTTCAGCGCTGTGCATTTTGGTATTCCCGTCCTTCGCTCTTTTTGTTGATCGATGTTTATGTGTCACTTTTATGGTGTTCGCCTATTTCAGGTTTCGTGCTTATAATATAGACCCATATATATATATATATATATATATATATATATATATATATATATATATATGTGTGTGTGTGTCCACTTTGTAATTTCAAAATACTGGAATCTCGAATTTCAGTATTTCAAAACCACAAAGCCGAAAACCCAACCACAACTCATAAATTCGAAAACACACAACCGCGAAATTCAAAATCCTGCACCTACACTACACATGCAGTACACACATAAACATACACAAAACGTCCCCCACAATCAAACACATGCATCTAAACTACATGTAAGCAGGTGGGCAAGCCCCCTACACCCCCCACACCCCACTACTTATATAGTATAACTCCGAGATCGCACAAACAGAAACACAAATGAAACTCACACACACACACACACACACACACACACACACACACACACACACACACATCTTACAGTCCCTTTAACACACACATAGAAGTCACAACACACACTTACACACACTAAACCCCTAACCAACATACTTATACACATAAACTTACCAAAACTAAACCAAAACATCCAAATACTGCACCACCAGAAGCAGAAATTCAAAATATCTGTGCTTTGGTATTTTGAATTTTGTGCTTCTGCCGGTTTCGTAATTGTGAGTCCGCGGCTTTGTAAGTTTGAAATACTGACATTCGAGATTTCAGTATTTTGAATTTACAAAGTGGACCCATATATATATATATATATATATATATATATATATATATATATATATATATATATATATATATATATATATATATGAATATATACACACATATATATATATATATATTTTTTTTTTTTTTTTTTTTTTTTTTTAGTAATCAATAGCAAAACAAATTCTTTGTATCAAAACAGATGATCCACTGTGGTTTTCCCCTAATGGGAACAGCCGAAAGAAAAAGAAGAAGAAGAAGATAGCAGAACCCATACTATTTTTGATTCCCAAACATCTTTCACTATGGTATGGAGGAAGCTGCACAACCTTATCAACATCAACATCACTGTCATCTGAACTTCCTGCTGAACTCAAATATGGGTCATCCTTGTAAGGAATTAGATCTCCAACATTAGAACTTAAACCCACAACTTGGATATCACAACTGTCACTAGAAAAAACACCCCAGTCCTCAGAATTTCTTTTATACACTGAACTGACAGCCTTAGTGGAATCCCTTACATGACTTCAAAGATGAGAAGGCATTCTCCAGAGAATTACATGGAGGCAGAGCATTACCTAATATAGTACTAGCCAATGACGTGGGTGTGGTATATTGAAGATTTACTAACAGTTGCTGTGGTTTAATCACTAGACTAGGGCAAACCAAGCAACATCTGGGATACTACTACTTCTCAGGAAGTTGCTTGGGATTAGTGATACTATTTAGCTTCTGGTGAGAGAAGGAGCAAAAGATTATTGGTTTCTAGTTGCATGCAGCTATATTGAGACCAGCACTATCTCCATTATCAGACAGACAGCACCTCCAATGATGAAATCCAAACCTCATAGACACTGCTGCCCCTTCAGCCCATATTAGTAAGCACCTGGAACCAGAGATTTCTACTTTCCAATCCTCTCTGCAGCCAGCTTGGTTTAAATAGGCATCCTGAGACTATGTAGCAATTGTTTCATGTTTACAGACAACCACCTACTGCTTGAACAAACTGACACAGTGTGTGACAGATGTACTTATATAATGTTATTGGAGGCAAAGCTCCCACACAAAGCCACAATAAATAACATGCAGGTTGTCAGTACCATACAGCACATCATTAAGCCAATCACATGCAGTTCAGACCAAAAACATACACCTACATATGTTGAAGCCCTTAAAAGTAACCTAAACACACCATGAAGACCTCTTAACTGTAACATAAGAAGCAAGTAACCACAGCAACTTCATAAACAGACAACACAGACAGCACCCATTACAAAACATACATCTTTTGTGCCTCCACCTGTGGCTGACTACAAGAATTACTGCTTCTAAAGATATTTGGAAATACAAAGCTGATATAAGTATATATGTTTGCTATAACTGTTTCAGTGATATTTAACAATCATGTGCTGCTCTTAGGTTATAGTGTTTAGCATTATTCTGCAATATCTGTGTTTTGTGAACATATCACAGGGTTAAGTTCCAAGGTTTCTTTACTTGTCTTTACTTCTGTTCTGATTCTGTCTCCATTTTTATTTAGGTGTGACATACTGGCCAATAGCTATTTGTGTTTCTATCTGTTTGGCCTGGGGGGTTAACTTTAGAAAAGCCTTTCATTTTGGTGGCATAAAGGAATTAATTCTGCATATTTGTGCCTTCACCTCTGGCTAGCTATAAGAATTACTGCTTCTAAAGCCACTTAGAAATACAAAGCTAATATAAGTACACAAAGCTGATATAGGTACATATGTTTTGCTCTGTTTCAGTGATATTTAACAATCCTGTGCAGCTCTTAGGTTGTAGTTTTTAAACAGTATTCTGAAATTGCTGTGTTTTGTGAACATATCTTAGGGTTAAGTTCCAAGGTTTCTTTACTTGTTTTTACTTCTGTTCTGATTCAGTCTCCATTTTTATTTAGGTGTGACAGACTGATTAATAGCTTTTGTGTTTCTGCCTGTTTGGCCTGAAGGTTTAACTTTGGAAAAGCCATTCATCTTGGTGATATAACATAATTAATTCTGTATGTTTCTGCTCTTTTGTGCCTTCACCTGTGGCTGGCTACAAGAATTACTGCTTCTAAAGCCATTTGGAAATACAAAGCTGATATAGGTACATTTTTTTTGCTCTAACTGTTTCAGTGATATTTAACAATCCTGTGCTGATCTTAGGTTGTAGTTTTTAACAGTATTCTCCAATAGCTGTGTTTTGTGAACATATCTCAGGGTTAAGTTCCAAGGTTTCTTTACTTTTCTTTACTTCTGTTCTGATTCGATCTCCACTTTTTATTTAGGTGTGAAATACTGGACAATAGCTCATTCTGTTAATATCTGTTTGGCCTGAGGGTTTAACTTTAGAGAAACCTTTCATCTTGGTAGTATAAAGGAATTAATTCTGTAAGTTTCTGCTCTTTTGTGACTTCACCTATGGCTGGCTACAAAATGACTGCTTCTAAAGCCATTTAGAAATACAAAGCTGATATAAGTATATATTTTTTCTCCAACAGTTTCAGTGATATTTAACAATCCTGTGCTGCTCATAGGTTGTAGTTTTTAACAGTATTCTGCAATAGCTGTGTTTTGTGAATATATCTCAGGGTTAAGTTCCAATGTTTCTTTACTTGTCTTTACTTCTGTAATGATTCAGTCTCCATTTTTATTTAGGTGTGAAATACTGGGCAATAGCTCTTTCTGTTTCTATCTGTTTGGCCTGAGGGTTTAACTTTATAAAAGTCTTTCATCTTGGTGGTATAAAGGAATAGATTTTGTATTTTTTGTGCCTTCACCTGTGGCTGGCTACAAGAGTTACTGCTTCTACATCCATTTGTAAATACAAAGCTTATATAAGTATATATATATATATATATATATATATATAGCTCTGTTTTAGTGATATTTAACAATCATGTGCTGCTCTTATGTTGTAATTTTTAACAGTATTATGCAATATCTATGTTTTGTGAACATATCTCAGGGTTAAGTTCCAAGATTTCTTTAATTGCCTTTACTTCAGTATTGATCCAGTCTCCATTTTTATTCAGTTGTGAAATTCTTGTCAATGGATCTTTGTGTTTCTGTCTGTTTGGCCTGAGGATTTAATTTTAGAAAAGCCTTTCATATTGGTGATATAAAGGAATTAATTCTGTAAGTTTCTGCTCTTTTGTGCCTTCACTTGTGGCTAGCTACAAGAATTGCTGCATCTAAAGCCATTTGGAAATACAAAGCTGATATAAGTATATACTTTTTGCTCTGTTCCAGTGATATTTATCAATCCTGTGCTGCTCTTAGGTTGTAGTTTTTTAAAGTATTCTGCAATAGCTGTGTTTTGTGAACATATCCCAGGGTTAAGTTCCAATGATTTTTACTAGTCTTTGCTTCTGTTTTGATTCAGTCTCCATTTTTTTCCTCTCACCTACCCTCACAGTTGTCATTATGTTCTTAAAACTTGGTGGCTTTTGAGTTGCCCGCCTCTACTATAAATCTGATATTGAATAATCCTCCCAGTTCCATCACATCAGCTCATTCTGTTGTGTACAGTAAGATCATTTGGAAAGGCCCACCCCCTTAGTTTCTTAACCCTGAATTATACTCTGTTTCCTCCATTCCTACTTAACTAAAAAAAAAAAAAAAAAAGAAATAAAAAAAATTTTGTTCAGCTGCTTTTACTATTGTTGTGCCTCTTCCTACTTTATTACTTTATTTTGGTTTTACTGCTTGTTCTTAAAGTGTTTAATTGTGTTTATTCTGCTGCAGTTATTACTTTAGTGTTAATAATCTGATTAAACTGTAATTGTTTCTCTAATTGTCTTAGTTTTGGTTAAAGGACTTGGGCTTCAGGCCAGTTATTTTACTTTTAGAAGGTTTGTGGTCTGCACTCTTATGGGAGGAGAGGGTAGCCTCTGCTCTTCTGAGTTGGGAATTTCTGGATGATGGCCTATTGTAATAATATAACACAAACTTAAGTTAAACAACAGCTCACAAAATAAAATAATAAAACAAATAAACTGAGTAACGTAAAACGTTTAATACGACAAAGCTTTCAGGTCAAAAATAACACTGATGAAGGGTTACTTTTGACCTGAAAGCTTTGTCGTATTAAAAGTTTTACGCTACTCAGTTTGCTTGTTTTATTGATGGCCTATTGTGCCTGTTGTTCTAAGTGTCTTTGTTCCAATTTAAATACTTGGGTTTCAAACCAGTTATTTTACGACTTGAGACATACCTCTCTGGACTATATGAAGAGAGACATGACTGAGCTCTCAGACTATATGTCTCAGGCAGGTATGTCCCTAGCCTTAAGCAGCATTTTACCTTCACCTAGAATGATGCCTCAATACAAACAGAAAATGACTGACTTCATTAATTGTCTTAGCTTCTGGTGTCATTCTAAGGGGATCCACTATCTGTCAGCATGGGATGACATGATTGACAGACCTTGATGCTTTGCCAGAGATGATCTTCATCTGTCACCCCTGGAATTTTGGCTACTGGCTAAGGCTCTTGCCACCCTCATCGTGCCTTTTGTAGGCAGTGTCTCAAGGACAAAATCCCCAATGTAAAAACTCCATCTTATAACAATCTCAAGCTTATGCTGTTAAACCATATGAGTCCCAACATGAAACTGCACTCACTGGAAGCTGCCCTTACCTTGGAAGATGCAGACATTTGGTTAGTCATGGAGACCTGGTTCAAGGCTATGGAGAGCACCCCAGCCTTACTGGGTTACATCTCCTTACACATATTCAGACCTCAAACTGAAGGCTTGAAAACAAAAAGGAGGTAGTCTATCAATATTCATTAAAGATAAATACACATCCAGATTGGTTAAACAGAATGATTCCCTGGAGACACTTCAGGTGCAATTAACTGTTGGTAGGGTAACTATTCAAGTCATTGCCAGCTACAGGACGCCCTCCATGAATCAGAACACCCACTCTGCCTGTTTGGATCTACTTGAGTCTATCAACTTACATCTGAACACCATGGTTTTGGGCAACTTTAACTACCCATCCATTGACTGGCTAAATTACTCTTGCTCAGACTCACTTGCCCAAAGGTTTCTTGACTTCGTTAACTCCAGTGTTTTTTACCATCTGGTTGACAAGGGGAGCCAACATCTTGGATCTGGTGCTTACCAATATGGGGGAAACACTGTAGCACCCCCACTGTGAGGTCCTCCCTGGTGAGATATGACCACAAATCAGTCTCATTCAAAGGAACTATCAGCCCCCCCCCTCCCAACAGCAACTAAACTAAAAAATGTCTTCAAAGCAGATTATAACCTCTTACGGGATGGTATAAATAGTTTCAGTGCATCTCCTCCCTCAGATGGAACTGGCAACTATGCCAAGCTCTACACCAATGCTTTATACAAACACCTGTATAACTGCATTGACTCAGTCGTACCTGATAGGACCAAAACAAGCTCCTCAAGGAAGAGTAAACCTGCCTGGTGGACAACTGCCATTAGCAGGCTTCACAATAAGAGGAAGAAATTGCTGTCTAAGAGTAAGAGGGAGTGACCCTTCCTAAACTGGAAACACTCCCTCCTCAGCTTAAACAAGTAAATAAGACTTCTTGTGAAGTCCTCCAAAGCAAACTATGAGTCCAGATTAGATTCCTCAACAAAGGACAACCATAAGGCATTCTGTAGTTACGTCTGTAACCTAAAAGGAAAGGTCCAGATTTGTGCCAAACTGGTAGTTAATGATACCACATATATGGAGCCTGTGGACATAGCTAACCTGCTGGCTGACAGATTCGGTGAAGACTTCACTCCCCTGTCCCCAACACATGTACTCCATGACATCCCTACCACCTGTCCCCTACCTTGTATCTCTAAAGAGAAGGTTGTAAATGCCATCTCTATGGCCAAAAACACAGCATCTATGGGACCTAATAACATCCCAGGCTGCATCCTACACAGGCTCTACCATGAATTAGCGACACCATTGGGTATTCTTTTCAATCATAGCCTAAGCACCAGCTTCATACTAGCTGAATGGAAAACAGCCACTGTTATTCCCTTGCACAAAGGTGGTGCTTCTACTGACTTTGGGAACTATAGACCTATTAGCCTGACTAGCCTTATCTGCAAGGCCATGGAGTGAATCATCATTGACCTTATCAACAAAGATATACGTAATCTCCAAGCACTTGACCCTACTCAGTTTGGATTTGTCAAAGGGAGATCATGCCCGTTTAACCTGGTGGACTTCTTCAAGCTAGTCACCAAGGCCCTGGTCAAGGGGAAATCTGTGCATATAGCCTACTTGGACTTAGACAAGGTGCTTGACACTATCCCACACTTAGGCATCATTGACAAACTCACCCAACTAGGCATCAACCCTTATATCATTAGATGGGTCGCTAACTGGCTCACTGATAGAACTCATATAGTCAAAATAGGGGATCTACTTCCAACAGAAGACCTGTAACCAGTGGTGTTCCACAGGGAACAGTATTGGGATGTCTACTCTCCAAAGTACAAACAAAAACTAAAGGTCTGTGGGTGACAAAGTTTTCTGATAACTGCAGACTAGGAGCAGTCATAGAATCTCCAAATTATGTCAACATCCTACAAGAGGGTCTTACACAAACAAATGATTGGTGCAAAGGTCATGGCCTTAAACTCAATGCAAAAAACTATATTATAATTCCTTTCAGTAAAAGTGATGTTCCTGCTAACCATCACATCAACAGCAACACCTTAAGTATGCACTGAGTGGTGAAAGACCTGGGCACATGGGTTGACAGCAACCTTAACCTTTGGCCACCATGTCTCTACAGTGGTAAGAAGGGCATTCTGTAGTGCTCATCTCATAAGTAAGGGCATTGTCTCCAGAAAGAAAGAAGTTATAACCTCCCTGTACTCTTCCCTCATCAGTCCAATAATTGAATACAATGCCACTTTTGGTATGTACCTTTCCAAACACCTGCAGCAATTGGAGAAACCTGCAGCAATTGGAGAAACCACAAAGGTTATCACAAGGACAACTCAAGGTCCTCAGCATTTGTCCTATGGGGATCATCTGAAATCATTGTCACTTTATTCTGTTTCATACAGACTACTCAGTGGTGATCTATGCCTTGCATAAGAAACAATCTCTGACCCTGCTTTACTGGAAATGCTACATATACGTAAGTCAAATGGTACATGGGTTACTTGCTCTAAAGACCTTAACCTGGTATGTGACATTAATAAAACCTACTGCAGGGACAGATTTATCTCCCAGAAGTTACCACACCGTTGGAACAGACTCCCATTTCATGTCAAACAGAGCACCTCATCGACCCTCTTCAAACGCAATCTGGACAATTGGATGGGTGACCATAAATTAACCTTGGGAGTTCCACCTATGTCCCTCTTGGACAGGGGCAATAGATGTTGATCATGGAAATAAGGGTAAGAACTTGGCTAGGCTTGTTAGGGCCCTACAGGCATTAGCCTAGTAACTTCCTATGATCCTATAATTCTAAGAATCACATTGACTCATTTCAAAAGCCCATAAGGCAAAGCTCTACACAATAGGTGACTCTATAGTGAGACACACCGATGCACCACTCACCAGACTGTGCAAGGGGAAGGTCTTGCTCAGTTGCCTATCAGGTGCCAGGATTCACCACATCTTGCATGCACTCTTGTCTTTGTATCACAGTTCACATGGGTATAAATTACTTGAAATGGATCTCCCTGGACTACATGAAGAGAAACATGTTGGAAAGCTTAGAATATGTTTTACACCAAGAATGATGTGGCAATGCAAAGAAAAGATTACTGATTTCAGTATTTGGGTTAGGTAAAAACTTGTACACCAAATAGTACCATTCTTAAGCAATATCATTCTTCCAAAGCTTCCTACATAACAAAACATAATCTGGTTAAGATAAGGGGTTTGCTGCCCAATGTTAGAAGCATTAGCAAAAAACTCCACTTCCTACAAGCACTCTGGAAAGCATTGATATCTGCATCATCACAGAGACTTGGTTCAATATAAATGAGAGCCCTCCATCAGTGCAGGGTTTCAATGCCTACCACATGTTCAGACTCACCACATTAGATGGAGGCACTAAAGTCAATAGTTTATCCATATGCTTACAGAAATTGCCTCCAGACTAATTACACAATATAATAACATGGAAATCCTCCATATCCAACTTACTATTAACAAAACCCATGATATCATAGCTAACTGTAGGACCCCTCCTCTACATAACCAGTATGAAGTCCCTTTGCATTAAGCCAAAAGCCATTCTCCCAGAGACTTCAACTACCCTTCCATTAACTAGGAGACTTATACATACTCATACATGGATTTCCGGACTTCATCAGTACAGACTGTTTGGACCAGTTAGTCCACACCCCATCCAAGATCGATAAAATCCTGGACTTAATCCTTACCAGTATGGGGTAGCTTTGCTCCACACCAATTGTAACTTCCTTCCTGGTCGAATTTCACTGCAGATCAGTCACATTCACCTTAAGACTGAAGTTGGAAGCATTTGCCAATATCTCAGTATCCAGAGATTATGCCAAGGCTTATCTACTAAAACTGAGTGATGACCTGGCTAAATTCAAAAGCCCTTCTATCCACACTGATTATGTGGAAGACTTTAATACCACATTTTATGCACATGTAAATAGCTGCCAAATTTAAAAATAAACCTTTGGTTTACCCCTGACATAAGCAGGCTGTATAATAAAAGAAAAAAAAAAACTCATTGTACAGAAAAATAAATGTTTCTCTCAAGATTTCAATAACACTCTTGCTATAAGCTTTACAAGAAACTCTGTCCTCTGATCAAATCAACCTATGCCAAATATGAGGTAAAAATAGTCACCCAGAGGAAGGATAGCCACAAAGCCTACTTTAACTACATGAGATATCTCAGAAACAATAGCTAGCACTGCACAGAGCTAACAGTAAAGGGCATCACATACTCAGACCCAGAGAACATAGCCAATCTAGAAACGTATGAATTTAGTTCAGACTTCACACTCCAATTGCCAGATCACATGCTTGTATTCAACCCCAATCTCCCAAGAACTAGTCCTCAAAGCACTATCAAAGGCCAGGAACACTATTTCTATGGGGTGGGATAGCACACTGGGCTGCCTGTAGGTTAACCTGAAACTTGTATTGTCAGACCCAGTACAAAGCTTGCTCAATATCAGCCTCCAAACAGGTTTCATGCCAGATGAATGGAGGTTGGGAATAGTCATCCCCATGCACAAAGGTGGAGCATCAACAGACCCAGGTAATTATAGAGCCATGCTACTGATCACCCTCATTTGTAAGGCTAAGGAACTGATGATTATGAAATTAATAAGGACATAGGCAACCTAAAAACTCTTGACCCAAGACAGTTTGAATTTGTCAAGGGCAGATCCTGACTACAACCTGGTTAATTTTTTTGAGAAAGTTATTAAAGCAATGGATGAGGCCAGATCAGTACTGACCAGATAACTAGACCTCACAAAGGTTATTTAGCATTATCCCACACTAAATGCTAAATGTAAATCCCTATGTAACTCACTGGCTAGCAAATTTACTCACACATAGAACCCAGGAAATAAAGGTGCGTGGCTGTACCGCCTTCTAAAGATCTGTGAGTAGTGATATATCCCAGGTTCAGTCCTTGGGTCACTTCTCTTTAACATTTCCTTCTCAAGGGTCAAATCAAATGTTAAGGGTTTATGGATGACCAAGTTTGCAGACAACTGTAAACCTGGT
The DNA here is from genome assembly GCF_019279795.1 of Protopterus annectens. Taxonomy (NCBI): domain Eukaryota; kingdom Metazoa; phylum Chordata; order Ceratodontiformes; family Protopteridae; genus Protopterus; species Protopterus annectens. The sequence goes on along the minus strand of NC_056744.1, from coordinate 439,119,318 downwards.
GCCATCATAAACTCCTCAGAGGATACCAGAATCCTCCAAGATGACCTTTCCCAAACCACTAGCTAATGTCAAAACCATGGACTAAAATTAAATGCCAATAAATATATAGTTGTATTCTTCAGCAGACATGACTTCCCTTGAAATTTCAAATTGACTACACACCCTTGAAAGTTGATCTTGAAGTCATGGATCTAGGAACCTATATCAACAGTGAACTGTCCTTTGATCACCACACATCCACTACTGTAAGGAAGTCTTTTTTTCATCAGACAGCTTATATCTAAAGTATTGCATCCAGGTCCAGTAATGTAATCATTCCACTGTGCTTGACTCTCATCAGGTCAGTCATTGAATCTAATGCCCCATTCAGTATATACCTTTTAAAACACTTTTCTCAACTGGTGTGACCACAACATTCTCTCTCTAAAAATATAAAGAGCCTAAATCTCAAAATCTATGCAGACCATCTAATAAGAGATTATCTCTGCCTCATGTATAGATCCTCAACAGACCCTGTTCTGTCAGACCTTTTATGCATTCGCAAGTCCAGTGGTAGCATGAACACTTGCTCAAGGGATCTCAGTCTCTTTTGCAACATAAACAGAACATGTTGGAGGGATAGGTATACATTATAGAGAATACCTCTTCTGTGGAACTGTCTTCTACTCCACATAAAGTGAAGTATACTTCTGTTACTCTAGTTAAATGTAATGTGAACAAATGGATAGGAAACTGCAAATTCACCCCTGATTTAGCATCTATGCCCCCTTATTGATAGGGGCAACAAGTAATGTCCCAACATTTCCTTGTTCTGTTGACCTCTGGGTTATTTGGATACAAAATATATAAGGGTTAAAAACTACTAAGGGAATGTTAGGCTAGGCTTCTTAAGATCTTCACAGATCAATAGCTTATTAATTACCTATGTACATAAAAAAATGGAAAAATGATCACAAACAATTAAATTATTACAGTGGAAACACAGCAGGCACTAAAACAGTAAAACACCCATGAAGGTAAAACTAGAGACAAACCACTTTAAGAAAAAGTTTGACAATTTACAAGTTGTCATTCAGTAGACATAACTGCAATTGCTTATTATCAACAAGTGGGTGCACCAAATGGGTGCGTTGCCCAGAGCACCAAATTTCCTTGCTACAGTTCTATATGTCAGTGGAGAGGGAGGTATATTAGGCATCTGGGGGATGTGGTTGTATCCCACAGTTTCACAGACAGTTTTGCAGAATGGGAGGAAGCGGCACAAGGGAGTTAAGCAGCTAGAACATTGAGGGAGAGGGGAAGCTGGAACATTGTTGCAAAAAGTAGATATTATTTAAATAATGGTACTGCCCCAGGTATTAATTGGGTGATGCATTTGTTTATGACCCTGAGAAAACAGTTGCTGAATATCTGTTATAAATTTGTGTGGGGGTGTCACAGCGGCAGGATAGCCAAATTATGTGTGGAAGTGTACAGCAGAAGAGGACTGTCTGGAAGATATGCAAAGGCAGAGAATCTAGGCGATACAATGGTTAAGAGTGAGGAAAGGAATTAAGATTGGATGCAGTGGGAAGGACACTGGATGAGGGAGTTGAGAGGAAGTTGCACAGCTAAACTGGAGAAATGTAATAAGTTACAGGCTGAATGTGGATAGCCTATGGAAAGCAGTGAGCCTTCAGAAGAACTTATGTGAGATCCCTGGGTTGTAAACAAAAATAGGAGGTGTTGAAGAATAAAGGGTGAAAAATGGGCTGCAGGTGTAGGCGATGTATGGATTGGAATTGAGGGCAGATGTCTGTCAGTTGGTGCACAGGATTAAGGAACTGTTAAAAAGCTGTTTCCTGTGGTCCAGTTGTCCAGGGTTTGATTACCTTAGCCTCCATTGCCCAACTGTGTGACTTTGAGCACGCCACTTAGCCAGACAGCACACCCAAGTTGAATCTAAAAAAGGTCCATGGAGAGCAGTACTCTACCCCAATAGCAAACAGAAATAAAATTAAATAAATGCAAGGAATGTGAAAAGACAGGAGAAGAATAAGGGTTAAAATGGGGGCTGTGTGAAGTATCTTAGAGTACAAAAAGGTGTGAAGTAATACATTTGAAAAATGCAGATGTTGGAAGTGCAACGGTTTTAATATTTTAAAAATATCATCCACTGCTCAAGCACTTCTCCACTGTTAATATCACGTTGCTATCCGTCTCATGCTTTACACTCACTGATCACTGGTAGTATTATCTTCTGTTGTTGTCATTAACATCTTTGACTGTTAGTGCGTTTTGCTGTTTTAATTGTGCCCTGAATGAGCTTAAGTCATGGCTGAAATGATTGTGTCAACCAGCCCATACACCTAATAAACAAATAGTTAAAAAAGTAAATAAATAGATAAAGGCTCGCACACACATATCTATATATATATATATATATATATATATATATATATATATATATATATATATATATATTTGTGGGGGTCTACTTGATTAGACCGAAGATCCATTTAATCGAATCTTACTTAACTGAGACAACAGCAGTGAAACCTTACTTTAAAGAATGTTCATATCACTGGAATATTAATCTGGGAAGGGAGGCAGTTGGCCAACATTAAAACACAAACATACCAAAGCATGTCACATCCACCCAATGCCTACTGGGAGACCCTGAGCAAGTTCAATTTACTAGACAGTACATTGTAATATGTGACCTTGCTAAGAGTATGCATCTATGGACACTTTCAAACACACATACAAAATATTTATTTATTTATTTTACATTTGTTGACCGGGCTAGTCCAACTGGATACATGTCCATTTTCAGTAGAGGCCCGGGGAGATAAGCTCCATTACGCTAATTAAAATACATAGGATGATAGAGATTAACACCAAGAACTTGACTACAAGGTTTAGAAAAACAATACACTAATAGTAGAAACATATTTACACAGTAGATGGTTTATAATATAAATATAAAATATATAAAAGTGAATCATAATTTAGAAGGCACTGTCCAAGACACAAGTTATCTGGTGTGTGTTTTTTAACATTCAGTATTAAAAGTTATAATTTAACCTTTGATAGTGCATCATGCTATGTGATAAGATTGCTATGTCACTGGAAAAAAAAAAGACAATAAATAAAAAATGACACTTCCAAGATAGAACACTGGGGAAGTTCTTAGTGGCTACATTAGCCACCGATGTATGATTCCTCTCTCCACGCAAGGTCCAAAATATGGGATTTTATTCTAGTTAGTACTAAGAGTTCTCTCCTCCCATAATCTTCCTTGTGACTTCCTTCATGCTAACAAGTTTCAGTGCAATATCCGACACACAGTAGGTTAATGCCATTTGGTCGACACAAACAGGGAGTCAACAGGTGTGTGAGATTGACAGTCCCAGAGTAGGGAATATATCCTTTCCCCATGGATTGTGTGATCTCAGATTCAGAATATATAATTAGCAGGGAGTGTGGGGGAACATTTGCAATTGGTTTAGTACGCTGTTGTGTAATCCCAGGACCATGCACAGAATGTGGTATAACTGCTGTCCATGTTGGCTGGTTCTGTGTGTGTGTGTGTGTTTTTGTGATGTTGGTGCACTGTGCTCCATATATATGTGGATCCTATTCAGAATAAGAACTTTTTAAAAAAGTTGAACGAACTTCAAAAAAAAAAAAAAACAAAAACAAAAAAATCTACATTTTTGCAGACATATATATATGGCATATATATCATAATTACTACATTTGGGAAAAAGGTAAATTCCCCAATCCTCATTCATTCAAATCATTTATCTTGATGTTCATTCAAAAGCTCAACTTTCTCAACCCATCATCTCATATGGTCTCAACCAGTTGAGAGAGTTTGGCTGAGTTGAATATCTGATATATATATATATATACACATACATACACATTTTTTTTTTTGTTTTTTTTATATAGCAAATGACTTAGTGTATTTTATTATGGAATATTATTTATGATTGTGATTGCCAGACTAAGCACATTCATCTGTTTGCTATTATCAGCTGAGTCAAGTTCAGCTTTGTTATGGTATATATTTTTCCAGATGGTGCACTTTGCTGTTTTTACTTGCTATGTATGCACTGATTTTCCTTTATCATTTATGTGTTTTTTTTTGTTTTTGTTTGTTATGCATGTTATTTGTATTTCATTCTGATTTGTGTAGCTAGATCATGGATGAAAAAAGTACCTGCAGTCTAGTCCATCTCTCGGATATCAAGATAAATGAAAATAAATAAAATAAAACTTCAGCCTGGACACATTATAATCTGTGGAGAATAGTGCATATTAAATTACCACAATGAAGTAAAATTAATTTGGTAGAGTAATACAATGTGTTAGCAGTCTGAGAATTTCATCGGAGATCTGTGAACAATAAAACGCTATAATGGCTCAGGAATGGAATACGAAATATATGAATCATTTTATCTTTTACAGCATCCTGGCTATGGATTCCCTAGAAACTGCAGAAGAACTTGTGAGACTAGAAGTTATACATCACCTTCTGTATGCTATGGGGAACCAGGACCATGCAGACAGCCAACGGCAAGCCAGTGTTTCTCTGGAGGTGAGTGCTCCTTTGAACTCTTCTCTACTTACATGTCCTCTCTTTCCCTTTTCAAATTATCGCTGGCGTTAGGCTTCCTTTGTACTATTTTAAATAGTACTCTTTTTACCATTGTTGGTATTGTCTTTCTGTCCTTCTTATAAGGTTATTTTCCCCTATCATTGTTGGTATTTTCAACTTCTTGCTGTTAGTAAAAAAAAAAAAAAAAAAAAAAAGAAATCTTATTATTTTTTACTTGCTATTATTGTTTTGTTGTGTTTCTTGTGACCTTTTTTCTGCCATCATGTTGGAGAAACCCACAGGGTTAAAAAGTACACTTTTCTTTTGGGCATAAAATCCCTAATTTGGATGCCCACAAGGAGTGCATGTATTGCTTAGGGGCTGAATACTAGTTGCAAGATTTGTGCTACCTTTATTCCCAGGGCCTTAGCAGATGGTTGCAACAAACTTATATTGAGAGGACTTTTACCAGCTACTTCTAATTCAAGGGCTCAAACCCCCTTCAGACACAGTAAGTCAGCTCCTCCGAGCATAGGAAGCACTCCCGTATGAAGTCCCCCAGGTCTTCTTTGGAGCCTCCTGTGAAATCCAGAAAGACTTTGGATCCTATACCTCTGGATGCTACGACCAAACTGTCAGAACCAAAAGCCTTCAGATCCTAGACCTTCCACTTCAGTCATTGCAATAAGCCCTATCTCTGTACCTTCAGATCCTAGAGCCTCAGATCCAATATAAGGTACTAGCTATAGGAGCACTACACCAGTCTATACCATTAAAACCATTTCTCCTACTCCACCTTCGGGATTGCTTCAGAAACCCAAGAAGCACTCTAGGCCTTCCTCCACTTCTTCCTGTAGCTCATCCAGGAGCTTGTCAGATGCGGACATGGATAGGATGATGCGAATGTTTCTCAGAGCACAGATTCAGATGGAGGTCTTACCAACTCCGTCCACTACTGCATCCATGAGTATGCCTACAATTCCCACTGCCATATTTTCTCCTACTCTTATCTGCCAGTGGTTTTGGAGTCCCAGGATCTGAGATTCCCAAGGGGTTTCATGTCATATCCAAGGAAAACTTCTTCTTTGACTGACAGTTTCCTTGAATAGTTCTGCCCTGATGCCATTAGATTAGAATGGGTCTCAGAGTCAAAGTGTCAGCATCAGATCTGAGGGGATGGGCTTGGCTCTGATTTTGTTAGATCCATCCCTTCTTCTCAGAGGCTCAGCCCAAGGCTCAGATCTGGGAAGGTTCTGGGTCTGTCCTTCTTGGGAGTTTCTGCTCAAAGGAGATAGACTGGAGTTTCTCCAGGTCTGTCTGCCTTTGAGGTGGTAGAAAGGGCTTTTTCTTTCCACAGAGAACCACCCTGTTATATCTTGGCTGCAACTACCCTCCTCCATCAGGTCCTAGCCCTGAGTCGCACAGACCTATTCCACAGGGACAGCCAGAAAAAGAAAATGTCCAGCTAGTTCATGTGGAGAAACTTCCCCTCTCTTCTGACACTTCAACTGAGCATCCTATAGAAAAAGTTCATCGGAAGAGAACATGTAAAAGGAGACACATTGACTCCCTTTTAAAATTTCTCACAGAGGATACCAATTTTGGACTCCCCTTTAAAATCTCTCACACAGGATACCAATTTTGATGAAGGAGAGGGGTCCCCAGGTCACCAGCTGATGACATGTCCTTTGGAGATATCCTAGAGATCTTAAAATCCTAGAGATCTTAAAACAGAAAGGTGGATGGTCATCCCAAAACCCCTTACTAGAGGAATCTGTATTTTTGGAGGCTTTTGGTTCTGGCCTGTCCAGGTCTTGGATTACCTCCCCCCAAGCAGATAAACTGATTGACTTAGTAGCCCATCGGGCTTGGAAGAAGCCAGACACCATTGAACCTATTCTAAAGAGACCCAACAAGTTTTTGGTACCCCCTTCTGACAGGCTACACTGGAGCAAATGGGTCCCAGTAGATGCTATGGTGGTGGCGGCAGCTACCAAGAAGGAGCTACCAGAACAGAGCTCTACTATCTATCTGCCTAGCAAGGAGTCTAGAGCATTGGACAGCTTTGGAAAGCAAGTTTTTGCCTTGGCAACCTTTACACTGAGGTCACTAAATTACCTGGTACATTTCAGTCGACTTCAGAGAGATTTGACCAAGGAGCTTTCAAATACTCTCTCAGAGTCCATGTCTGCTGAGGACTTCAAAAGAACATTCTCTCAGCTGGCCACTCTTTTGTCCATATCCAATGCTTTGATGAGGTTGATCTCTCACACAGCTGAGGGCACCTCACTAGCAACCAGTTCTTTTCCTGCCTTAAGGAGACATGCCTGGATATGGCTATCCAACTTCGCTGAACTTTTTAAGACGTCCTTTATTAATATCCTCCTTTAATGACACTTCTTTGGGCCATCAGTTAAACAGATGCTGACCCACAGTAAGAAAGACAGAAAGACTCTGTTGTAGGAATCAAGTTTTCTATGCCTCAATGAACCTTTTCTAGGATTCAAAGAGGTGGTAAGAAGGTGCGGTTCCGCAAATCTCAGGATCCTTTCCAAGATCAACATAGTGACAATTCCTCCAGAAGCACTGGGGGAAATTTCAATGGCAGACATCACCCTAGTGGCAGAGGAAGTCCACAAAATCAGGGCTTCCGGGGTTCTTTCTTAGACAAGCCTTTCCAGTGCTCTTGAAGCACTACCCAACTGTCCAACTCTTGAGGCAGTCAGGGGTCAATTGTCCTTGCACCCAGATACTTGGGCAAATATAACATAAGATTTTTGGGTGCTAAGCATAATATTCAGAGGTTATTACATTCTATTTTCCCTTTTTCCTTCTACGAAAAGGAAGAAACTTCCTGACATTCCACCCAGTTAGAGGAAGGAAGCAGCACAAGAGATTTTGAAGCTGCTAAACAAAAGAGTCATTCAAAAGGTCCCTCCAGACCAGATAGGATTCGGAACTTATTCATGGTTCTTTTTAGTGCCAAAGAAAACAGGGGACCTGAGACCTATATTGTATCTAAGCAATTTAAATCAGTTTATAAAGAAAGCAAAGTTTTGAATGGTCACAATCCAGTCCATTCTTCCCTTTCTTTATAAGGATGACCAGATGTGCTCTGTAGATCTTCAGGATGCATATTATCACATCAAAATAGTCAGGTGATCCAGAAGACACCTTCACTTTTGGCTGGGAACCAGTCATTACCAAATCAGATCCCTGTCCTTTGGACTCACCACAGCCCCCAGGGTGTTTACCAAGTATATGGCAGTGGTGGCATCTCACTTGAGACTCAAAGTATTCCAGGTGTTTCCATATTTACATGACTGGATCCTTACCACCCCCTCCAAGCATATACTTCTACATACCAGGAACTCTTTGCTCCAAACTTGCAACTCTTTAGGCGTAACTATAAATCATTCCAAGTCAAATTAAAACCCAGTACACAGCCTGGAGTTCACTGGTTCTCATCTAGACATGCTCATCATATCTTTATGATAAGGATTCAAGTTCACTTTATCCTTACTCGTTGAAATCCTCCAGTAAGATCAGTGCTGCAAGAGTTAAGTTCTATGGCAGCAGCCATTGTTTTACTTCCTTTGGCATGCTTATTTATGTAGGTTCTACAATGGATACTAGCTGTACAATGTTCCATTATCTACCAACAACTATCCTATATGGTTAGGCTCACCCCTATTTGCAGAAGACACATCAGTTGGTGGATGCAGTCCAACAATCTACATCTTGGCAGTCCCTTTGTCCTTCCATTCCTTCTGGCCAAAGTGCCTACGGACACTTCTCATTTGGGGTGGGGCATTTCTTGGGAAGAATGGTCCAAGGCATGTGACCACCCCAAGAGACCAAGTTGCATATCAATGTCCTGGAGATGAGAGCGTTCCTGTTAGCGTTGCAGGCCTTTCAAGATGCTCTTCCCTTAGGAACGATTGCAATTCAGACTGACAACATGTCTGTGGTGTTGCACATCAACAGACAAGGAGGAATCTGATCTTACCCCTTTTGCAGAGAGGCCATGAGAGTATAGGAATGGGTGATCTCTTCAGACCATTTTGTAGTACTGACACACATCCCGTGGGAAAAGCAGTGTGTTAACAGACAAGCTCAGCAGATCCAGTCTAATGCCCCACAAGTGGTCTCTTAATCAGTCTGTGGCAGAGATGATCTTTAGGTCCTTGAGGCCGACCTTGCTGTGACCTGTTTGCCACTCCCTTTAACAACATGTGCAGCTATTACGTTGCCCTGATCCCCCCTCAGGAACAGTCACTGAGAGATGCTCTGATTCACAAATGGCTCCTGGGTCTCCTTTATACTTACCCTCCTCTTCCCCTAATTCCAAACTTCTTACAGAAAGCAAGCAAGCTGAAGAACTCAGTGATCCCCATTACTCCTTTCTGATGTCGGCAGGTATGATTCCCTTTCCTACAATTTCATCTTCATTATCCTCCATGGATACTGGAGCGTACTCTGAATCTTCTGTCACATCCATCAGGGATCCAGCATCCCAACATTCAAGCCCTAAGACTATCCCCATGGTTTGTCCACTCCCAGTAATAGTGAGATAGCCCAGGCTTTCTTCTCTGCCATGCAATATCATTTTGGCTTCTCAAAAAGAATTGACCAAAAAAGTTTACGGAAGTAAATGGAAAAGATTCTCTCTGTGGGCTTTAAGTAAAGACACTGACCCTTTTTCTGCCCCAGTTGCTGTGATTCTGCAATCCTTGTCAATGCTGTTTGAGGAAGGAGATAGTTTTTCTACTATTAAACTTCAACTAGCAGCTATCTCCAATTTTCATATTCATATTTCTTCAAAAGACATCTTTCTCTTACTTCTTCTAAATTATGTAAAGCTTTCATTAAAGGAATTTTTTCTTTGAAGACCTCCAATTAACGGTCCCTCTCCACCTTGGACCTTACAGTGGTGCTGCAAGGACTAACTCAAAAGCCCTTTGAGCTTTCAGCTAAAGCCGATCTGAAGTTTCTATCATGGAAAACAGTTTTATTAGTTTTTCATAAGGACAGGGTTTCTTTATGGACTAGCCCATTTTTTTTACCTAAAGTGGCTTCAGAGAATAACATTAACCAATCCATTTATTTACCAGTCTTTTTTCCAAACTTTACCAATAAAGGAGAATATATGATACACCTCCTGGATGTGCAAAGACAATTCTGAAAATCAGATCAACTCTTTGTTTCCTTTTCTTCAAAAAAATGTGGTGGATAACAAATTGCATCTCTTTGATTTATTCACAAAAAGGTGTAACATTATCTAAGCTTCCTAAGGCTCACTCAGCCAGATCCATGGCTATTTCATCTGCTTTTTGGTCCAGAACATCTACTGAAGACGTGCGCTGCAACTACATGGTCCAGTGCTCATACTTTTGCTTCTCATTACAAATTGGATATTATTTCTAGAAACAGAGCATCCTTTGGTTCAGCAGTGCTACGGAATATGCTTCCATGAGGGCCATCCAAGAACAACAAAGCTGGGAGTTCTATCCCATACATTGAGGAAGAATGAAAAGGACAACATCAGATTTAAAAGTTCTGTTCTTACCAAAACTAGATATCTGTATTGTCCATTTTCATTCTTCCTCAACTTCCCTTCCACCATCCCCCAGCCAAAGCTTCTAGATTGCTCTATTGGACTACATTGGAACCTACAGTTCCAGGTCTGAGCCCTGTCTTTTTTTCCTTATCTCCTGTCTCTGTTCATACTATGTGGATTGGGCAGCAAACAAGATCTGGGGCTTTGGTGATACAGCAGAGCATTATGGATACAGGGAGGAGCTGCAGAGCTGGATCCTAAGTTTGATATAAACGGCAGAATCAGATCTGAGGATCAAATCTGAACCCATATGTTGAGGAAGAATGAAAATGGGCAACACAGACACCTAGTTATGATAAGAACATAACTTTTAATTTTAAATGTATCAGATTTCATATGAAGGATTGATTTAGATGGACTGGTTTAGTTTGGAATGGACGGTGCAGTGGTGCAGCGGTAGCGTTGTCGCCTCACAACAAGAGATTCTCTGGTTCGATTCTCGGCTGGGGTGCCTTCTATGTGGAGTCTGCATGTCCTCCCTGTGTTCGTGTGGGTTTCCTCTGGCTGCTCTGGTTTCCTCCCACGTTACAAAAACATGCATCTGGAGCATTTCTCCCTGGGCCTCTGCTGAAAATTGGCTTTGTTCAAAGTCGGACTTTCCCATTTAACAAATGTTAAATAAAAAAAATAAATAAAATAAAAAATTTTAAGGGCTGTGTAGTATTTCGTGTGTGTGATATGTGAAGCTTCATTTTATTTTACTCTGTTTATGAATAGGGCTGAATTATAGTGACACTTTTTAATTAGGTTTAGGTTAGCATATTACTATTCTGTACTGCTGGTATGTGCTTTAGGGTTCTTTGCAAACTTTTAGCACAGTTTATAAATTTCAAAGGTAATTTATTGTAATGCTGTTTTGCAATTTAAGGATGCTATCTCTATTTTATTTTACTTTTAATTTTACTTTTTACATAGATATAGATTTGGGTTTGGGAGTTTGTATTAGGTAGGCTGAGTTTTTTTTTTGCATGTATGTTTATTTAGTATATGCAGTGAAGTGTACAGTAAACTCTCAGTTAACCAGCAGCCATGGGGATTGGTAGATGCCAGATAACTGTAGTTTCTGGTTGCTTGAGAGTTACTTTACCCTCAGTAATACTGTACCCTGTACTATTTGTTTGGTTTGACTTGTTCTTTGGTTGGGGAGAAAGGGAATTTATTTCTATCTTCCTTTTTAAAACTCTAAAACTCTAAAAACTTAAGGTATGTTTCTGTGGTGGCGGGGGGGGGGGGCAGAAAGTGCAACACATGAAAATTGTACTGTATTTCCTTGATATTTTTTTGCTGGTTGCTTGAGAGTACCGGTTGCTTGAGTTCCGGTTAACTGAGAGTTTACTGTATTTTAAATCTTTAGCATAATTGTTGCTGAGTTAAAATCACTTGGCTAGGGAGGTAATAAATTCTTTAATTATGTGAATATGAAGGTAATAAATGTCTAATAATGCAAAAAATATATACATCCTAGCTCAGACACACATTTATATTATACCCTTTCCACAAGTAGGATAGGGTGGAAAGAGTTCCATTTGCCCAAGCAAAACTCTCAGAAAAATAGGAGGAAGGAGGGAAATCAGCTTTATTCCACTTGAAATCTTACAAAGTTCTCCATTGATTTATGGCTTGGTAGGACCCAAAAAAGCGATTGTGTGATGCAACCTGTATTAGGACATTTCCTCAGCCTATTTCTCTACACCAGGACTTCACGGATACAGGCTGAAAGTTATTTTGCACAAACGTTTCACAAGAGTATTACAGAAATTATTTACCCCAGAAAAAGAGGATCGGCTGAGGCTCTGACGACACCCCCCTACTAATTATATATACCAACTCTGAAATCTCACTACAGCAGGGAAAGTAAAATTCCCACAACCCGGTGTAGTGTGATCTTGCACAAAAAGTTGCTAGCAGACAGAAAAATAGCTGAAAGCAGCTATTGTTGTTAAGATTGGTAGCTAATAGCTATTACACCCAAACACACACACACACACACACACACACACACACACACACACACACACACACACACACACACATATATATATATATAGGTTTACTATTGTATTTACAAAACTGCACTGGTCGACCAGTCACAATGTCGACCCGAAATGCTGAATATGAACGATTGAAAAAGCATCCACTTCAAAATGAATACATCAACGCCCATAATTCGATGTATTCAACATAGCAGGAGGTGACGTCAGTCACCCGTGCTATGCACCGTAGCATACCTGTACACTCTACAGTGAATAGTACATTTACTTCACTATTTTTCAGGGGGATAAGTCCTCCTGTACCCTCCATTATATATACAAACTCCGAGATCGCACTACAGTGAGAAAATGAGTTAAATTCCCTGTTCCTCACTGAACCACAATCTCCACTCACAAGTGCAAACTCAGATAATGAAAGTACACTACCCACTCGCTGTAGTATATTCGATATTATCTGGTTTAGCATTCTGCCCCCTGGAAAACTACCTTTCAACTAACCCATTCCTGACCAATGCAGTTTCACAAATACAGTAGTAAACACATATATAAATATGTACATATATAAAGTCCCTCACAAGTTCAGCCAAGGAAAGTACTTCCTCTTTGATGGCTCCCTAAAACTGGGATCAAAAGCAGGTTAGTAAAGTAATTAAAGATCAACCACAACAACAATGCTACAGTTATTAAAAAAATAAGTATGTGTGTTCATTAGTAACTATGATAAAAACAAAGTTCCATTCAGGCAAACAAGAATAAAGTCTTTAATTACAAATAATTCATAAAATCCAACCACATGAGCGCTTTCGTCTGCACAAAGCAGACTTCTTCAGAATAATAAATCAATGGTGCCTCTGATTTTTATTCAATTCATTACCCTCAACAATTATTCAATAATTAATGAATTAAAACAATCAGGTTAAAACATTTTTAAAAACAAGATGGGTTCTCAGGCTTAGTTAACCCTTCATGTTTTGTTACGTTCTTGGAACTACCAAATAAAGTGCAGCTGTGCTAAAAAGTATATATATGTATGTTATGTACATTTGAATGTGTGGTAAAACAGTTTAATAATTCATATTGTGTTTTTTAAAAAGGAAATTGAATAGTTGGACAAAGTCTGAAAAAATGAACTTATTTCAACCCAAGGTGTGAAGAATTTTGGTTGTTAATGTTGTGTTAACAACCACCAGATTAAATTATTATTTTATTATTATTATTATTTTACATTTGTTGACCGGGCTAGTCTAGCTGGACACATGTCCATTTTCAGTAGAGGCCCGTGGAGAAAAGCTCCACAACATAAGAGACTACAGGATACATTTACAAATGGTATAGAGTAGCATAACATACATATCACAGAAAAAGACATTGGTATAACATATTTGTAAACTAACAATCAGAATGTTGTATAGATAATTCTAAGGTTAGCTACAAATTGAAGCCGCGGGGGTAGGTTGAGATCTCTGGGATAGGGTATATACTACAGCGGCTAGTCTGGTTTAGGACATGGGCATGACCAATGAGACTTAAGAAATATTTTGAGGTGATTTTTGAATTGATTAATCAAGGTCATTAGTCTTAGGCTATTGGGTAGGGAATTCCATAGCTTTCCAATGGAATTGGCATAGAGAGCATCGCCTCCAGAGTTATTAGATTTAATGGTTCGTACCTGAACACTATTAGCTGACCTGAGGGATTTTAGGTTTGAGTAGGAGGTCAGGATATTGTTCAGAGAGGGGGTTTTGTCTGGTTGGTTGATTATTTTAAAAGCTTCAGTAAGTTGGTTGAGTTTGAGAAGGTTGGGGAGTTCTAGCCAGCCAAGGGTATTTAGGTTGAGGCAGTGTGAGTACGATACGGTGTTCCTGTTATAAATCTGGCTATATGATTATAGGCAACAGATAGTTTATTGAGTTCCCGCTTATTGAGGAACGACAGTATTGGGGAGGCATAAAAGAGGGTGGAGAGGAGATGAGTGCAAGCAATGGTTAGTTTGGTATGAGGGGTTAGGAAATTTCTTATTCTGTACATAGATCCAAGTTTCTTGTTTACGGATTTAATGGTTTGGTTAATGTGTATATCAAATTTAAGCTTGTTATCTATAGTCACACCTAGTAGTTTGGTATGAGAGACTGGGATTATGATGGTACCATTTGTAGATTCCACGTGGAACGTGTTGTCCACATTCAGAGGTTCTTTTCCTAGAAGAGTAGTTGCAGAGGGATAAAAAAGTAATAATTTGGTTTTAGTAGGATTAAGGATGAGTTGCAGTTTAGAGAACCATTTTTCCACTAACGTAAAACAGTTTTGGGTGATTGTTTGAAGTTTCGGGAGGGAGACGTCAGAACAGATCAAGGTGGAGTCGTCTGCATATTGGATGCATGTAGATTTGGGGATGATCGAGTGAAGATCATTTATGAAAACTTAGAAAAGAAGAGGACCCAGTATAGAGCCCTGAGGAACGCCTATGGTGTTAGGAAGTAGGTCGGATAGCTTGTTTTGCTATTGGACGGCTTGTTGCCTGCAAGAGAGATAGGCTTTAAACCAGTTTATGGTTGGGATGTTGAGATATAGGGTTTCCAGGGTGTGAAGCAGTTGCTGATGATTGACCATATCAAAGGCCTTTGAGAGATCAAGGAAGAGAGCAGAGGAAATTAATTTCTTGTTACAGTTGTTATTGACTGAGTCAACAAAGGAGAGCAGTGCAGTGGTTGTACTGTGATGGGGGCGAAAGCCATGCTGGGTTGGGGACAGAAGACTGTTAAGGTTGAGGTAGTGTAAGAGCTGTTTGTGAACACACCGCTCCATGACTTTAGCTATTGGAGACAATATTGCTATGGGACGGTAGTTGGATGTTTCCGTGGAGGTCCCTCCTTTATGAAGAGGGATGATATATGAGATTTTCCAAATAGAGGGAATGGTAGTTTCAGTTATGGTTCTATTAATCAAGATTGAGATGGGATAGGCAATGGCGTCTGACGCTATTTGAAGGTATTCTGCAGGGAGCTGGTCGGCAGCTAAGGTGGTTGGTTTGAGTTTTTTCAGGAGGGTGCATATATAGGAGGTAGGTACAGGTTGTAGGTTAAAGGTGGGGTGGACTGAGTCTTTAGTATGGGTAACAGATGAGTTGGTAGTGGTAAGCTGACTGGCTAGGGACTGGATGGTCTCGATAAAAAAAGAGTTAAAAGCATTGGCTATTATTTCTGGTTCTTTCCCAATGAGTTTCTCAGGAGTGGGGGTAGTAGATTTACCCGGACGGAGGAGCTTATTAAATGCAGCCCAGAATTTCTTTGGGTTATTCTGGTGTTTATCCTGGAGGTGACAAAAATATTGTTTTTTGTCTTGGGTAGTGGCTGCTTTAGTTATGTTTCTAAGCTGTTGAAACTTGATGCGATCTAGAGGGGTTTTGGTCGCTCTCCATTTATCCCAGGCCTGGTTTCGAAGTTTAATTTTAGTTTTGGTTTCGCTAGTCAGCCAAGGTGCTATTCGTTCCTTGGTTCTGATTAGTCGGTTTGGGGCGTGAGAGTCAAGTATCTTCAGGAAAGTACTATTAAAGTGTGCCACGCTCTCTTCAAGTGGTAAAGTTTTCAGGGTGGACCAATTGCAGGATTTGAGTTCAGCAAGGAAAAGTTTTGGGACAAATTTCTTCTTGTTTCTAACAAATCTATATGAGGGAGGGTTAGTAGATGGGCACTTGTGTTTTAGAATATAGGTAATAAGGTGGTCACTGAGGTCATTTGGGAGGGTCCCCGTGGTATAGTTATGTGTGTCTTTATTGGTAAGAATCCAGTCAATGATGCTCTCTTTTTGTTGAGCGTTGCCAATTCTGGTAGGAGAAGAAATATTTTGGGAGAAACCATGTAAGTTAATAGAGAGGGGGTTTGTGAGTGCAGAATAGAGGGACCAGTCGATGTTGAAATCTCCTAGTACTATGGTTTCTTGAGGGCAATTGGAGGCTAGCCAGCTGAGCAATTGCTCAAGGTTTTCTGAATTATTTCCTGGTGGTATGTAAATTACAATGAGATTAATGTATTTTTGGGTATTTAGGCAAATCTTTAGTGAAATAAGTTCTATATTAGAGATAATATAGTTAATTTCAAGACATCAAGAACATTCTATTACAAAGGGAGATAAAGTGGCAGTTGAGACTTAGGTCTAATCACTTCCCAGGTCTCAACGAATACATCAACATAAAAGCAATATTAATTGACAAAGCTGCTTCGGTTTGACCCTTATTATATTTAACAACACAATGACCTATTGGGTTTAAGGAGAAGTATTTTTAGAAAATTTGTATATTTTATTAAATATTCATATTTAATATGACATTTCATTTTAAACATGTATTTATTGTAGTTATATTATTTTGGTTTTTACACTAACACAAATGGTTTTAAAATGTACTATTTTATGAGTGTACACGGTCTTGAAATTAACTATATTATTTAATCTGGTGGTTGTTAACACAACATTAACAACCAAAATTCTTCACACCTTGGGTTGAAATAAGTTCATTCTTTCAGACTTTGTCCAACTATTCAATTTCTTTTTAAAAAACACAATATGAATGATTAAACTGTTTTTAACACACATTCAAATGTACATAACATACATATATATACTTTTTAGCACAGCTGCACTTTATTTGGTAGTTCCAAGAGCGTAACAAAACACAAAGGGTTAACTAAGCCTGAGAACCCATCTTGTTTTTAAAAATGTTTTAACCTGATTGTTTTAATTCATTAATTATTGAATAATTGTTGAGGGTAATGAATTGTATAAAAATCAGAGGCACCATTGATTTATTATTCTGAAGAAGTCTGCTTTGTGCAGACGAAAGCGCTCATGTGGTTGGATTTTATGAATTATTTGTAATTAAACACTTTATTCTTGTTTGCCTGAACGGAACTTTGTTTTTATCACAGTTTGGCTACTACTTTACTCTTGCTTCATTAGTAACTATGTCAGAGCCGTAATAAAGAGAGTTACAGGTGATGCCTGATCCAGAGTCAAAAGTGTGTTATCCACTTTGGATCTTTCTAACAACGCATGTGTTTTCCTACTTCAGCTTTTGGTTATAAACTGTATTCTTAAGAGAATTTTAATATCATGCATAATGAAACAAGGCTGTGGCAAAGACCTTCAATGGTCTCCCATCTAGAACAACAAGAGTACGCTCTACATTTAAATTTAAAAATATGGGCCTACACGGATACTGAAGAAGGTGAGTCAGTACAGTAAAACAAAAGAGAAGTCACTCTCCTTTACCTTGCAGTGAAGAGGAATATTTTTACATGATTTATACGGAATCCTGACATTCTCATAATTTCCTAGTTACAGCCCCCCCCCCCCCTCCTGTCTGCCTTTTTAGGGGCAGCTGGCTGACTAACAGGAAAATAGCAGGCAATAACACACACACACACACACACACACACACACACACACACAAGCACATTGCATTTGCAGATACTGTTAGTTACATGGGAAGAGTTTTGCATTTGCTGATACTGTTAGTTACATGGGAGAGTTTTTTACCTGGCTGCCTTACAATAACATTTCACCCAGAAAACTCTATATGGCAGTTATGAGAGGGACTATTTCAAAGTGGAGAGTCCTTCCTTTGCTGAGCACATTCACTGTTTTTATTAATGCAACAGTTTATATCTAGATAGTCGACTTGTGGCACCATGGAGATCAGACAGGTTTTCTATTGATCCTAAGAAAAGGCAAGATGCCTGTGATAATCACACGGTTGACCCCTTCACATTTTCTCTCCTTTTCTTAACTTATTGCCATCACTGACAAAAAATCAGTGCCTGTTTAACCAGAGTTTTGTATGTGTAAAATTAACAGTTGTGATGAAGCAGTAAGTATTCTCATGCATGTGTCCAATATCTACATTTGACATGTGTAAAATATTGTAGTGATCATCGTCTTTGACATGTTTTATAACTTTATCATTATATGGAAAGAGGCAAGTAATCCTTCAAATAAACACAACAGCTAATGGAACATTTACACATTGGCATTTCCTGCCCAGCATTTTTTCCAGTTCTAACAGCAGCACTTACTGTAGCATTTTTAACAGCTTTATTAAATTATCACCACACTATATTTAAGCATATATTAATATAAAATTAAACAAACCATATTAAGATTGTTTTCCATTTACATATACTGTACATCACATATCTTTTCTTTCTTTATAACTATCATCAGTCCAATATTATATAATTGCTCAATTTCTGCCTTCCCTTAAACCTCTCTCCTCGTCCTGAACATTATTCTGCATGTGTTGTTCCCACAGTTTCCATTTATTTCTATATAATATGCCCATCCCTTTTCTAAAGATTCCTTTTCCAGTTCTTTTATCTCTTTTATAATATTCACTACTTAAATGTAGTTGATTTAGATGTCGATTTCCATTTTCTAGTACTTGTTTTTTTAGTAGCCTACAAAATTAAACTTAAAAAGGCTTTACTGTGCCTAGGCAATTCAGATCCTGTGTCCCAGCTCAAAAGAAACATTCTTTAGTTACACCCATTTGCTTGACCAGTATTTTTGATAGAGTACTCTGTAGGGAATTTTCAAAACCTTCCAATTCATTACACTCCCAAAACATATGCCCCAGTTACCTCTTTCTTCCCAATCAAACCTCCAATATTTACTGTCTACCTGAGAAAAAAATCTTTAAAATCTGCTTAAGGTATAACAATACATATGCAAACACTTTCAAGCAAACCTCCCAAACCTTTTGCACTGTGTTGCATACTTGGGAGCCATACATATGGCTATGTACTCCAATTGTTCTCTTGTAAATTGTTTTTCTAGTCTTTCTTCCCAAGCTTTTCTAACATCCTGTAATGGATTCTTATACTTATTGCACAGTACAATATAAGCTCTCCTAATTATCCTGTTTTTAAAAGCAGCTTATGTTCTGAATTCAACTAAAAACCATACCAAAACAGGTCTTTCACTTAGGATTCCCCAGTCTCTAGCCTGTTTTCTTGATGTTTTCTTGGCCTCATTCCACTATAGTAGCTTTCCTTTTGTAGTTATTTCCTCCTAATATCTTGTGTGAAAAACTGAGGGGCTGCCAGCCCAGCCAGATAGAATTTTGTAAATAATTCTATGTCATTGTAAATATCAATATGATCCACAGGCTGGTTTCACAAATGTAAGAAAACTGTGTTATGTGCTAAGCTTCAAAAGTGTAATCACAGTGCACCAGAAACCTGATAAGTAAAGAATTTATGACTGTGTGTGATCTCAAGCTCAGAGACTGGATGTCTGGGCCAGGAAATTCTTTCTAGTGTTGTAAGACAGAGATAATTACTAGGTTTCACATGTAAAGTGTCTTGTATTGCTGTGGCTTCCTGGCAGGTGCAGATTACAAAGAAATGTTAAAATGTTGCGTCCTGTGAGCTTGTGAAACTTCAGAAATGATAAGAATGATGTAATCTGAAATGATTCAGCAGTAATGTATATTATCAATTTAAAGACTATCTCAGAAAGAAAGGACAGAATTTTGTATTTATGTCTGAACCTGAACACATCAGCTCACCAGCACTTTGCTTTGCTCTGTAAGTAAGATATTTAGATCTTAGTATTTCTCTTAGAGATAGATATAAATAGCAAGATTAGTCTAGCTGTCTTCTATATTTATGTCAGACTGTCCTATGATGTTTTAAAGTATTTCCTGTGATTTTTGAACTCTCTATTATCACTGTGTTGAATTAATGAGTATTGTCTTGTGTTTTTATTATTTATTATTAAATATTTTTAAACTTTTCAACTGTGGCTGTTTTGTGTAGAGATAATTTAAGCTCTTAAAGTACTTGCATGTATTTGGTGATACTGCATAAGCCACTCCTAAATAGTCTTCAGGTCAAAGTCACACTTACCAATTGGATAATAATAACATTGCACAGTAGATGACAGTACTGGTTGGTGGCAGTCGGTACTACCATATAGCCTGGGCAGAAGGGGGCATAGCTAGTGAACCTGTGCCAGCCTTCCCCAGGAGTGTCTGTGTGTTTGTATATAACTCAAGTTTCAAAGTGAGTGTGTGTCAGCTACTTGGGCAAGTACACGAAGCACTGGTTGGACAGAGAGGGTGCTGGTGGTTTTGGCTTGACCACTCGGCTGAGATCTGAACCCTATAGCTGTGCCAGTGGGGAGTCTTATTGGGGATCTGGAGAGAAAGGAAGAAACCAGCCCCAGACTGATTGTGATCTCTGTGTGCTCTTAAGGGAAATTGTACTTTACTGTGTGTGTACTTGTTATCCTCCCAGTGTGGATGCCCCTCACTGGTGCTAGTGCTGAGGATTGAGGCTCCTGCATTACTGGTCCAGTGCACAGACATCACAGAAATCAAGGAGCCTCAATCCTCACCACTAACACCAGTAAGGGGCGTCCACATTGGGAGGATAACAAGTACACACACAATAAGGTACAATTTCCCTAAAGAGCACATAGAGATCACAGTCAGTCTGGTGCTGGTTTCTCTTTCTCTCTCCAGGTCCCCAGACTGACTGTGATCTCTGTGTGTTGTTAAGGGAAATTGTACCTTACTGTATATGTACTTGTTATCCTCCCAATGTGGACGCCCATCACTGGTTTTAGTGGTGATTAGTGAGGCTCCTTGATTACTGGGCCAGTGTACGGGCATCACACCTTGGTTCCTTTGGCAGTTTTCACCAGTAAGTTCCAGCTCCCTCTTGCCTATTTCCTGTACCACAGCTTGCAGTAATCTCTAATGGCAAAATCAACTTTCTCTATTCTCATATTGGCTTAGTTTTTAGAATACTTTCTGCTACTTTATGAATACAATATGCTGTAGGGCTGTTAATTATCCTCCTTAAAGATCTGCATCCAAAATCCCACTCTTGTCTTATTTATTGACCCCTCCCCAACTTCATCATCATCCCTTTCTACTTTGAATTATAACTTTTTACATGTGCTATGTATATGAGCCATAACTGTGTAGCCCTAAAATATCCTTTCAAATCAGGTAATCCTAAGCGACCAATATCCCTTCAAATCAGGTAATCCACCTGTTTAGTTGAAAGGATCAACATACAGTAAACTCTCAGTTAACCTGAACTCAAGCAACCAGCACTCTCAAGCAGCTGGCAAAACCATTGAAGAAATACAGGACAATTTTCATGTGTTGCACTTTCTGGTTTCTCCCTGCAGAAACATACCTTATGTTTTTAGAGTTTTAGAGTTTTAAAAAGGAAGATAAGAATAAATTCCCTCTCTCCCCAACCTGAGAACAAGTCAAACCAAACAAATAGTATAGGGTACAGTATTAGTCAGGCCTATTTTTAATAGTAACTCTCAAGCAACCAGAAACTACAGTTATCCGGCAACTACCAATCCCCATGGGTGCTGGGTTAACTGAGAGTTTACTGCATCCCATTTAACTCTTGTCCCCCCCCCCCGGATAAATTCCTTCAACTCTTTATTAATTATAATCCACAATTTCTCCTCAGGTTGATAAAAATATGCCTGACTTGTATATAAAACTAAAGGGACTAAAAACAGTTTCACTGCTTGTATTTTACTATTCACATCCATAAACCAGAGCTTCCAGTTTATCAGGTTTTGTATTATCTTTTGTTTAGATCTATGTCAAATGATTGAATTTTCAGAAACCCTAAAAAAAAAATCAAAGAAAGCATATGATTTGAGTTTCCAAAAACTTGAACATCAAAAAAAATCTACTTTTTTACAATTTTGTAGGGAGGCAAGCCCCCTGCACCTGCATGTGGGGGGGGGGAGGCGCTCCCCCAACACCCCCCCTGCAAATTATATATATCAACTCCAAGATTACACTGCAGTAAAGAAAAGGGTACATTTCCAGATCCTCACTGTACCATGATCTCCATTCAAAAGCTTCGGGTTTAAAAAACTAGATCAAATGGTCTCGACCATAAGTAGTTCGAATTTCTGAAAACTCTATCAACTGCTAGGGATCCCTTTTGTTTAGTATCTCGCCATGTATCCTTAGGTGCCATAACAGAAGCCTTTTTAATTCATACTCTTAAATACTTAATCTTATCATGTCTCCATAAATATGGGCATTGCTGAACCAATTTGTGTGCAGGTACATAACTAACTGCTATAACCTTTGCTTTATTTTCATTAATTTTATATCCCAAAAACACCTGAAACTATTTCAAAATGTTCAACAGCACTAAGATGTCCTTTTCTGAATGTATCATGTACAAAATAATACCATCTGCAAATAAAGCCAACTTTTCTTGATTACAATACCAATTAAAAATTGCTGTAGCGTTAACTGTTGTAGTGTGCCATAGGGTGACTGAGGGGATGATTATCATAAAAGGACCTTCAAAGAAAGGTCAGAAATGTGATCAGTTAATAACAGGTGCCTTTTAATTAGTTAATGTTGATTTTTATGTGTTGATAGCAGAGTTACTGGCATGAACGTTTCAACATGAATTACAGAGTAACTCCCCACTGGAAAGTTATGTTAGTCAACTGAAACATTTTCAGCTTAATTACTATAAATGTTGCAATGATACAAAAAATTGTTTATGTGTTTTATTAATTCTTACAACGGCAATGTATGTTTGGCATATGACTGTATAGTTCATTAGCTAGCCTGCTGATACAGAGGTTGTATACTGCCTTTGGCAAAAGTTGCTGGGGGATACTGATGACTCTTGGCAGCTGGAGGAATGTCTGAAGCTTTAACCGTTCCTCGCACTGAAGTACACTTAGAGGTATGCTCTTGCCCTCAACCAGGACCAGAACAGACATATACACTCATATACACACACACATATTTACATGAAAACATATTTTATATAGATACATAAATCTCTCTCTATATATATATATATATATATATATATATATATATATATATATATGTATGTATGTATGGGTCCCAATCATAACACTGAAAACTTGTAACACTGGAACCCTAAGGTTGAACCCATTTCACTGAAAACTCTTAACAGCTGAAACTCATAACAGCGAAAAGTGTAGAACTGTATAGAATTGTGCAGAATGTGTGCGATGATGTCATTTTTTTCTGATAGGAGTTATTAGGGAAGTGAGTCTAGCACAGTATGTGTGAATTGTGATGGTCAGTATCATGTTGTACCCCAAGATCTGTAGATGTCCGTATTTGCACTTAAGGACTAATTCACTGTCTGTGGTGTTTTTTTTTTTTAATTTTCTCTACAGTTGTGCGATCATGGAGTTAGTATATATTAATACATATATATATATATATATATATATATATATATATATATATGTTTTTGGAGAATGTTTTCAGTGTTATGAGTTTTCAATGATATGGGTTCGACTTTATGAGTTTCAGTGTTATGGCATAGACCCATGCGTGAGTATATATATGTGTGTGTGTGTGTGTGTGTGTGTGTGTGTGTGTGTGTGTGTGTGTGTGTGTGTGTGTGTGCGCGTGTGCGTGTGAGTCTATATGCGCACACACACACATGGGCACACACAAACACACACACCAATGGATGTGAGGCTACATTCTCCAAGGGGTGAATTCTCTGGGGTTGCTCTGTAATGCATGGCTTACATAATGGCAACACAAGATTGAGGCATTATTACAACAGGAGGTAAGCATCTATCATCTGTGGTCAGTGCCATGAGATGGTCTTGTAGTGGGATAGTCTGCCAGGGCATAAAAAGAACAGTAATTTGAAAAACAAAACAAAGTACATTTTGACTGTGTATGACCATGCCTTTTGGCCATGGGAGGTGAATTGTTTTATTATTCTATTGTTTTAAGTGATGTGTTTTCAAAGAAATTGCAAATATACAGATAAATACAAACGGCAAAGAACAATAAATAAGTTGGTAATAAAAAATACACAGTTTTAAAATGAATCAGTATCATATGCCCAGATAAGCAAATGTTTTTTTTTATGGGCATTAAAGAGTGCCTGTGGTGGCTCTCCTTTCAGGGGGATGGAGATTGAATCACTCTACCAGTTCTTTCTGTCTTTCCTTATAATTCTTTGCTAAGCCATTGCTATGCCTTTGTAATTTCAGTGTTTTGTTCGACGATTTCCAGTTGTTGAGGAGCAAGTGAAAAAGACAATGGGAGAGCCTCTCTTCAACCTGTTCATGGTAAGCTGTCTGTTTTTCAAGTTGCCTTACTCTTTGATGACATCTTCATGTCTTAATTTAGTCAGAAACAACTTGAAATACATGTTTTATAAGGGACTGTGTATTTACATTGGATTTCTGAATGGTGTTAATGGCACAAAGCGTCTTCACCAGAATTAACCTTGACAGGCTTGTGCATGTACTCATTTCTTTCTCTTCAAAAGTACTTTAAGGATGCATTAATGGCAAAGCATGGTATTCAAATATGGTTAATTTCCAAATGACACATTTAAGAGGATACAGTGAATTTCTGCATTTGCATGCCTAAGCAAATTGTCCATGTAGCTATCAGACTACCAACAAGGATCTGCACCAGCATTCCTTTTCTTGTCATGAGTAGGACCATGATATTAAAAAAGGACACAAGTGCCAGCAATTTAATCCTGACACTCAAAGGTGAAGTTTTTGCCTGCCTTGTAACGAAAACAGATAGTGGCCATTGAGAAAGCTCCACATAGTGACCAGAGATAATGTCCTTCACACAGCCTCAGGCATATGTCAGATCATCTCCACAAGGACAAATACTGAGAGAGCAGATTATGGCATAGCCTTCTAAAAGGTAAGCAGCATCAAACCAGACCTTCTAACCCTTCAGGTGATAAACTTACATTTCACTAGTGAGGCTCAAACTTGCACCCAATAAGGGGACCATGGCAGTCCACCCTAGCTCTGACCCTGGAGGTGAAGCATTAGACTTTATGCAATATAACCTATGGTTTTAATAGCTATTTCCCAATGTCAACTGTTCTGATTGTGGGGAACACACCACTACATCGCAAGACCATTGACTGGCAAGACCCAGAACTAAGGTCTCCAGTCCAGAGAATGCTCCAGGGCCAGTTGAGCCAAAAGGTCCCAACTGGGATGTGTCTCTCAGTCATCTTATGCCAGGGCTTTAATCTCAGAGATACTAAATCCAGCAGATGTTTACACAGTGTTATGGGTGTGGCTTTGTCCTCTTAGGAACTATAGTGTAAATCCAGAACTTGGCCTGGAACAGGTCTGTTTCCAATGAGTCCTACCTTCAGCACATATACTAGTATGTACCAGTTCCCTATCCCTCCCAATTTGTCCATGTTCTCTTTGCATGATGTAATGTATAAGCTCACACCTGCAGATAATTGACGGCACTGCACGCTGTCATACTTGGGGTCCTGTGAGGAGTCAGAAAGTTTTAAGGCAATTTTCTCTGAGATGGCAAAAATAATGAGTGCATAGATACCCTAGTTCCCCCTCCCCCAAATGATCTCTTCTTTGGAAAAGTTCTCGGATTCATGAAAACAGCCTAGATGAGCTTGAAGCTCTTGCTCCTTCACTGTAGAAAGGCATAAGAGGCCTGGGGAGCCTTCACTTATTCCTTCTGTGGAGCTAGTGATTAAGAGTACTATTTAAGCACCCAGGTATGCTGGATCAGCCCCTTTCAGTCCCTAAGAAGATATATGCCATGTACAAGCCCTTCCTGAGTGGTAGAACAATTAATTAAGAATAACAGTTTTGACTCCTTTGTGATCATTTTTGTCCAGCATAGGTCCCACATACCACAACTCTTTTCACCTTGCCACCTGATAAGAAGTCCAAACATTGGGCAGAGTGGCAAAAAAGTCTGAGCCTTCTCTTGTGCCACACTGGGGTTTAGGGTACTGAACTATTTATCTCAGCTGTCCCATTTCTAGACCTATATGGTGAGACAGGCTTTGCAAAAGTTCACAAATTTCCAGAGTCTGGACTGAAGGACAACCTTGCAGAGAAGTTGCCTGTAGGTTGTACCATGGACTGTCATGTATCATGTTATATCACTGACTGTCTGGGTGCTTTAACTTAAGCTGCATTCTCAGATGTGTACTCACACAGGTCTGCTGAGATTATTCTCCCTGAAGAAGGAGCTTAGCTGTTAATGAGTTTAATCTTATAGTCCAGAGTTTGATTTCCTAAGTCTCCATTTTCCTACTGTCTTATTCTGAGCAAGTCACTTAAGCAAACAGTATTCTGAGAGCCAGAGCTAGATCTAGCACTAGGCGACCTAGGCAGTTGGCTGGGAGGGGGCCCACTAACTAGGGGGGTTGCCACAACATGTACTTTTTAATTAGAAAGATAAAAAAAAAGTCTTCTTTAAGGAAGTTTTTCTTTAAGAATGCCCTTACATCCCTGCGAGCATGAGTCGACACATGCAACGCATGCATATCTACTATTTGTTTCATCTTTTCTTTTGTAATTCCACACATACAATTTAAACCTAACATTCCTGGGGACAACAGATATTTTGGTAAGATGCTAGCACATTAAAGCAGGTTGCTTGCAATGAAACAGAACATTTCTGCTGCTTCTGTACATAACTTTCCAGGTACTGTGTGTGTGTGTGTGTGTGTGTGTGTGTGTGTGTGTGTGTGTGTGTGTGTGTGTGTGTGTGTGTGTGTGTGTGTGTGTGTGTGTGTGTGTGTGTGTGTGTGTCTTGCACATGATGTATGTTACATACTTAAGTTTGACTGGTGTGTTTGTAATAGATAGTGGCATTTATTTGAGGTTTTACATTGTTTTCATTTGTTTATATTGGATTTGATATCTACATTAATTTGCTGTCTTTTCTTTATTATCATTTATACCCTAGGTCCTGCAGTTGTTGGACAGGTGTACAGAACTGCTTTGAATGCTGAATGTTGTGCTGTGCTACATATAGATGGTTATTTGTATAGTCTTGAGAAAGAAGTGAAAACTAGACTTGGCGATTTCTGGACAGGTTGCATTTTACAGGTATCTGTAGTGAAGCTAGTCTACCTGTAAGAGACTAGCTGTCACATTTCCTAACCTTAATTGTTTCACAGAATACAGAATTGTTACCATTTGTCCAGCTTGTCACAGATCAGACTGGTAAGTCTTGATCTGGCAGTGAAATCGGTAGCCTTTGACCGAATACCAGAGAAAGCTAAAAAACACCATTATGACTCAGTAAAATGATTTAAGCAATTAAAATAGTATGGCATCTAAGCCTTATTTAGATAAGAAATTTAAAAAATTTGCAAAAATGTTGCAGTGCTTGAGAATTTGGGCCACCATGCAAACTTATAGAAAACAAATAAGCAGTAAGTAAAATGTCCTAGTTAAGAACAGCAGGTTAGTTAATTTAACCATTAGCCATGTACTGGGCAACACAGTGGCGCAGTGGTTAGCGTTGTCGCCCCCCCAGCAAGAGGTTCTCCAGTTTGATTCAAGGCTGGGGTTCCTTCTGTGCCAAGCCTGCATATCCTTCCTGCTTTTGTGTGGATTTCCTCTGGGGTCTCCAGTTTCCTCCCACATTGAAAAGACATGCGTCTGGAATATTTCTCCCTTGGCCTCTGCTACAAATGGACTCTGTTCCAGTCGGAATTTCCTGGTAAACAAATGTTAAATAAATAAATCTTAGCTGCAGGATACAATTGCCTGAATACTCTACACCAACCATACTTCTCAACTTCTTAAGACAAGAAATCTGGACAAAGCCTTAAATAATGGGGGGACAAACACCCAAAAATACGGACAGATGTTAAATATTGCTCTTATAAACTTAGAATGTTGTTAGAATGGCAGGTTTTGTGTTAGCCTGCATTCTCTGAAAGATGTGAAGTCTGAAACTCAAACATATGCCATTCTTTAGTGACTTCAATCCTTTGTAGTCTGCTAGAAGAAAAACAGATTTTAAGAGGAAGAGACCAAAAGCATGTGGCAAAAATGTGGACATTCTGCTGAAATCTGGACAGTTGAAAAGTATGACTACACTAACTACCTCAGTGCATTTACAATTAATTGTGAGTTTTTCAGTGCATTTTCAAGGAATTGTGAGCTTCATGGGAAGAGAAGTTTACTGCTGCTCATGCTGTTTTCAATGTACAACTGTATTGATTTGCAAATGGTCATCACTGTGCTATTGAATTTGAAAGCAGAGTTAGTAGCATAACAGGTGGCATACTTGCTCTTGATGCAGAAGGCTGTGGGTTCTGCTCCCACACCATGTAGCTGAATTGCAGATACTGTGTTGTACTTTGGGGGGGGGGTAGAGGTGCTGCAGTCCTGAGTCTGTCCACCTTTGGATGAGATGCCTAGTAATTCTGAATGTATAGTCAGTTTCCCGTCCATTCCCTACTGCAATATTACTGGCTTACCAACTGTTATTTTTTAATGTAACATAGGAAATTTATTCTTAAAGGGCAGCAGGCACTAAATTTGTAGATGAAACACTGAAATATAAAGTTACTTGCAAGCACAACTTACATTAGTTACAGATCTTTTTAATGTGGAATTATTCAGGCGACTTTTACTTCTGCAGATTGTGCATTATTGACTGATATTGGTGGATTGTAATGACAGAAGTTTGAGTCTCCTTTTATTGTCAAAATGTAAGTGCTAGGCTAACTACCCTTGTGGGGCCCTTTTAAGTCTAGTTAATGTTTACTTCAGAAGTGAGATTCACACCTTGTACCTTATGTATGTGAGGTAAATACTTTAACCATTAACTGGCAAAAACATTAAATGCATATTTTCCTCTCCATGTATTAAACTACTGCACATGAAGCAGTAACACTTCCCATTTAGGCATAGGGATGTTCTGAAATGGGCAGTTTTGTCATTATTGGTTCATACATTTTGTTTCATTGCTTACTGGAAAAATGTTCAAAACTACAAATGTAAAACCTACCCTGACAAGTGGTGCTGTTTTATACAATTAATCTAATATAATCAGGTAGGAGAATCAAAGAACACATGCATGTATGGATGCATGGTCCTAAAAATTTGTGCAGAGGGCCTATGGTTTGAAAACAGCCCAAAGGTAAACTCAATTCACTACTGGCCAGATGCATTTTCTTTGAATGTGGGTTTCAATGCTGTTTCAATGAACATGAGTTTCAAGGGCAGAGAAGTTTACTGTTAATGCCAGGTCTGTTTTAATTGTGAGACTGTATTATTTTGTTTAGCAAATGTCTTTCAGTGTTTGTGCTATAAATTTTGAAATAAAAGTTTTAAGTTAAATCCAAATATCTGTAATCATTATGGAAATAAAAAAGAAAATAGTATGCACACCGAGGTTTGAGCAGTGTTTATGGTAACTGGGGAGAAATAGCCAAGTAATTGTAATTGGACACTGGAGTGGCTGCGAAGGGAGTGAGGAGATGCTACAGGGGTGTTGCTGTGTGTATGTGGGGGGGGGGCAATGGCGACTCATGCTATTGGACTGCAGCCCCCTCCAGCTGAAAACCAAAATTAAAAAAATCCCATAACTCACACATGCGTGCATGGAAACTCAAATCCGGACTGCTGTTTAACCAGTCCGGATTCGGAAGAAGGGTGCAGTCTTACAGATGCTCCAGAAGTCTATGCAGTTACACCTGCATAGACTGGAAGGGTATCAGACTGCAATGTCTGCAGTCTGAATGCATAGAGGCAGCGCACATATGCGTGCTCTGCATTCCAGCACAGAGAACAGGAGCTTGGAGAAAAGCTTGAGGAACTGAGGAAACAGAACTACTGGTTGCTTTTATTTTGAAATGGCTGTCTGCTTTTGCTTTGAAATGGGACTACTGGCTGATTTGGCTTATGGAGGAAAGGCTGGTTGCTTTTGTGAGCAATCTCCAGGTACTTGCTTTAGGCTGGCTGCTTTTGCGTGCAATCTCCTGGTACTTGCTTTAGGTGTGTGTGTGTGTGTATGTGTGTGTGTGTGTGTGTGTGTGTGTGTGTGTGTGTGTGTGTGTGTGTGTGTGTGTGTGCGATCATGACCCAATAGTTGTAGCAGTTAATGTACCTTGTAACAATGAAAGTATCTGAATTCTTGGGTCATGATAGGCGCAGGAGGTTTCTAATACATTTGATCAGGAAACAAGGTTTCAAAGTTTGGATTCGGGAACTAATAAGGCAAACCTATCTCAGCAGGAGCAAAATATTGGAGAGATAGCACACAAATGGGATAATCTCAAAAGCAGATACACTGTCAAGTATTGCAAAGATAAAGAGAAGAGTTGGAGCATAATAATCAATAATAGATGGAGGGGCTGGACGAAATTAAGGACATGCAACAAAATAGCTGAGAGATGGCTGAGCAGGAAGGGGAACAATGGAAGAAGGTGAAAAAGAAAATGGTAGCAGATTTGATAAATTTAAATGAATACAGGAGAACAGCGCTGAAATACTTATATTCTGAAATGGACCATATAGTGAATACAATGTTAGCACAAACATTAAGGGCCCAGAAAGTCCTATACTTTGAGACTAAGATCAAAGACCAAAGACCCTCACACAAGAAAAATGGAAACAGTACCACACAAGGTTCTAGAAGTGATGAGAAAATATCTTGCTTGAGTATACCAGGAGGGAGAGAAGGAGAGTGTCTGGGATAGTAAAATTGAGAATATCCTCAAAGCATCGCAAGTACCACTGATGATGAAGGAAGAAAGGAGGGAAATTACAAGAAAGATAACCCCAGATGAAATACGGTAGGCTATTAGTCTTTAGGCCACAGGAAAAATACCAGGATCTGATGTTATCCCAGTTGAGATATGGAAGCTTTGTGAGGATCAACTAGTGGGAATATGGACACGTGTTTAATGCTGTTTTGGAGGGTTCTTTATCTCCAAAACATGGTGTAGTTTGCTAGCAGGTGTGTTACCCAAAGGGGTGAAGACCCATCTGACCCAGGGGTGTAAATACCAACACTAGTATTAAATCATTATTAAATATCTTTATGATTAGGTTAGCAAAGTGACTAGTTAGAATACTACCCAGGGCCCTGAGCATGGATCAGTGAAAAAGAGGAAGGTACTCAAATGCCTTAAACCAACAGAATGGAAATCCAGAGGGGAACCAGAAGTCAAGTACACCTAGAAGCAAGGAGATGGAAAGCTCTAAATTTCAAACCTAGATACTGGGAACAAATTGTTTAGAAGGATTCAATAATGAACTGGAAACAAGAACAGAGAAAGTTTGACTTGCCCAAGACATCTCAACTAGCCTATATATGGGAGTGTTCTAGAAAGCTATAAAGCTACAAAGACAGGTGGTATGTGAGGATGACAAACCATGATGGATAGATATAGTAATGGAAGCAAGATTAGAAATGGCAACAAAAGTAAAGATAATACCAATGGTCTACAGAGAGTTCATAAATAATCTCAAAAGAATGAAGCAAACACTAGTGCAGTGGTGGAATGTGAAACTAAGGAGCAATGACAAGAAATATATATTTAGCCCCAACACATGCAACAAATGCTAGAAAATTTAGGCTTTTTACTTGAAAGTACCCACACAAGTGCTTTCATACAGCACAGTTGGAGATGAAATACAGAGTAGATGGGTACCTGGAAACATGTTATTTGGGGATCTAAGGGGCTAGACAATCTAAAGCAGGACATATAAATACACGGGTCTATATTAGAACATCGAAGTTTCACAACTTTGAATGTCCTAATATCGACCCCTAATCAGCGAATGCTGAAAACAGCGAAGCTGCAGAACACCGAATTTCTTCCCAGGGAAGGAATTCGGTTGGCCATTCCTGTGGCTTCTCTATTTTCAGCACTGTGGTGGAAAGTTATGGGTCGGGATCAGGTAAGTGTGCGATTGTGTGGACGTGAGGGTTAGGGCACGGGGTAGGTGAATTAGGGCACGGGTGAGGTGAGTGAGCGATAGTGACGGACCTTTGGGTTAGGGTTTGGGTTAAGGTATGTGGATAGCTAGTGGTGTATGTACAGTTTAGTGTAGGGTTAGATGTAGGATTTTAGGTGTATGTGTGTGGATTGCTGTTTGTTTGACGTGCTTGTGTTTTGTGTATGTGTGCGTTTCAGCAAATTTTTTCCCTGGAAAAAATTTGCTGTTCTGCATGTTCTATATTGTTAGCTTTCGCTGAATAGGGGTCGATATTAGAACATTCGATGTTTTAAAAAGTCGATGTTCTAATATAGACCCAAATACACTACATACAGATAAGAGAGATAAACTCATCCAGGACCTACTGTTACTGAGATGGGACCATGAACTGAAAGTGTCAGAGGTATAAAAATGCTATTATACAATGACCCCCCATTAATATTACAAAATGTGCACGCTGATTGGTCAGCGTGCACGTTGTAAATCAGAGTTATAGTAATGAAAAAGGTCCGGTTGCCCGGACTTTTTCCATTAGTATAACTCTTTTTACAGCAACGGAGAACGCAAGATCTCCGTTGCTTGTTACAACCTGTCTCACCATGTTAAACGAGTTTGACATAGCGAGACAGCTTTTAAAAAAAGCAACAGAGCATCTCTGTTGCTTTTTTTGAAGTTGTCTCGCTATGTTAAACAACCCATTTAACATAGCAAGACACTTTAAAAAGCAATGGAGATCTTGCTTTCTCCGTTGCTTTTTTCAAAACTGTCTCGCAATGTTAAATGGGTTTAACCTAGCGAGACAGCTTTAAAAAAAGCAACGGAGATTCTCCGTTGCTTTTTTTAAAGCTGTCTCGCTAGGTTAAACCCATTTAACATAGCGAGACAGGCTGTAAAAAGCAATGGAGATCTTGCTTTCTCCGTTGCTTTTGCCCACAGCTGTGATGTACTGCGTAGGCATGCGCAGTACATCAGAACTGCCGCAGAATACCCAGACAGCTACGGAAGGGCATCAAGGAGGCATTATACAATGCCATTATTTAAGAAAAGTAATTATTTTTTTTCTTAAATAATGTCATTGTATAATAGCAATAACCCACTTCTGGGTGTGGGTAATGCTGGATTTACCCACAGTTGGCTTTGTTTGGCCACTTGGGCTTCGCCCTCGTGACCAAACCACACCAACCGTGGGTAAATCCAGCATTACCCACACCCAGGTATGGGTTATTGCTATAATAATGCTCCTTATACTGCTAGTTGTGGAAAAATAATTCTTTGAAAATAGCAGCTCTATGAACTGGGGATAGGAAGTGAGGAATTATTGTTGTTACCCAGTCGAGGAGATTGTTCACTTCAATTTTAATAGCATGAACTATATGTTGAAATTTCAGATATCAGTCTACCCAGACCCCAAGGCATCAGTATTATTTGGCAGTTTCAGTTTTCTGCTTATTATAAAGAATATTCCAGTTTTTAGTAGTTGGTCAGTTTATGGGCGGTTCAAACAAATAACCTGAATTTTCTTTTTTTTTCCTTTTTTTTGTTGTCATACCTGATAATTCAAATTTAATACTGGAAGGTCATCCACTTGCTCTGTAAATTGTCTTGCCATCTATATTTAAAATTGTAGGGGTGTGAGCTTATCGTGAACTGATAGGTGAAATGATGTAAAACTAAGGAAGAAACATTCCTAATGAAAGTATTATGAAATTTAATTTGGTGGTTCAAGATGGTGTGTGTAAAGAAGAAGCTGAAGAGAATGGAAACAGCACAAAGGTGGCTTAAACTGCTAAGTTATGCTTTTTTAACATATGGAAGCATGGGGAATATTTTGTAGGGAGAAAAGTATGAATTGTTGGAAGAAATGTGTTTAGGGCATAGTTGCCCTTTAAATGCTTTCAGCTCCATGGATGCAGAAACCTTTGATTAGCATCAGCATATTACGGTTGAAGTAAATCTAACAATAAACATGACAAAATGTATGCAAACATCATTGTGTGTGTGTGTGTGTGTGTGTGTGTGTGTGTGTGTGTGTGTGTGAAATGCCCCAGTTAACTATAACTGGTGGCTAGAGAGAGTAGCTCAGGTTCAAACCCTCAACCTTGGGTGCAGGTAGCAAGAACCTGAATTCCCTGCCCACCACCACTTGTGAAAAGCATTCAGATTTTAGCCTCATATTTTTGTTCTGTTCTGTTCCTCATAAAATCTGTGGTTTTCTATATTTTCAGACATTTGAATTTCAGATGTCATATTCTTCAGAAAGTACATGGTAACACAAAACATTTAATCTAGCAATTTTCTAAGTTTATAAGATCAATATTTGAAATGTGTTCCTATTTTTAGAGATGTATTTCCCCATTATTGGCTTTGTGAATGTTTTTTTTTTGTGCTAAGAGGTTGAGAGCTATGGCGAGAACTGAATTCACTAAATGATAACCATTTAAGTTTCAGTCTTCCTGTCTTTTAAGAAACAGCTGATTTGGCATAGTGATATGTTGCTCTGACTGTAGTGCACAGAGTCCTGGGTCCAAGACTTGGTAGTGAAATGCATGGCAGTAGCACATTTTATTCTAGCAACTTTCCAAGGTTATACAACCAATGTTTAAAATATGTCCCTGGCTTTTTCCAGATTTATTGTTCTCATGTGCTGCAAAACTGAGAGATACAGTTGAGTGTCGAGTGGACTTTACAAGAAGCTAACAGCTTCAGGGGAAGAAAAGTTTAGTGCTGCTTATGCAGAGTCAGCTTGCAATGTTAATAGCACAATAGGTAGTGTACCTGCTTTCAATACAGAAGGCTGTGGGTTCTACTCCCACAGTATGTAGATGAATTACTGTACTGTGTTGTACTTTTAAAGGGGGTAGATGGTGCAGTCCTGAGAATGTCCTCTTTGGCAGAGATACCTAGTAACTATCAACCTGTTATCAGTTTGCCACCCATTCCCTATTGCAATATTACTAGCTTATCATTTTTTAATGTAACATGGGCAATTTATTCCTCAAGGGCAACAGGCACTTTATTTGTAGAAGAAACAATGAAATATAAAGTTGTTTGCTAGCAGCAACCTCTTCATTAGTTACATATCTCTTTAATGTGGAATTACTTAGATAACTTTTACTTCTGCAGAGATTGTGCATATTTACTGATATTGGTGGATTGTAGAAGTTTGAGTAGACTTTTATGATGGAAATGTTCTGAATTGGGCAGTTTTGTCATTATTTGTGCATGCATTTTGTTTCATTGTTTATTGGAAAAATGTTCAAAACAATAAATTTAAAATGCCTTCTAACAACTGTACTGTATTATACAGGGAATATAATTTAATACTGTCAGGAAGGGGTATCAAAGAAGACATGTATGTTTCATGTGCAAGGGGATTATGATTTGAAAACAGCACAAAGTTAATCTTTATCTGCCACTGACCAGATGTATTTTCTTTGTATGTAGGTTTCAATGCTGTTTCAATGAATGTGAGTTTCAAGGGCAGAGAAGTTTTAATGCTAAGTCTGTTTTTATTGTGAGACTGCATTGCTTTGTTTAGTAGATATCTATTAGTGTTTGTGCTGTAAAATGTAAAATAAAACTTCTAAATAAAATCCAAATCATTGTAGAAATAAAGCAGTATGCACATTACAGTGTTTATGGTAAATGCGGTGAAATAGCCAAGTAATGGGACATTGGAATGGCTGGAGGGGGGAGGCCCCATTCGACCATGATTTTGTGAGGGGGGGAAGGGTGGCAAACTCAAAGACAGGCCTGGCTGAACTATACCTATCAACTGTCCAGATTTTCACAGAATTAATAGCTTTTTAATTCTTATTTTTGGTTTGTTCCTCATAAAAATTGTGGTTTTCTGGCAAATCATTTAGGAATGAAGTCACAAAATAATGACAGATATTGTGTTTCAGACTTTATACTCTTCAGAAAAATGCATGCTAAAGCAAGACCTGTTATTCTATTAACTAAGTTTATACCACAGCAATTTTTATTCCTGTCTGCATGTTCCCCTAATATATTTAGCCTTTTCCAGATTTCCTGCATTAACAGGTTGACAGGTACGCACAAATAAATTGCTTTATAGAATTAGGTATATCCAAACCTCTCAACTGTCCCCAACTTTGGCTCAAAATGTTGCTCTCCCCCTAATAATCCCTCTGCAAAATGGCAATTTTGGAAGAAAATGTGGAGGGTTTACAATTAAGAAATAATTGTAATGATCAGAGTTATAGATTACTTTTATTTCAGATTATCTTATTTTGTCAGCTGCTCAAATTAACAGTATTAATATTAAAAAGTGTCCCTTCTTTGACAGGTTCCCAGCTGTATTGTGTGGCTATTTTATATTTTTGCATCACATTTTTGGTACATTTTTCATAAAATTGTGGTTTTCTAGCAAATTAGTGGCAAATCTAATTAAAGACTTGAAGTTAGAAAATAATGACAGACATTTGAGTTTCAGATTTCATACCCTTCAGAAAATTCATATTAATGCAAGACTCAAATATCTTTCTAAGTTTATAAGAGCAATATTTAAAAATAGTCCAACTTCTATTTA
This sequence comes from Protopterus annectens, assembly GCF_019279795.1. NCBI lineage: Eukaryota > Metazoa > Chordata > Ceratodontiformes > Protopteridae > Protopterus > Protopterus annectens. Next base: position 439,082,788 of record NC_056744.1, on the reverse strand, counting down.
TGGATTTGCCCAGATTTATTGCTCCGAGGTTGAGAGGTATGACAAATGTGTCAGGGCCATCACCATCAGCCAGAGACATTTCAAATTGTGACATGCTTGTTGCAACCCCTCCCCCATGAAGTGACTCTGGATGTGTTCAAGCAAGGCAAGGAGCAGTTATGCAGTGTAAGTGTGCAGAGTATCCCCCCATGCAACGTAGACACAAGTACTACAGTGGCTTTTCATCTGTCCTTGATTTGGCAGAATGTTCTGGTTTTCTGTTATATTTTTATACTGTTGATTTATGCTTATTATTATTCAGAAAATGCATGTTGAACTGCCTGTTGCTCTGTGTTTAAGTAACAATGCTTTAATGACCATCAGGTAAGCTTGTCTGAGATTTTAAAATGCAAGTAAGCTTTAATAAGCATACTGTTAGAGAATTACCAACATTGAAAGCCTTTTTGTTGTTGCCATGCAGAGAATATTTACATAACTAGATAACTTATAAGCCTAAGGGATAGAAATGCATATGACAGTATTTGTAATAAAGGACAGGATTACAGTATTTTCAGAAGCTCACTACATTTATTGGAGACTTGCAGTCATCATTGCAGGTTTTACCAGTAAACTAAACAGAATGCCAATCTATCACTTGTGGTCTATAACCTGTGCAGTAATCATTTAAGCAATTTATCTAGAGCTTGTTTCTTGTTTGCTGTTCATTTTTTATTTTGATCACGTTTTCCCCATGAAACAAGTAGATAGTTGTTGTCAGGCAGCAGGTCTTTTTTGGATAAGAAACCCTTTTACAAGTGGGGCTATCACAGATATTGCTACTTTCAGCATGTTACTTGGTACTTTTATAAAGCTGAATATAAATTATAATTAGAACTGCAGTACAAGAAGAAGTGGTTTGAGTTGAGTGCTGCTTGTTTTTTTATACTTGATTTTGATTGGCATTCCAGTAGTGTATTTAAAAATTTATTTTTTCATGCCTCACAACCTTTTTGTTTCCATCTAGATATTAAGTAAGCTGTCATGTAGCCAATGCATTGAAATATTTTATCTGATGTTGTTAATCTTCTTTCCATTCATCACTGATGGGTTCTCGAAACCGAGTCAGCCTATTACCAAGCCCTCTCCAGCCAAAAAACTTTCGAGCTAAGCTTCTACCCACAATGCCCTTCTCTCTGTTACCTCAGATCTTGTTTGCCACATAGCCATAAAGCCACGTTTCAGACGAGCTCTCAGCTAAGTGGAAACTTTTTTGATATTTTGTGTGAAAAAACTTGTTTGTTTCTTAATATTTGTGAGTTATAGTCCTTTTCCTGTCAAATTACAGTAGTTCTAGATATTCTTCCCTTCTATTTCTACCCATTGGTATTTTTTTTTAAGTAACATTGCTGGTACGGCCCTTTCTCTTTACCCTTGTGGTACTCCTTGAATACCATTGCTGGTATTCCTTCCCTCCTTTCTTTGTAGTCTAGTTGGTATGTTTGATATTTTTGATATTGTTTTTTTTATATATTCTAAGTGTATTTTTTCTGACCTAGAAAAATAGAGTTTGCCTTTCTCTGAAGTTTTGAATTGTTGTGCTTATTTCTCAAGATGTCGGATAAGAAGGGTATATCGGGGTTTCAAGCACTGTACCTCATGTAATGGTAAACTACCTAATAGTGACTCTCACAATGATTGTATTTATTGCTTGGGGGTACCCCATCTTTCGGTTCAGCCTCCCTGTGAGATTTGCCAAAGCTTTAGCCAACGCACTCCGAACAAACGCAATAATAAAATAATTCTGGAGGGAATGCTTAAATCTCCCTTTTCAGAGGCCCTTTTTGCAATGGAGGTCTCAACCCTTCCTACAAAAAATAAGAAAAGGCCCCATTCAGTTCCATCTTCACCCTTGATTGACCAGGATAAGCCTGTGAAACCTAAAATTTAAAAGTTATCCTCAGAGCATTAATCTGCCTTGTCTGCTCTGACTACTTCGACTGTTGCTATATCAGTACCAGCTCCGATACTCCTTCCGGCACCGACTATAGACCTCACCTCGCCTGCTACAACTTCGGCACCTGTGGCCACTTTGGCACAGTGCATGTCTTCGATGCCTATCTCTGCAATGATGATTGAACTTCTGATTTCAGCTCCCAGTGCCCCTTCTGCACCGAGCTCTATTATGACAAGACTGGATTTGACCCCATTACTTCCTGTCTCTAAACTCGAGACACCAGTGCCGGCAGATCACACACCACTGACCCAATATTCTCCATCCATAGACCTGTTCCTAGGTCAAGTGTGTAGCTTGTTCTTAGATTGACCTGATTCCCCATCCAGAGTATCCACTAGATCCACCAGGAGCCTTTCAGAACTTGATGTGGTGCATCTTGTGGATCAGCTATTGGCAGCTAGGGGGATACCCATGCCTTCCAAGACCCATCCTCTGGCAGGACTTGGGTTGACCTCTCCACGGACTCCATCCTATTCTCTGCCTTCGGACATCCTAGTTCCGAACTCTTCTGCTCCGACGTCCTTCTCGGAACCCCACCGTCTCAGCACCGGTAATGGACCTTACTGAGCCTCCGGGTCTGTCCCTCTGGTCCGCAGTTTCTGCTGAACTGATCCTTCCAAAATGTCATGATTGTGCTGTGGGCTCCTTGGTTCGGGGCACAGTTCAGTGTGTTCTTTCAGTTCCATCCTTGGTGCAGGTAGCTTCATCTGCACCGATCTGGTTTGAGGCTCCATCCTCAAGAGCGGGTTCGACAGAGCAGGGAGTGACCCCGGTTCTGAGACTGTCCTTCTCAGTTCCAGGCTCCCACCCCTGTTTGGGCAGGTCTGCTTTTCGTTTGATGGAGAGGGCACTCGCTTCTGGGAGCATTCCTTCGACATCAGAACCCCAGATGTTATGTTGTCCATATCTCACCTTCATTCTTGCTGTTTGGGTTCAGAGCCAATCCTTGGCTCCAACACAGCCGTATACTATAGCTTGAGAGATTTTACTGGCTCGAGACTAGACCCTATCCTAGCATGCCTAGCGGTAGTTACCCAGATCTCATTTGCCGCTTGCAGAGTCGAGATTGCAGATACTGGCTCAGGCTAAGTGTTTTTTCTATTTGTTATTCTCGTTGAAGTAAATATTCTTATTTATCTTTCTAACTAGTTATTAATACCTGTCTTTCGTTTCTTATAACTTCCCTATCCTCTCCGAGTGTATAAAGGAATAAAGTTATGAGTTCAAACAGTGGCTCGGGTGCCTATAGGACCTTGCAGAGGAGGATGGAATTACAAAGTTATTACCACTTCAACCATCCTGAAGGGAGGGAGATGGCTCTGTCTCACTACATGGCTGACTCCTAGAGGGATCACTAAATGTTCCACACCATGGAGCATGAGCTAGCAAGCCAGTGCTGCTGTGTGCAAGTTGCACAATAAGTCAAAAGGAAATCAGCATACAGAAGCATGCTTCTCCTCGAAGGGCAGCCCAGAGCAGATTTCAGAAGAGCTACTGCATGGAAGAAGGGTGCCCCACCAGTGATGAGGGTCAGCCACCCCACAGGACTAACAAGCTGGCCCACTCCCTAGCATCTAACTTTCACCTCAGAACAGATGAGCTGACTGGGGATTCCCAAGTAGAAACAAATGAGATGCAGGACTCTCGCCTAGACCAAATATGCCCAGCCCCACTGCAAAAAGAATGGGTTGATTGGGTGCAGGTAAAAGAGCCATCAGGTTGAGTCCTGCAAGGGTGGGGAAATATAAAAAAGGATTCAAGATGTTCTTCAAGAAACTGATCAGGAGAGGAACATGCTTTATGTATTTCCACAAACTCAAAAGAGTGTTCTGTGGCAAAAGGGTTCACTCTTCTTCTAGACAGTGCAATCCAATGACCATGACTTCCAGTAAAGAGGGATCTCTCTGTTAATTAGAAGGTCAGGTGTGTCACCTCTTCCTACACAGCCCCCTCTTCCAAAATGGATGCTAATGCTCTGATTCTTGATAGGCTTTGTTTCTTCTGAGGTTGTCAGGTTTTTGTCTTGGAGCCAGGAAAACTACCACCATAAAAGTCTTACCTTTTTAAATAAACACACTTAATCCTTGGTGCCAGAAAAGTCTTTTTCCCTTTCAGCCAGTATGCTCACAATTCTTGATTGCCTTTGTAATGTGTTCAGCTTTGTATTATATTGAATTTCATTGCTGTTATATATCACCCTATCTTCCCTGGGAACCCACTCTGGCTTTTCTTTCAGTGGGTAGATTTTCCTGAAGGAGTTATACATCTGAAGCCTCCTGGAGAGATGAAAGTTCCCATTTGGGATACAAATTATTTACTAGAATTGACCAGCTTTTTTCCATTACTATAAAATTTCTATTCCAGAAAACAGCCATCATTGGTAGTAATTTCAGCTGGAATTATTCTGGAATTGAGGGTCTAAATGTGTTCTCAGTCTTCTTTCACAACAAAAGACTGGCTTAGTCTACCCAATTTTCTTTTATACCAAAAGTCATAGGTTCATAGGCAGGTACTAGGCTATTGGCCCTAGGGCCTATATAAGTGTAGCCAAAAAGGTACCCTGGCTTTTGCCACCCAAGAACATTATTTTCCTGTGCCCATGTTGAGCAGAGCCACAGAAGTTATCCCTGGGGTGAATTTCCTATCTCACATCCAATCATCAAAATTTTTCTTGGAGAGTGCTAATGAGGAGCTTTGTTTGATATAGATAGGTAGTTTGTGCCAGAGTATGGGAAGTCTCTGGGACAGAAATCTATCCCCCCAGCATGTTCTGTTTATTGTTGTGACAAGGTTTAGGTCCCTAGAGCGTGTGACTCAGAGGGATTGGGATTTCTTTAAGTGGAGCATGTCCAACAGCTCTGGGTTTGACATAGCTTTGTATGTTAGGCAGAGATCACCTCTGAGAAGGCGATATGTGACAGAGTAAAGCTGGAGTTTTTTGAGATGGTCTGCATGGGGCATCTGTTTGAGGTGGGTAATCCTCTTTGTGAGGTATTTCTGCGGAATTTCCAGTTGTTGTAGATGTCTTGTGAGGTACATACCAAAAGGGGCACTGTATTCTATAATGGGTCTAATGAATGATGAGTAGAGGGGAACAATGACCTCTTTTTTCCTGGATGAGAAACCTTCTGTGATGAGGTGTGCCACGTAGAAGGATTTTCTGACTACTGTGGTGATGTGATTTTCAAAGGAGAGACTACTGTCCGCCTGTGTCCCAACGTCTCTTATCACACCTTCGGTGTTAAGTACACTACTGCCTATGTGGTAGTTCATGGGTACAAAGTTTTTACCAGGAGGGATGACAATGCACTTTTTGTCATTGAGCTTGAGGCCATGGCTTTGACACCAGGTATCTGTCTCAGTGAGGCCCTTTTGTAGGATGCCCACATTGTTAGGAGTTTTGATTATGGCTCCTAGTTTGCAGTCATCTGCGAACTTCATTAGCCAAAGACCTTCTGTGTTAGCCTGTACTTCAGAGAAGTAGATACCAAACAGGAGAGGACCCAGGACTGAACCCTGTGGTACTCCACTTGTCAATGGTCTGAAGTCGGATTTGGAGTCTGCTACTTTCACGGTATGGGTTCTGTCAGTGAGCCAGTTGGTAACCCATCTTGTGACATAGGGATTTATACCTAGTTTAATGAGTTTATCTATAATTCCAGAGTGGGGGATGGTGTCGAAAGCCTTGGTGAGATCTAGATAGGCTGTGTGAACCACCTTACCCTCATCTACAGCTTTGGTGACCACTTCAAAGAAGTCTATCAGGTTTAGGAGACATGATCTACCTTTTATAAACTCAAACTGGGTGGGGTCCAAAGTTTGGAGATTACCAATGTCATTGTTTATAAGTTCCATGATGATACATTCCTTAGCCTTGCAGACCAGGATCGTCAGGCTAATGGGGCGGTAGTTCCCAGGGTCCGTGGTGGCTCCCCCTTTGTGGAGTGGGATGACTGTCACTGTGCACCATTCAGTGGGCACAAAGCCTGAGGTAACGCTATGATTGAACATGGTACTTAGGTGGGGTGTCCGTTCGTTCTGTAGTTCATGTAGAATGCAGCCTGGGATGTTGTCAGGTCCCATGAATGCTGTGTTTTTGGCTTTGGAGAGTGCTTACCTGTGCAGCCGTGATTATAGTAACTGCATTCTTCCAGTATAGAGATGTGCCCTTTAGGGGGTGAGAGGGGGGTAAAGTTAGCACTGAACCTATCTGCCGGGATGTTGGCAATATCAATTGGCTCTGTATATTTAGTGCCATTGTGCTGTAACACAGAGCAGATCTGAGTGTTGCCATTGAGATTCTTGACATAGCTATAGAATGCTTTGTGGTTGTCTTTAGAATCAGTGGTGATTTTGTTTTTATAACTAGCTTTGGAGGATTTTATGAGGCATCTCATCTTCCTACTGAGGCTGACCAGGGAGTCTACTCTTTTTTTGCAACAGTTTCTTTCTTCTGTTGTAGAGTTTGTTTATGGCAGGGGACCACCAGACTGGTTTTCTTTTTTTGGAGGATAGCATCTTGGTTCTGTTAGGGATTACATGATCCATGCACTCGTGTAAGTGTTTATAAAGTGCATTTGTGTAGGATTCAGCAGTCGTACCTCTATTGTCCGTCTGCATGGGTATCATGAAGTTTGCCACTTCTGTCTTAAGAAGCGTGAAATTGGCTTTGGATAAATTTTTTATGGTGGTTTCCCTAGTGGGGGGGGGGGCGGGATGTGGATATCTAAGGTGATTAGCTTGTGGTCATATCTGACCAACGAGGAACTGAACTCTGGTGTGGAACACCGGTTGCCCATGTTGGTAATGACCATGTCTAGGATATTGCTGCCCCTGGTGGAGGTGTGGATAAGTTGATCTAAGGCATTGGAATTTATGAATTCCAGAAAACGTTGAGCAAAATAGTTGGTACAGGAGTAGTTTTCCCAGTTAAAGGTGGGGTATTTGAAATCGCCCATTATTAGGGTGTTAGGTTGCACCCTAATATTTTCCAGTGTATCAAGAAATGAGGAGTGGGAATCCTGGGGCATGGTGGGGGATCTGTAGCAAGATACAATTTGGATTGTGGTCTTGCCCAGAGTTAGTTGCAACTGGATAATCTCGGATGCATTATGCTGAGCAACTAGCCTGGAGGTGTGGATATCTTTAATGAATATGGGCACTCCTCCACCTTTTGTGTTTCGGTCCAGGTTAGGCGGCCGAAAGGTGTGGTATGAATTATAGCCTGGTAATGTAGGGGTGCTTCTGGAGCCTTGAACCAGGTCTCTGTCACTGCACAGATGTCAATGGTCTCCATTTTAAGGAGTGCCTCGAGTGAGTGCATTTTGAGGTTTAGACTTCTAGCATTGAGTAGCATTACCCTCAGATTTTGCTTGCTTTTACCTGTTACGGCGGTGCATTTGTCATTTGAACCTTGCCTAAAAAGGGCACTATAGGGGTGGCAAGAGCCTTAGCCAGTATCTGGAATCCCAAGGGCGAAAGGTGCAGGCCATCTCTGGCAAAGCATCATGCTCTGTCGATCATGTCATCCCAGGCAGACAGATACTGGATCCCCTTAGAATGACACCAGATGCTTAGCCAATTGTTGAAGTCAATCATTTTGTCCTTGTACTGTGGTATCATTCTGGGTGATGGCAGGATGCTACTCAGGGCTAGGGTCATACCTGCCTCAGCTACAAGATCAGAAATCTCCTCCATGTCTCTTTTCATGTAGTCCAAGGAGGTACATCTCAGGTTATTCACACCAACATGGAGAATGACAGAGTCATATTTGTACTTGATGTGGAGTGACCTGAGTGCGTGAGTTATGTGGTGGATCCTGGCACCCAACAGGAATCTGACAATAACTTTCTCTTTGTTTAGCCTGGCGAGTGGAACATCAGTGTGCCTGACCATAGGGTCACCTATGACTAGAGTGTTGGGTACGTTGTTATGCCTTATTGGCTGTGGTTGAGTGGCACACTGAGTTTGTGGGCTATGTGTCTTTTGGGTTATGTTGGGGGGGTGGAGGTTGCTTGCGTTTCTGCTTTGGAGGTCCCTGTTGTTTGGGCAGATTTTTATTGAGAGCCTTCGTGAATGTAAGTGTGTATTTTGTGTTTGTATGTGTGTGTTTTGGTGGTATAGGTTTTGAGGGACTATGTGATGAGTGTGGTGCGGTGCAAGTGTTTACCTGCTCCTCTTGACTGTCTAGTCCAATCTTGGGTGAAGAGAGCTTTGCTTCCAGTTTGGCTATGTAAGTGCATCTCTCACAGGTTGTAGTGTTGGGTGGTAGGAGGAGAGGCTTGTCTGTGTACATGAGGCAATTGCTGCATTGCCCCAAGATGCCCAGATTCATCAGGTAGACAGGAGAAAACACCGGGAGCTGACCCTTAGACATGCCTGTTTAGGTGCTTATTTATTAAGTACTAAAAACTGTTTTCCTCTAGACAAGTGAGGAAAGTTGAGTGCTGTAGTAATTTGTAGCTTATTTAGTGCTTACAATGAATTCTGAACAAGTGCTGAGCTCAAAGAAGCAGGCATGATTGCTAAAACTAAAACTGGTTAGTTCTAAGGGAAAATTCAAAGAACAGACTTTATGGGGCTTGGAATACTTTAACCCTAGCTAAGTGGTGATGCATAAAGTGTTTTTTTTTTTAGATAAGCTGCCTAGTGCTTACCACTCCCACTGATAAGCTAGAAGGCTTCCCTCCAACACAGAAAGGCTTGGGGTCTCAGAAACTTACAAAGAGTCCTGGATACAGCAAATTTGTATCTGGACTAGACTACAGGCAGGAAACAAGCTTAGAAAAAAATTTTTGGTAAAGTGGAAGGGGAGAAAGGAGGAGCAGAAGATAATTCAAGGTTAAGAAACTAAGTGGGTTGGCCTTCTCAAATGTTCTCCCTGTATTAGGTAGAATGAGGTAATGACACTAGACTGGGAGGAGTGTCCCAGATCAACTTTACAGTAGGGGTGGGCAACTGCAAAGCCACCAAGCATAAGAACAGGATACCAATAGGGAGGATGGGAAACAAAAATCAGAACAAAGAAACCCAAACCGATGCTTAACATTTGTAGAAAATTTCTAGTTAATGCCTCACACACAGTGAAACTAGCTAGAAAATTATGCAGCAGAAAATAAAAGTGCTATAAATAACTTGTAAAAATAAGCAAAAAACAGGATACATAATGTTATATATCACAGATCAGTTTGCTCAGTGCCCTTCTTCCAATTAGCTCAGTGTGAAATGGCAGAAACACTCACAAGTTAACTTCTTAAGTAACAAAGTTGAAACCTGAAACAACTTTAAAAAAATAGCTTGAAAGAACCAATGAGGTGCTTACTCCACGCCGTAGTCCGGGTAACCCCAATCAGCCAATGACCATAAACACTTCACTCTCACTGAAATGCTATACTGGCATTGGCTAAACTAAGATGGCCTGGAACATGTGCTCAGACACACAGCCTCTACCAACAAACAACTAGGCCCAAAACACAAGCCTGAATATGGACAATGCTACAATTACCCACACTACTTAGGTAGAAAAAACTGCAGAAATGTTTAAACAGATAAAGGAGCAAGGAGACTCTAGAGAATGCGTTTAACTGCAAACAATTAAGTTATATGATACACTTCTTGGCAGGAAATCAGAACAAACAAACCCAAACAGATGCTTAACAATTGTAGAAAATTTCTAGTTAATACCTCACACACAGTGAAACTAGCTAGAAAAGTATGCAGCAGACAATAAAAGTGCTATAAATAACTCGTAAAAATAAGCAAAAAACAGGATACTTAATGTTATATATCACAGATCAGTTTGTTCAGTGCCCTTCCTCCGATTAGCTCAGTGTGAAATGTCTGTTGTTTTGCTTTGAATCAGAGGCTTCATTTGTCCTCATTTTTCCCCATCCTTAGAACACTAGAGAGAATATTTTATACTTTGAGGACCCTGGGAGGTGAACGTACATTTCCAAGCCAAAATACATTTAAAAATCTAATCTTTTTACCCCAAACAAGCTGTGTATACCTGCTGGGAAACAATTTAACTGTGAAGTAAACTTTTCTGGATCCTGCAATGACTCTACCAGCAAACCTAGCAAGGAATTAGTTAGAATTTGTTCTACAAGTGATGCAGCTAACTTTGCAGACAAATTTTTGCTTCATATTTTTCATCTGTTTCGCATACATTTTTAGCTTTTCTGGCAAATCACTGAAGATTACAGTCACTAAATGATGACAGACATTTGAGTTTCAGACTTCAATATCCTTCAAACAATGCATGTTAACACAGATCTTGTTATTATAGCAATGTTTTCAATTTATAAGAGCAATATTTAAAATCTGTCCCTAGTTTTGAACCCTTTGTGCCCCCATTATTTTAGGTGCTGTCTAGATTTCTTGCGTTAAGAGTTTGAGAGATATGGCAGACATTTTTACAGACATCTCTGGGGGATATCTGCGAAGAAGTATTGTGGTCTTCTATGTACACTTTTGCTGACCATCAAAAATAGGGTTATATTTCTAAGGCAAGAGGAGAGTTTAAGTTATGCTGCAGGGTCCTGCACTCAGCTTATGGGTTCATAACTAGGAAAACTGCAAGCAGAATAAGCTAATTATGCTTGATAGAAAATAGATGCATTTATGCTGACTAATGAAGCCCAAACTAAGGGACAATATATATGAAGAAAGTTTTTTTTTTTGCCATTATAGTTTTATAGGGGTCATGTTGTGAGCAGCACAGAATTAATAATTAGCCTGATGTTCTCCATCCCTTACAGACTGATGCTGAGGCTCTGTACATGAAGCTGGATCCCATTCAGATTGATGTTCTTGTATCCAACAAATTCACCATCCCTGGCGGTAAGTTTGGTAACAGATGTACTACACAAGTAAATATGCTTTACATCTGACATTGCAGTAAAACACTATAGTCACCAAGTAGTTCAGAAGCATTTGCAACAGTTGTGTATACTAATTTCATCTTGGTCTATAACAGACTAAGATACATTTTGGATGGAACAAACACAGGCTCATTAGTAAACAGTGTATGAGCCAAGGGGCTGGATAATTGAGGGCATGTGTGTTACTTATCGATTTTGACCTGACCTTGAAAAGGTTAAGGTAGATTAATGTGGCTTTGATTCTAAAAATCTAAGAAGGTAGCTGGAATTTGGGTGGGATATGCCCATACATATTCTCCCCACATATACACACATATATACACAAATGCATATATGCATCTATATACAAGTAAATGTTTGGTCAACATCAGTTTAATCGATTGCATTTGGCCAAGCTAAGCAGATGGTTGAAAGGTGTGTGAGACTGCACTATTCTCGGTGTAGGGGAATATGTCCTTTCCCCGATACTGTGCAATCTCTGATTTAGTATATATAATTAGCAGGGGGTATGGGGATCGCTCTCCTGCATAAAACAGTTTTTTTTGTTGTTTTTATTTTAAATATTCAATGCATCAAGGTTCTTTCTTGGTGCATGCGTATTAGCATGTTGATGTTCACTTTGTTGACATTTTGCAGTGGACATTTATAAGGTCGACATATGGGTTACTTGATAAATGTGAGTATAACTCTATATATATAGATAACTGTTATTTGATATGTAAGTAAAATCCATTTAACAAATGTAAAATAAATAAATAAAAATAAAAGTACATTGATCAAGAGCCGATACACAGTGACTTTGTATGTACTTTGATAGAGAGTAAACAGCACCAGTCGCAATAAAAATGCAAGCTATGTATGTACCAGTGTTTCTATCACTGTCATTGAATGTGATCTGTTTAAGTGTTCGTGGATTAATGCCTTCATTGTAACTTACATGGCTTTATATATGGAAAATAAAACAGTATATATTACTTGCTACTTATATTATAACATAGATCTGATAAAAATGACAAGGGTAAAAGCACTTCTCTCTTGTTTTTACTTAATAAACCATGGTTTAAACAAGCAATACCAGCTTGAAGCCTGTTTTCTTATTTTTAGTAAGAATGCAAAGTGATCTTTGACATGAATCTTACATTAGAATTTATGACAGTCTATTTTAGTAATTTGCATGCCAATATTGTT